>NC_137514.1:18162500-18202500 GCF_041902795.1 Electrophorus electricus | reverse complement strand
TCTTAAACAGACATACATTGCTCACCCTATCACTCCCTCTCCCTCAGACATTTTCACACGCACACATGGCATAAACTGCTAAGTGCTAAGCAACATCAGTTATTCCAACAACCCCAAATTATCTTTAAGGGATTATTTTAAAAGCTTCAAAGACATCATTTTTAAGTTTCTAAAGTATAACCAACATTAGGGCTCAGCCATAATCCCTCTACCCTGCCTGATCAAATAATTTTTGATGGAAAATCAAACCAACAAACAAGAACAAGTTATGGTTAACAAAAGAATGAGACTGTGGTGTGACCAGATTGAACAATTCTCAACACTGCTATGTGAAGAATATGCCAATGAGCACTTGAGCTCACCTTATCCCGTAAATGATGTTCCGCCGCATCAATGTTCAATGGGTCGTCAAAATTCAAAAGATCCTGGGGAAAACAGGCCTGTTTATTCTTGTTACAGGATGTCAGCTTTCTGAAATATATCACTATGATTCTTTGTTTCCAGCTTTGATAAGCACATCTTATATCAGACCACCCAGCAGAACCACAAGAGACAAAAAACACGATAGGAGTGCACAGAGCAATAAACTATTGCTTACATTGCTATTTACTTAATGATATGTTAGATCAGGTTTAAAAGTGAACTCAAATTGTCTCAGAACTTGAGGAGAAAAAAATGAAAGGGCTTGTGTTGTTTGTTCCTGGTTATAACAATTTGAAAACCAAAGCTGACAGAGTGCAGCACTAAATCTTCACTTGAATCTAGTGCTGGGATCTTATTTTATTGTTCTAATTTGATTATACTACTAGGAAAGATATATATATATATATATATATATATATATATATATATATATATATATATATATATATATATATATATATATATATATATATATATATATATACATACACACATACATATACATATATATACACACACACACGCGTGCACACACACGTATATAAACTGGTTTACCTGTATGTAACTGCAATTTTTACTACCTCTATATATGTATGTGAGTGTGTGTATGTACAGTTGTGGCCAAAAGTTGAGAGACTGACACAAATTTTGGTTTTCACAAAGTTTACTGCCTCAGATTTTTTAGATCCTTTGGTTATATGTTTATATGGTATAGTGAAGTACAATTATAAGTATTTCATAAATTTTTAAAGGAATAAGGAATGGTATCACAACATCCTCCAACAGCAACTTCTCCCAATGATCCAAAACCAATTTGGTGATGATCATTTATTTTTCCAGCATGACAGAGCACCATGTCATAAGGCAAAAGTGATAACCAAGTGGCTCAGTGAACAAAAAATTAAAATTTTGGGTCCATCCCCAGATATCAATCCCATTGAAAACCTCTGGTCAGTCCTCATAAAGTGGGTAAACAAACAAAAACACAGAAACTGTGATCAATTTCCAGCACTGAATAGGCAAGAATGGGTCCCCATCAGTCAAGATTTTGCCCAGAAGCTGATATCCAGCATGCCAAGGCAAATTGCAGAAGTCTTAAAAAGAAGGGTCAATACTATAAATATTAAGTCTTTGCTTAAACTGGATGTATTTGTCAAAGTTTAAAAACTTATGAAATGTATAAATTATAGTTGTACTTCACTATACCATATAAACAACAGATCTTAAAAAAACTGCCTGTGTGTGTGTGTGTGTGTGTGTGTGTGTATTATATATATATATATATATATATATATATAAATAAATAAAAGATAGAGAGAGAAATAGACAACACTTACAGTGAACAGCGAATTCAATCCCCATACTACATCCTAAAAAGAGAACACTACAGATTAGTATACAAATATACACTAGGTGAGCTGCATGTGAAAACAGTCCAATGCCAAAATATCATTCACCTGAAATCACATTTTTAAACTGCTGTTATGTTGGGATAACGGCCTCATGATAAATTGCAGTATAGGGACTATGCTGGGAAATATAGGCACAACAAAGCCACTTTGTGCTTATGTATGCTCCAGTCTTTAAGTACATCTTTAAAATCTTTAAGAGTGACTCCACACTGACAATGTTAACAAGCTGTGGATGAAAAAAAAAGATACAGCCGCTTATCTTCTGTTGGCTTATACTGGCATGGCTTATACACTCAAGTATGATGGCACGTGTTGCATTCGCATAATGTCGTTTGTAGCATTCAAGTGTGATGACAAGTATAGCATTTGAGTGACATCGTGTGCTCAAGTGTGCTGTTGTGTGATGGCTGGAGTGGAGTCACCTTCAGTGTGCGTGTTGGTGCCCAGCCTGTGCCGTCGATTGAATGCTCTCTTAGTAAGCTAAGGGACAACATTCAATAATAACAAAGCTCAAACAAATGTTTGATATATTTAATAAGTAAATAAATAATGAATGAAAACGAGTAACCAGCAATAACTGAAAATAGCAATGACACTGTCTAGCAGTAATAAGGCTGCTGGCTTACTTGAATAACCTTACACATCTAGTTGAATCAATCACATGATTAATTAATTATGATGAGAAGATGCATCTAAACACTCTAAGGATATGAATGAACAAATATCAGTACCTAAGGCAGATTTCCCCCGTCTCTGCAATGTTCGGGTGCCATATTCTCGTCAAACACTTCACCTTAGGGGGCTGAGGAGTGGAAAATAAAAAATTAAAATCTAATAAAGATTATATATTAGTGCACTCCAAACCAGTACTTACACTGCTTCGTAGATATGCCTCTGCGTGCGTGCGTGCGTGCGTGCGTGCGTGTGCGAATCAGTGTTATCCTGCACATGTAATCCATGTTCTGTAAAATTATTTTCCAGTTCTCAAAATCACATTTTCACCCCAAAACACCTAAAAACTTTGAGTGTGAAATATCTGATATGGTGGCATGTCAGGGTACGATAACTCCACTTACCACCATATTATAGGCTTCAGGGACTTCAATTTCAAATTGAAACTTCCCACCCTGGTAATAGCCTTCATCTAAGGAGAAACAATGAGGCAAAATACAAGTAAATGTGCTTGATTTGCTCCACTTTTACAGCCTGTTATTTGAGTTTAAAGTTTTTGACTTAAAGGAACTATTTCACCCAACCCATGCTGATACTGCTGAGTAACTCATGAATGTAGTTATATTAGAGAAGGAGATTATGCAAACACCCTACTTACATTCATTATTGTCATTATATAAGCATGGACGTTCTTTAAGTTATAGAAGTAATTTACCTGGAGAAATGGCAAGCTGAAAGTAATGGAGCTTGTTTGGATCAGGAAATGTGACCTTGCAGGTATCTGCATCAAGACAAAAAACACTTTATTAAGGCAGCAGTCTTATGCATATCATATGGAGATTGCATTCATGGATTCCCTCCATTAGGCCAGTGCTTTCCTGTCCGAGTCATAGTGGTTGACAGTACTAGTGACTCAGAACTAGCAGTGCTTTTTTTTTTTTTTTCCTCTAACAAACGTGATACAACCAGGGTTTTCCCTGCTTTTTTGAAGGCTTAGGTGAAGAATATCTGAAATGGAGACTAGGGGTGTGGTTAATTAAATAAATTATCATCTACTTAAGAAAAACTCTCTTCTCCTTACAGATTAAATGCATGACTAGAATATAGTGGAATATAATGCAGTGACAAACATATTAAAACTGACATCAATATTGAGTCATAAGGCCTACTGCTCTCTACTCAAGTGCACAGCAAGCAGGTGTGTTAACTGGCTGTATTAAGCTAAACCTGCCCACCAAGATACTGCAATTTAAAAACAAAGAAAGGTCTGATCCAGTGTTGATTACAGCCAGCCAAACCGGGGCCATAACTTGGAGATGCTAGAATGTGGAATCTGATTGACAGGCATGCAGTTCCTGTCATGGTGACAGGCAGTCTATTTTACCAAGTAAACAGCGTCACTGTGCATTTTCGATCACATAACATACACCGCAATGGAAAAAGCTTAAAACTTTTTTTTATTATTTTTAACTGCAAACTTAAAAAAAGTGAGAAACACTTTGCTGAACCACCTTATGTTTACAATGGCAGGGAGAATCCTTTAACTCGACCAGTGTGAAAGAGGATCAGATGTGTCAGAGAAGGGGAAACAGTATTGGAGGTAATGCAGGAGTGTCCCAGGCTCAGCAGAGAAAACATGACATTGAATCGGCTGACGTTTTCAGTTACATGGTACAAAATAGGAAAATAAATTATGTTAAATATTTGTAAAAATGTTATTCTTTATTTCATGTTGAGTAAAGACCATTTTTGACATTTTACAAGACTGCATGTTCAATAAACCAGAATTACAGAATAAAGAGCATGCATACATGTTTGCATGAATGTTTGTATGTATGTATGTATGTATGTATGTATGTATGTATGTTTACTTACTGGGAAGGTTGGCCTCGAGCTCTGAGACCTCTGTGGACAGAAACAAAAGCGAAAAGTTTTTTGTTTTTGTTTTTAAATACATTTGTATGCAGCTTCGAGGAGTGCATTTCAATGGGTAAATATCTAAGTAGATAAATAAACCATAATTTGTATAACAACACCTTTCCAAGCTACAAAGTATTTCACAGTGAACAAAAAAAAAACAAAGATGATTAATAAAATGCATAAAAATACACAAAAATGCATAATGATTTGAATGAATAACATTTTCTATGCCCTAGCCTCAAAAAGTGAGGTTTTTTTTGTTTGTTTTTTTTGTCTTTTTCTGAACAGATCCTTAGACTCAATGAGTAAGATCTAAAGGCAGGCGTGTGGGAGCACGTCCTACAAAAACACAATCACCTTCCTTTTTTCCTTGGGACTGCTAGGATGCCTTAAGTGGAGGACCTCAGTGTCCTTGCATCTGAATATGCAACTGACAAATCTAAAGTTTATGGGCAGCCAATGCAGGGATGGCAGTTCTGGAGTAATATGCACCTTTCTTCTAGTCTTTGTAAGAACATGAGGCACTGCATTTGTGGCTAACCTAAGATGTGTGATAGTGCATACATAAAGCATTACAATTAACATAATGTGATGAAGGATATCTCTCTCTATGTCCCGGAAGGAAAGCCTTTGTCTCATTTTAGCTATATGTCTCAAATGGAGGTAGCAATACTCTAACAGTCTTTATATGTGCACAGATAAATTTAGGTGAGAACCAAAAATCACACCCAGATTTCTAAAGTACATTTCAGGACATCCATCCCATTATAGATACTATACATATAGTTGGATTTTTTAAATCTGCTGAAACCATCTTGCTTAACAGAGAGATAAAGCTGAGTACCACCAGCATAAAGATTATAAGGTATATTAAAATGACAAATCAAATTTCCCAGAAAGAGCATGTAAGGGATCCTTGGGGAACCCTTCAAAAATGATAAGCATATAAAGAACATCCTGTCTCCAGCAGACATTAAACATTTTGATGTAAACCAATTTAAAGCTGGCCTTGATATGCCAATCTACAGATGCAGCATATTCCACAAAATGCCATGATCAATATTATCGGAAGCCGCATCGATATCGGGTGAAACAAAAAATACAAGTCTCCAGCATCAACATCCATTCAAATATAATCGAAAAATTGTCAGAATTGCTTCTAGGTTAAAAGCTATTTTAACCAGGTTAAAAAATTTTTGAGATAAAAGACAGTTTTCAAATTGGTCTAAAATTAATACAATTTATAGAATCAAGGCCAGGTTTTTTTTAAAGACTAGGCTGCACAACTGCCAATGTACAACAATCAAGAACAAACCCAGACTTAAACAATTTCTCAATGAATTATACATAAATACCAAAACAACCAAAAACCCTTCGAAAAATTTGCAAGGGGAATATTGCCAGGAGAAGTAGAATAGTGCAAAAACTGCACCTCTAAGGAGCACACCCAAAATGTTGCCATACCGGTACTGCTGTGATAAAACATTTACACAGGGCTGCACATAACTGCAACACTATCCTTTGTAGTACTGACAGATGAATGCTTTAATAGAAAAATGATAAGATATTACTAAGATATTACATTATTTTCATTGTGTACCAATCTCATTTGTTCCAAACTGCAGTGTTCTTTATATAACATATGTAAATAATTTCAGTAAAAATAAAAACATTAGGGTGACTCACATCAAAGGTTCAGCACTGCATTTTAATATGTCTTAGAAATATAACTGCAGTATAATCACAATATTGCATTTTTTATCCACATTGCGCGGCGCTGCATTTAAACAATGCCACCTGCTACACCTGTTAATCTAAAAGACATCCAGACCAAAGAAATTGCCATGCAACACGTCACTGGCTCCTGTGGGCTTTAAGCTTTAGGTCAGGGCAGACCAAATAGGTTCAGTTCTAAGGATACCACTCGTTAAGGCCGCTCAAGATCTGCTGCTCTCTGGGTGTTATAAATAGAGCTCCCCTTTTCTGGCCCACATCATATGACATGTTCGCTACACACATGTAAAGCATGCCTCAGATAGCTGATAGGGTGACCAAACGTTTCATACAAAATGTTTTGAAGGTTCTGTTTTTGTGTGTTCTGATTGTTTATAGCACATTTTCTATGGCTGCAGTTTTGGTGCCACAGGCCCATATCAAAAATAAAAATAAATACTGAACTACACATGCCCATATGGACAATAAAAATAAAAACCCTGACGTGAAGGTGAAATGGGACAAATAAATGCACTCATGGTTTAAAGTGGTCCTCTGTGGACAACCGAATCATAAGCGTGTCAAAAACGTAATAAATAAAAACGTTAAACGTCAGGCTATGATTTACTTTATGCCAAAACATGTTTTTGTTTGGGCTGCTCCATCATAATCAGGAATTAAGGATGACACCATTGCTGGTTTCACAGCAAACCACAGTCAAATGCATGACAATTAGTATTACAGTTTCAAATTTTAATGGTCATTAAAAAGAAAAAATAAATAAAATACTGTCCAGCATCTAGCAAAGTTAGCACCGGGCTCCAAGATATATGCACAACGAGTATGCAACATGGTTTTGTTTAGTGTCTGTGAAAACATGGCAGAAGACAGTGACAATGCTCTGGAGATTTTAGCCTTCTATGAGGACCAAGTGTGGTCATATCTCATACTATGTCTCTCCAACTTGCAAATAGCTTTTTGATAATGTACACTGAAGCTTTCAGTGTTACCTACTCGTGTAAAAAAAACACTACACATTGTCAGTGGTGTAGTGGAGCTGGCACTTGTTTTTCCCACCTCAGCCCTAGCTGAATGCCTTTTAAGAATAAACTGTTTTTATTTGCATATTCTTGAAACACAACACTGTTTAGAACAATGTATTTTCTTCTTCTGTATGGATTTTCCAGCGTAACTACAATGTGCCAGCATTATTTGTATTTATCTGAAGTTCAGTAAATAGCCTAGTTGAACTCTTATGAACTCTTGAGCCAATTAGGCTACTTTGCTGCCAGAGGGAACTGAACTGGACTGCTTTTTAATTTACCCTCTACAGCATTATCAGTATATTCTAAAATGATCTACAAATTAACCGATATTATACCAAGACTTTTAGAAAACAACATGCACAAGCAGAATTGACGATACTTATTGCCCGCGCTTGGAGATTCACATCTTCCTTACAGGCTCATTTAAGCATCTGGAGTCATGCATGGGAATGCAGAATTAGGTGGCTCAAATTTTGCACTTAAATACCTGTATCTGCACTTCACTTTCGAGTGTTTTTGTAGCCTGAGAAAGTAATGTCATCTATGACAGACTTCTTATTGTACACCAGTTCATTTCAACAAATAGATGTGGGATAGCCTATCGCATTCTTTTAATACGGATATTTAACAACAGTAACAGGGCTAGACCTAATAACAACAACAACAACAAAAACAGCTTTGACACACTGCCCCTCATCTTTTATATGGTCTCTCCATCATGGTTTCGTTTGCACACTATATTGGCCTACTTGCACACAATGCATTAACAAAAAATAAATAAATGCGAGCAATGAATCATTGCATTTTGAATACATGGGCAATTTTGCTTCTTTTTTTTACTCAGATAATACAGATACATTTGTTGAATCAAGATTGGGGCATTTTCCTCCACATTTTCCATCTGCTCAGTTTCGTTACCACTACTCTATGCTCTCATGCAGTGTTTAGGGTCACATCTTGTAACATCACATATATTTATTTGGAAGTGGACTGAGACTGACATGCCAAGGGGTCTCGGCCCACTTGTTTAGTGTGCACCAGAGTTCGAAAGGTAGGGCTCTCACCCCAACAAACCATACTAACAGTGCAATCACACAAGTCTGAACATACCCTTTAAAGATGCAAGACTGTTGATTATTGGCAACAGTCTCTATCACACTGGCCTTTGATTATGATTCATTACAGTTCAGCCTCATGGTGCTGATTATGGTGCTCATATTTGGGCTCATCATGCATTAAAAGAGCACTGAACTGGATTAAGGAGCAATCAGATTTTTTCGATGAGACTTTCTCAGAAAAATAACATGACTGATTCTGAGAGCCATTCTCTTTTACATCTGGAAAGCACCCTATTAACTGCCCCCAAAAGCCCCTCCTGCCTGAGTAGTTGAAACAGTTCCACCTGTTTCCAAAATGGAGCAGAATCTGCTACAAGAGAAAACCTTGCATTGCTCAGTCCACATCAGTGCTGTCCAGACCATACCAAACCTCAAACTTTGGGAAAGGTACCCTGTTTCTGAAGATAAACTATGTGAAAAAGCATGCCAAAACTGCCTATCAGTTAATATATTAACATTACATTGTTAATATATTAACATTAATCAGCAGTTGATCTTTGCCCATAGTACCTTTAATGAGTAGCCGATCTCTGATGGACACTCTGTGCGAGGTATCGTTGGAGCCTGCGGGACCTCCTCTCGCTCTCACCCCCTCCTCTCTCTTCAGCTTACTCGCCAGTGTCAGCATAGCTGACCAAAGCACTCACACATACACACACTCACACACACACACACACACGCACACACACACACGCACGCACGCACCCACCTGCTCAAAGATAATTTGAAAACATTGTGACACAACAAACAGCAAAACAACCCAAACAATATGCATATCAACCTAGACAGACATGTTCACTTCCTGGTAATATAGGTATATAAACTCTTTTTTTAAAGCTTTAAAAAGGTTTTGAACAGTGATGCCATATAGTATTTATATGCATGAACACTACACTGACTGATTGCTTTACTGGGTATAGCTGTACCAAAAAAAAAAAAAAAAATCTTCCAAATGTTTTATGGTCAGTTATAAATTGTAATTTAATGTTATACTCTGAAGTTAGTTTATTATACATTGATTACATGTGAGTCCTGTGCCCTGTGTTAAGGTTAAGTTTTACTGTGACGTGGTTTTGACCAAAATGCAGCGGTCAGCTGGACGCTTCTAATATACATTTATAATATAAATGTAAATATAAATGTAAATATAATATATAATATAATATATAAAAATTAATGTAAATATAATATAAATATATTATACATTTATAATATAAATGTGACTTGTATATGCCAACACTTATGAACACATCATAAATCGAAAACTAAGAATTTATGAAAGTGTTTTTTTAAACAGGTTATTCATAAAAAAGGCCACATTAAATATGGCAAAATTGTGCAGAGAATAAGACAATTACCAGCAGCTATTCTGAGTAGGCTACACAGAACTGACTAAAAAAATATACTGGTAACCTATTAGCATGGATAAATCTACAGAGTAGCTATACCTAAATAAGTAATAAACTGACAACTCAGTGTAGAACCCAAAACATTCCAAATGGTTTTCTGGTTGATGGTACTTGATAATTTTACTTGTGTTTATTAACTGTCACTTCTCTCAATTTGGAGCTTATGCTCTAATTAGTTAAATGTATTATAGATAAAACATAAAAATGTGTAGCTTTTGAAGACATGGACATATCGATTATTGTTTACCCCCGTATTAGTTTTCCAGACATTATATCATACAAGCTCAATTTGTATCTAAACTTGAACAGTCTGCAAGGCTACAAGAAACAAATGATAATGAGCTGAAGACCGAAAAAATATCTATCATTTCAGCCAACCAATAAGCCAGCTAGCTACCTAAGCCAAAATGTCTAATTCCTAGAAGAAAATATAATTAATTATTCATCACTATAACCTACATCTGTTTATACCTATATATGGTTGCTAGTTAAATTATGGAGATTGTGAAGATTTTTGCTACTCTGACAAATGTATAGGTAGTTAGCTAGCTAAAATACTCAGGACTGCAGTTTGACAAGCTGTAGGTGATCCCTCAAACTAAACATAAGGTAGAAATGGTAAGACAGTGAACCGGCTTTCCGCTTAGTTAGGACTGCTTATACTAGTATTTAGCAGTACCCTTATTTTGATCTATATCGTTTTGAACTGATGCACAATCTAGTGCAAACGATAACTAGACACGTCAAAAGCTATTCAATCAACTGAGAAAAGAACACAGTGGCTAGATGGCATTAGCTGTTGGTTAACGCTAACTTACCTTGCTAGCTAGTTAGCTAGCTAGCTACCTGCTGCTGCGGAAGCTAACGGGTACCAGAAATTGACAAAGTATCCGTATTACATCATAGTAAGTCCGCACGAAAGAAACCAATATCATTACTGGGTCATAATAATAACGGTAGTTGTTTTCAGATGCTGCTGTTTAAACTAACGAAAACAGAAGATTAGTGTGCATTAACTTGGAAAACACCTCCAGCAGATGTCAACAGCGGAAGTGGTGGGTGCTACCTGCACGTGCAACCAATAGCTCCTCCACTACATACAAATGCAGACGTAAAGTTCCGCCTCACACAAGCGTTCATTGTAACGGTTATGCTATTTACTCGTTTCATTTTAACAGGTGTGCCCTTTGCGGCTTTCTCCCAGAAAAACAAAATTTACAAATGATAATACTATAAAATTTTCGTTAGTATGGCAAGTTTTAACTGTTTGAGCCTGCTGTGTTAATTTACATAAACAGCAGGTGGCAATATTGAACTATCACAGCGTCAGCATTTCACAAGAGAATGATTTGTTGCCGCACAATGGCAGGTATTGCTTCAGGCCCTAAGAATGTATTTAATATATTTCCTTATACTCATATTTCCGTGTATTTGTGTTAATATGAAATTTTATTAAATGGTTGCGTTTGAATTTTCCTTTCCTGTTCAGGCTGCCACAAGTCTTTAGAGCCCTTAAGATCTTACAGATATCCTCACTGCCTCATCTGATGTGACACTGCCACTCAGATATAACCACAGCAGAGGTTTCCAAAAGTCAGCAATACTGTGTGACAGACAACTCAGGGACAAGAGCTTTAATTATTCATTGGAGACCGGACTTGTCTATAGGCTAATCAATCAGGCCAGGCTGGGTTGTGATGCGTTTATGGGAGTCAGGGTTGAGGGTATCACTTTTGATCACATCCATCTCTTTCAGGTTCTGTCATAGAGACATGTTAAAACCTAAAACAAAGCTTGTACAGACAAATATTAAAACCTCAAATATTTGTAAACCTTCAGGCATGGTTAAACAAGCACAGCACAGTAGAATGCTACTCAACATATGCAAAAATAGAAGAAAAAAAAATGTTGATGACAAATAATCTAAACAAATAATAAATTAATTAAAATATTAAAATTTTTATTAAAATAAGAATAGACAATCAGATCATTTATACATACCTTAGTAATCACCAAAAAATAAATTTAAAAGAATGAAAAGGGATAAAATGATCTGATAAACAAAACAAGATGAACAAACCCCCCCCCCACACACACACACGCACACGCACACACACACACACACACACACACACACACACACACACACACACACACACACACAAGGGAGATGGGGCAGAGGAAGGGAGACTTCAATCAGATGCCATTTTCAGGCATTGCACCCCATTATCACTGTACATGAGAGCTGTGCACACAATGACAGTTGAACAAAGGATTTAATTAGGAGAGCAGAGATCAAGAAAACTCCCTACTCTATCTCCAAACCATTCACATAGCAATAGCATTACCCACTACATAATATTTTTATAAAAACACGTGATTTTTTAAATGTCACTTGCTGTCCTCATAAGATGTGGCCTTCTTAGTTTCAGAAGCTACTTCATATTACACCTAACAAGGAGAGGAAAAAGTAACCTCTGGGGTGTGTGTAGGTTGTAGACAGAACCGGTGATGGTCATATACTGTGTCTGCTAGAGAGTGATGTTGCTGCCCTCAGGGTCAATGGCTTATAAACCATACAGACTGCTGACCATTGTGTTTATGTGTGCATGTGTTCCTCATATCATCTTAAATATACCAATTTTTGCTTCTTTTAAGGACAAAGTCAAGGGTGTGAACTAATTTATGAATGATTTACACATCATAAATGTAATCAATAGGACAGATTACATTAGATGGCTGGATTAAATAAATAAAGCCTCCTCTATTAGCAGGTAAATGAGAATAACGACTAAACTGCAGATGTGCTGGCTTTGATTAATGTGGCTTGTCAGTGCCTGGTGTACTTCTGTCATCCCATCCATTACGTTCCCATTTAGGTGATGCTCTGCCATTCTTTCCCCATCCCCCAGGATAACGGACAGGGTGCTACACAAAGGGAACATAGCCACTGTATGTGTGTGTGTGTGTGTGGGTGTGTGTGTGTGTGTGTGTGTGTGTGTGTGTGTGTGTGTGTGTGTTTCACAGTAAGAGAAAAGAAAGAGAGAGAAAGTAAGAGGAAGTGAGAGCAAGACCGATACAGAAGGGAAAAGGGGTCACCCATATCTGTGCATTCACATTTATGTATGAGTATGTAAGATAAACAGAGACAGTATATGTGCATAACTCAGAATCAACTAAACCTCTTTAATTGTTATTCAGTGATACATAATGATAGAATTAACAGACAAAGCATTAGTCACTTAGACAGAGCAATGTACCTTTCTGTGCAGTTCCATAATTTAGAATCCCCTCTGACTGATTTGTACATTTGGACCAACACAATACAACCTCACTTTCAACAGCCTAAAATAATGGCCACTGGAATGGACATTTGAACCAACTGACCATGTCAGAAGCAGTAAAGGTAATTCACAACCAAAGCTAATAATTAACACAACCATATAAATATGCTATGTAATAAACCGAAACATGTCAAACATTTTGTAATTTCTTCAAATATTCTTATCATTAGGTCACAGCATCATAAAAGGTGCTGCTGTGTGTTGATCTATGAGGTTAGTCGTGCCTAATGGTGGAGGAGTGGCCTTGTGTGAAATGAGGCTAATCGATTTTTGCATTGATGTGCAGTCTTCTCTTTCTCGCTGTCGTCTGGTCTGTACGCAGGCTGGATTCACCCCCAATGGGTGCCTAATGGATCACACCCAATGCACACCATCTTAGTGCTTGAGGTTAAATCTGCATTTCCAAAAGCGGTGACCTGTACCACGGACACTCTGTCATCCCGTCTGCCAATGGAAAGCAGAATTGCAAGAGCGATCCTGGCGGATGACAGGAAGACGAACCCAGTTGAAGAGGAATCCCAAACAGCATGACCAGTTTGAGTTCAGTTCAGCACTTTCACTCAAACTGTTTCAACCGACAAAAACTAAAATGGAGCAGAACTGTTCTTTGCTAGCTCTATCTGTCTAAACTTGTACAGTATGTTCTCTTGTTCAAATCTTATTTATCCTATTTAATTCATATATTTTTAAAGTTTCATTCAGTTCCACTTGTGTGTGTGTGTGTGTGTGTGTGTGTGTGTGTGTGTGTGTGTGCGTGTGTGTGTGTGCGTGTGTGTGTGTGTGTGTGTGTCTGTGTCTGCGAACCTATGTTATGCAAAGCTTTGAATGCATGTGGCTATAGGTGTAGTAATTGTTTTTGGTATTCTCTGCTACAGCCACATAATGTGTTTAAGGGGTTTACAGATTGTTGGGCCTGGAAAAATAAGGCCAAACAACTAGAAAAGTACTGTTCAGAATCAACTATTATAGTCTTATTTGTATCGTTAAGGTATGACTTCCAGTAGGGAGAAGTTTGAATTCCATAATGATTCTAAAGTATTTGGTTTACATTATTTTATCTTGCATGTTAATCCAAATAAAGTATTTAAATGTGTGTGGAAGTGTGTACAACTTGCATTTCTATACACAAATCCATACAGCCTTTCAGTTTTGTTCCGAAATACCTGTTTGCGGAGACTATGGTCTAATATGGAGGTCAGCCCAGCAGAATTATAACACTAAGTTCATTAAGCGCTCCAAGCTCTGAAGGTTCATCAATATTTAACAACTTTAAAAAAACATTAAGGCAGCAGCTGCCAGTACTTTTTTTTCTTTTAGCTGACTCCCTCATGGCCAGAGGCAAGAATCTGCAAAAACATATTTTGTCTGGGGATCATGTTTATGGTCATTTGAATTTGCCATATGTATATGCTTCTTTATCCAACTGGACTCCACTGTCAGACAAAATAATAAAATTATGTAAACTTTTTTTAAAAACAGAATTTTGCAAACTCTTTTAAAAAAAATATAATTTTTTTTCTTCTTGCTGCTTATAATTTGCAGTTGGTATTTGCCTTCATAAAAATGAAATATATTCTACATGTCCATGGATTTTGTGAGGTATGGAATGGGGGTTCTAAAGAACTGTCAGGTAACACTTTGCTGTTTTGACCCTGCACAATGTGACTTTACATTGGAATGTTTGAGACATTTCTGTTATTGCTCTTATCATAAAATACACAGTGTAAAAGGCAGCATGTTCATACTGTTTTAAAATACACTTTTTCCATACTTATAACTATGCAATTTTATGCAGTTCTATGCATGTGTTACAGACCTTTTGCCTACAGGAAGGACCAAGATTGAAAAACACAGGTGTAGCCCATGGGGTAAGGTCAAGGCTTTGATGTTGCAGGCCTGCATCAAGTCAGACCAGGCTATTCCTTTCATGCAGGGTAAGGGCTTTGTGATTTCGACCTACTCCTGAACCAGCAGTGAATGGGAGGGTGGCTGGGAGTTATGTAGGATGGGGTCGCAGGGGTCAGACCTTTGACAGCACATGGCAGGAATGCCATTAGGCAGCATCCCTCGGCTTGTGGCCTGTCAGACCAGCCGCTTAGGGGCACTGGAGTAAACGGGTTACTGTGGCAACCGCTTCACAGTTACATCATCACCAATAAGAGGAGAGTAGAGTGGGGGGGAGTGCTATATAGACTTATTAAAAATTAACTTATTTTTTGTTTACTTAATTTTTGAGGGAATATTACATATTTGTGACAATGTAGATTGTTTAAATTAAGTTTAAATTACACCAACAGTTCAGGTTGTGGTACAGAAAATAAGCACATGGAGGCAGAGCCACTTTACACACAATATATACAAACACACACACACACACACACACACACACACACACACAAACACACACACACACACACACACCTGTTAAAATGCCAGATTTTCTTGAGTCCAAAAGAGACCAAAATTAATAATTTCTAATAATAACTTTTCCCACCTTTAAAGTGACCTATTATCTCTACCATCCTTGAAAAACAAGCTGAAATCTCACAAAAATTAGGTTGAGTAAATATGCACACCCTTGGCAATCTTTTGCCCACTCTTCATTGTAAAAGCGCTCCAGACCTGTCAGACTGAGAGGGCATTTTCTGTGCACAGCCTTCAGGTCACACAACAAATCTTCAATTATATTCAAGTCTAGGTCAAATTCTTCTTCATATTTAGCAAAGGCCTATTTTGTTCCAAAATTGAATGACATTTGGAACTGTACATAATTCCTTCCACCTTGACTAAAGCCCCAGCTCCATCTGAAGAAAAACAGTGACAAACAGTGTGGGTATGGGGTTCTTTTGGTGATGCACAGTAGTTTTTTGTGTGGAACATACCTTTTAAAATTATGGCCAGAAAGTTTTCTAAATGTAGACAGGCTCGGATATTTTTATTTGTAAGAAAAGGCTTCCATCTTGCCACCCTACCCCACAGCTCAGACATATGAAGAATACAGGAGACTGTTGTCATATGTAGTACACAACCAGTACTTGACAGAAATTCCTGCAGGAATTTAATGTTACCAAAGGCCTCTTGGCAGCCTCCCTGACCAGTTTTCTTCTTGTGATTTTGTCAATTTTGGAGGGACATCCAGTTCTTGCTAAAGTTAGTATTGTGCTATATTCTGTATGATGAACAATCAACAAAATGCAAAATGAGGAAAAGGACTGAAGATCAGACCAATGACTGTTTATCAGCAATGGCAGTGTTCACTGCACTAGCTCCCATGTTCAACCACTCACCTTAGAGACTCCTTATTTCCAGGTTCTAGGTATGTATTACAAAATATTTTTGAACTCTCTATGTGGTCAGGGTCTGCTACAGATGCACTGGAGATGATATCCAGGTATATTTACTACCACCAATCAGGCTGATTTTCCTTTGCATATGGCATCCATGCTCCATTCTCTGAAGGGCTTTTTGAAACAAGCCTGGTTGACCATTCCACCTTCTGACTCAGACTGAAAGGTTGCCAGAGTGATGGGTGGCCAAATACCAGGCTTAGACTCATTTTTAATGGTGACACATTGCTGTTCCACCTCCTCTCTCCACACCCACATGTCGCCACCCCCACGGCTGTGAGGAAGCCAACATCTCAGTGGCTTCTGCTGTCTACCATTGCAGAGGAACATGGGAGTGATAGGAACCCAGCACATACTTTGATTTGTTATCGAGTGTGCATGCATGTGTGTGTATGTGTGTGTGTGTGTATGAAAGAGGGTGAGTTTGAGTGTGTGTTTGTGTGTGAATGTGTCTGTGTGGAGGGGTTGTGTTTGGCTTGTGCATAGCCATCTCCATGTGGTGGTTTTGCGGGCAGTGGTTAGCATTGGCAGGCCTTTTGTTTGCCCCCTGCTCCCAGGCTGGACAGACACGCATGAGTCAGCACTGAGGGGGATTTATTGCAGATTGATTAAATTAGCATTTGTTCAGAAAGAACGACATCAGCTTGTCAACAAATGCCACCTCCCCTCACCCTCCCACCAAGGCCACAAGCCCTATCCCTAACACACACACACACACACACACACACACACACACACACACACACACAAACACAAACACACACACACACACACACACACACACACACACACACATACACGCAAAAACACTTGTTGGGCAAAGATACGTTTTTTACACAAATTGACAGAAGTGACTGACTGGAGAAAAAGTGAGCTAACACACATATACAGATGCATACACATGTAGGCACAGAGAGAGAAAGAGAAAGAGAGAGCGAGAGATCTACAAATCATGTATCTGTCTCACTCTCTCTCTTTCCTATCTTTCCCATCACTTTCTGGCAGTGAAGGTAATGGGGAAAAAAGCTGTGAGGAAATATCTGAAATTGGACACAGAGACCATTAAGGCTCTGCTGACAAGCTCGCTTTATGATATGGCCATCAAAGCCATCTGCTATTTTCTGCTCAATTAAACTGTTATGGGATCTCAGATCAATTAATCTAGCCCAGTAATAGCTTTATATCCTTGTTTGCCTTCTTATAGGCCAATATTTCTGTTTTGTATCACCACAAAAAAGGATAGAAAAATCTATACTTATGCTCTGTTGCACTTCTTTTCCAGACTTTACTTTCTGATGTCTTATACTTTGTCAACATCAGGCTTGTAGTTTTTTTTTATTTATTTTATTTTCTTTCTTTCATAATTTGTTTAGTTTATATCAGGTGATCAGAAATTGACAGGAACAGCTTTATAGATTGCAGTATGAATCAACTAAACTTTTAAAATATTATTGGTAGATTTTATAATTGCTCCGTAAAGATCCATCCTAATAGAAATATTAAGAAAGCAGATGTCTACAGATGTCTGAAGTGATAGTAGATTAGTTTTCCTTTGCCACAAACATCAGGATTAGTGTTAAAATGTTTTTTTTAGGGAGAAGGGGCAGAAGAGAAATGTCTCCACTGTGAAATATTGTAGTGGACATATGATACTGTAGGGCTGTATTGCTTCCAAATGCCCTGGATACCTCATTAGGATTAATTGCATTTAGACTCTGACACATTTTAGGTGTTTTTAGGGTGAAACATTCCTGCCTTTGTCAGTATACACAAATGCAGTCATCCTTGGATTTTCTTATAGGATAACTACAGAAACAATGGCTTACAGGCTACAGCCAAGAGTATTCATTAAAGGCTATTTATACTGATTTATAAATACATAAATAATTAACAAATTTTTATAACTATTGTTCCAAATATTTTTGTTCATGGTGATGGTGACAAGCATTCTGTAGCATGCTGTAGCACATTTTAATACAATTTTAATAAAATGATGAATAAGTACCAGAGTATGAAAATCTCTTCAGCTAGCCACAGCCTCACTTGTTGGTTTTGCATAAATAACACATGATGGGTTGAATCCATAAGCAAAATGATAGCTCAAAGTGCAAAGCCCAATTCACACTCACCTACCAATAATCGTCACACTAAAACCTTCATGTCCTTAGATTACATGGACCAATATGACTGTAGTCATGCATAAAATGGCCATGATTACATTAAATATTACAATGAGCCTCTCAAATCAGAGGCCATATGTGCTGAACCAATCACCACAGTTCACAGGGTTAAGTCTTGTTGCCTGTAACCTGTTAGATGGGCATCTCATGTAAGCAGTAACAATCTGAAAATCAATAGCTGTCGATCTGTAGATGGATACACTAATTTTCACTATTTTTTATTCCTTCTTGTGGACTAACTCCTGTATCTCTGACATCGGATATTGATTAGGGCATGATCTGCATTTGGCGAATTCAGGAAAGGAACGATCAGTGGAACACTGAGGTGACACCCAGTAAGCCATAAGCTCACACAACATTTACGCCTATGGATTTCCAATAGTCTTTTACATCAGCCTTGGTTTGACGCAGAATGATGTGATTGGACATTCTTTAACTGTCATTAAGTTAAAGGTGCATTCTGTTTTTAAAATAAAACATTAAAAAATTATATTTTGGTCAGAATGTATTTTTCATGGTCAGAGAGTTTAGAGATAAGAGATTAAATTAGAATTCATCTTTATTTGATATAGTCCATTTTAAGGATCAACAGAGTCTCTAGCTTTGGAAGCTCTCCTTATCTGCTTGCTGCTGCTTATTTCCATGAAACTTCCAGATCTAAATGAAATTCCTGCCTGATACCAATAATAAGTAATCTATCTGAAAATCTCCCAACCTGCTCTTGTGCATTATTTTGACCACTAAAGGTGTCTAAGCAGTGAATGGGAGAAAAGACAAATTCCAAATATTTATATTCACCTATAATATAGCAGTTAAGTAGTTAAATAATGATATAGCTTCCACTGAATAAACAGAAGATGTATTTGTTTATAGTTTAAAGCACTGATTTAGAACATTGTCCTGTGATGACACTCGATAGTTGAAAAATTCACATTTTTCTGAATCTTAAGAGTAAACCTTCTGTCATAATAATTTCCTTAGCTGAGCTCATTCTGCTTTTCCCAACGTGCAGCAGTTGTGGTGAGGTGCCTAACCTCGCCTTTACTGAGACTAATGAGATTACAGCCATGGTCATATCACTCACGCCCCATGTCACAGCCTGCCCGCACCTCCTCTGTCCTTCCGATAGTTCAAAAAACCCTTCCCTGACCCCATCCATAATCAAATTAAAGGCACCTTAGAGGAGGAACGATCAGGCTGAGAATTGAATTTTGCGCAGAGATGTGTGGTTCAGTGCTAACTCCTGCTGGATCAGGAGCAGGACAAGGCCAGATTTCCTGTTCAGTTGACACCAAATGACCGTCTCGGTGTAAATCAAAACTTGGTTCTGCTTGACACCAGTGGCACCCTCCTCACTAAGATGTGTATTCCTGCAGAGTCTACACCTGATTAATCGCTGTCTTAATTAGATTTTAATTATGCAGATTAGTCTTAATTTTGCAATGCTTTAAATCTAGCATCTTGGAGAATCAAAGGTCAAGCTGTTAAAGGTGTGCTGTGTAATTATTTTTATAGCTGATTGCCCATTACATTGAATTAATGTAGGCCGAGTGGCTTTTCTTGTTGGACTTCACTTTGGATCCTTTGTTTATTATCTTTGAGAAGTAAGGCATGATTAGTCACTTGTAAAACAACAGAATTGGAAGAAACTGATCATTACAGGAAAAAAAGGTGTTTTCCTATTTCTGCCTTCAGTATTCAATTTCCTGAGTATGTCATTAAGTTAATGAATAATCCTACATATAGGACCTTAAAATTTTATGACTACTGTAGCATCTGTATAGCTGTTTTATAGTCAGGCACTGGCAAGCATTGCAAAGGCCTTAAGCTAAAGTCGTATGGCATTAAAGTGTTCTCAATCTGAATGACTTCATCTCAGCAGGGGCTAGTCATCCATCATACAGCTGGACGTGATGACAGAAAACGGTGCAATCAAGATCAATGATGAAAATCAATAGGAGTTTCTGACTGACTCAGATTTCTGTTGAGGACACTCCTGCCAGGAAAAGAGCGTGAGAAAAGATCCTTATTTTGTGTTTGCTGTTTCTGTGTATATTTAGGTCAAGTGGACAGAAAAGGCTCCATTAATCTCATTTAAAGTGCCGTTTTGTTCATTTACTCACAAGTATTGGAGTGTTTATGTCCTCTTCATCTGTGTGAATGGACAGCCCTCTGAGCTTATGAAAATTCAATCTCTATTTAGTTGATGTTCTCGTCCTTAATTACTAACCATCTTACTGTAAATGGCTGATTTGCAAATCTCTGCAGCTGTGATGTCACCCCAGGAAGAAGTCTTGACCGCTGCAGTCAAAAGATTCATCACATGCTGGAAACTACACAAATAATGCCATAGAGTGAGAGGACATTACATAAATATACTGCAGTGAGAGGAAACTACACAAATATACTGCAGTGAGAAGACACTACACACACACATATTCTGCAGTGAGAGGACACTACACACATATTCTGCAGTGAGAGGACACTACACACACACATAAACTGCAGTAAAATGACACTGCACACATATACTACAGTGAGAGTACATGGCATTTCACTCACAAATCCATAACTGCACTAGAGGTTCAGAGAGCTTCGGCAAAATGTGTCCACTATCAACTGAAGGTTTGATCATCTCTGCTACCTTCAACTGAGGGATACACCATCTAAGCCAGATGTGTTTGGAATAAAAACTAGGATTCTCAGGAGCTTTGAGTGGATAAGATTCTACTGCCCTACAGGCAGAAAGCCGATACAGTGTGCAAGCAGATCATTTCTAGAGAGAGAGCTCTTCTGTTTCTCTTGCACACTCTTTTATATATTTCTCTCTTTCTTAATTTCTCTGCCTTTTTGTTTATTTTGATATTTGCTCCCCTCTTTGTGTCTTCATTGGTGAGTTTCTTACTTCTATCTCTGTATCTGTGTGGTGTGTGTGCGTGTCTTTCTATTTTCTGTTTTGCTGTTTCAGTTTCTCATTGGGTTTCTTGTTTCTCTCTGTATTTTTATTCCTTTCTGTCTTATTTCTCACTCAGCTGCCTTACTCTCTCCCCTTTCTTTCTGTCTAGTTGCCCGCATTTCAGTCTCTCTCTCTCTCTCTCTCTCTCTCTCTCTCTCTCTTTCTCTCTCTCTGTCTTTCTCTCTTACTCTCTTTCTTTGCCACACACTCAGTGGAAAGCCCCAAACTGAGTTACAGGCTTTGGTTGGGGGCAGAGGCTCACACTCTAATGAAGAGAGACAGCCTGTGTCAGGGTGTCCCATAAACCCTGGCAAAACACAAACCTCTCCGGAGAGCAGGCCAAGAGTGCGTTGAGCCGTATGGTGCCGGTCATTCATTTTTCTTCGTCTCTAATAATAAGAGAGATAGACGGATAGATAGAGATAGAGAGCTATAGAGAGAAAGAATGAGAGAGAGAAGCACAGTGCTCTCTGGGTCCCTTTATAGAGAGAGTGGGACAGAAATCTAGGCCAGCTTCATTGATCTAGACACTGTAATATTATTAGCTATCACAGCAAAGGTGATATGAGAAAGTCTGTCTAATATCCTGAATGCCCAGTGGTCAGCCACAGGAAGGCGGGCCTTGGGGACATGATCGCCATGCTTTTTCTTTCCTGATAACCACTCGCTCAAGCCCCACACCTTGACCCCTTGCGGGGGTGAAACCACGCCTCTCAGGGGGAAGAGTTGAAGCGCATGTGGCTAGCTGGCTGAATAAGATAAGGGGTCTTTCTGTGCACCAGTCCAGGGTCCGCCCCCCTATTGAATATGCATGAGATCATGCCGACCCAAAGTAAATGGCCAATTTGTTCTGTATGACCGGCACTGAGATACATCGTGCTGATAGCAGGCAGAGCCCCCAGGGGTTCCGCTGAGGTTCTGACAGAGTATGGGATCTGCCCCCTCCCGCAGATTTTTTTCAGCACAGAGATTGGTTCCGGAGACAGACCGAAGCTGAGATCGCATGTTTCATGCTAATGGGGGTCTGTGAATGGGGCCAATCTGCATCAGGTCTAAAGGCAGGTGCTGGAGAGAAAAAGGAAGGCGCAGGAGGGAGGGATAATCTGTGAATAAGTCAAATCAGAGAGAATAAGTCAAATCCAAATGAGGAGAGTGAAAAGGGGCTGGCATACAGATTAGGTGTCGGGAAAAAGCACAGATGGGAAAGTAACACAAGTCAAGTCTCCAAGCTAGCACAGAAAATGTTCTTTATTTAGACAATTATAGTCTCTTTGTTTACCAATTATTGCCACTTATTTAATTGCATACTAAATGTATACAAGTGAAGGAAGGACAAAAATCTAATTTGGTAAAGAGGTCATTGGTGACTGCATACTGTCATTAGGTCAAAGTATTAGGCTTGATTTTTTAATAAGAAAAGAAGAAATATTGTTTAAAAATGATAATGATGACTGTAACTGTTTTTTAACTCCTTCTGGTGTTATTCTTTTTGGATCCAGTCCTTTAGAGTTGGAAAGTTTCATGCTTCCTAAAAGTTTTATTTTGTAGTCAAATAGAACTGTTTTGAAACAGCAATGTCAGCAATTTTTTTTTTCTTTTTGTGTCAGATGGCCATATTAAGCAGTTCACAGCCACAATACAGAAGGCTGCAGTCAGAGAACTGTGGAATCCAACATTACTCCCCTTCCACTTCACTTTTCAAACCTGAACTAAGAAACTAAGTTTATAGAGGAAGTGATGTGACCTAAAAATTTGTACAAGAGAATCTTTCTTCAATGTGCCCTTATCAAACTTTTAAATGGACGTGCATGATACAATACATGGCTCTGTAGAGCAGAACCAGAATCTTTCTTTAATGCTACATATTATGTATGTTACACATATTATGTATGTTATACATTGAAGAACAGATGGGAAGATTTCCTTGAAAAGATCTGTCTAATTTACACACACACACACACACACACACACACACACACACACACACACACACACACACACACACTGTATATATAGTATTTTGACAAAACTGAGGCAATGTGTGCATCACTTTGGGGCAGAGGAAAAATGAGGCAGATATGTAGAGAGGGTGGCAGGGAAATCAGGTCAGTGGCAGTAAGGAAGTATATGAAGTGGTGGATGCAAAGAATTGTTGAATGTCAGCCGGCCTGGCCACTGTTGGGCCTAGAGCAGGAGAACTCCTGGAGGAATTAATCATGATAGGCCCAGGACAGTGAGAGAGACATTGTGTGTCTACCTTGCAGTGGGGGGCAAAGTCAGAAAATAGAGTAGGGTGAGAAGGGGGTTTGTGAAAACAAACAGAGGAGGATGTGAGTAAAACAATGCTGTCTGGCTAATGAGACCCCCATGGATGTATGTATCTGGCTTCTGGCTGGGAGATTATTTTTGTACCTTACAGCTGATTATCATAATATGCAGATTGCTGGGAAAAATAGACTGAGGGCTGCTAATGATAAAATAGACACTTATTTTTTCATATATTTTTAAATGTACTTACAATTCACCCTGGAGTTTTCTCAATCTATTTTTTAAATCACTAACACTAAAGGAATGTGTGTGGTATCATTGTTTTGTTCATTTGCTGTAAAATTTTGCTATAAAATTTTGAGTTGATTTATTAGAAAGTTCAGAAAGTACAGTACATAATGTTGTAACTGATATGTACACTAAAACAGTCCCAAGATACCATTCACCAAAGTTTTTTTTCATGGCAAAAACTTCTTCTTTCGATCCCATTGGTGGAGAATTTGAGGAGAAATGTGTCCCTGTTGCACATAAGACATTTCTTTCTACAATTTAAGTTGTTGTTACAACCCTCAGTAATCTCAGCAGTAAATCAAGTGAAGAAGAAGAAGAAGAAGAAGAAGAAGAAGAAGAAGAAGAAGAAGAAGAAGAAGAAGAAGAAGAAGAAGAAAAGAAGTCTGTATTTGTGTATCAAAGGAAATGTTCTGAAACATTATGACAAGTCATGCAGAATAAGAGTTGATGCTGAGTGGTTGTTTTGTTATCAAAAGGGCTGGCCTTAGAAAGGACTTCATCCAAAGACATTATTTAAGCACCACTACAAACACACATAAAGCATAAGCAACAAAGAAAGAAATTCAAAATATTTTTTTATAAACAACAAATTTCCAAAGATATATAAATGAAAGGCTGGTAGAAACAGATATCTTACATATTTATTACATAAGTATGCGTTTTAAAAATGAGTAAATGTTTGGGGAAATTAATATTTGCTTAAAATTCAATTAATCCACTGTGTACATGAACAAATGTTTCACTTCCTCTACATGCTTTCTATGTACAGCAAAGATCCTGTTCATGGTTAATTCATGAGACAAATGTGTTATTTGTTTACTTGTGGGTTAACAAGATACTGCTGATGTGTGACTACTGAATTGGCTTTGTTGCACTTAATGATGCAAAGGAACAAAGATAGAATCTGCATTTCTTGGATATCATGCACATGCTGGAACTCTAATGGATTTTAAATAGGTTATGAACGAGTGCTGGTGGACAAGAGTGTTTTTGTGGGGAGTGGGGAGATACAGTGCTTCTGCCAATCGTTAGGGTTAACTTGTGCTTACTCAGATGAAACAAACTAGTGGTTTTTGTAGAAGGAAAGCACACATTCAAAATCACTTTATGCTTTTGTATATGATAATATCTTTTTTTTTTCTCATTCTCAGATCTACCACAGGCCTGGGATACACACATGCAGTAGTTAATATATATTATGGAGTGCTACTCAATGAAAACTCAATGAAAGTTTGCTTTATCTATATATAGAAGATAGTAAGATATTTTGAGATATATAAAATTGTAATGAAGCACACAAGGTTTCAAAGAAACAGGACATTCTAGAGAGAGGTCCTTCATCAGCTGTGCATGCAAACTATTTCAGAAGCTACGTAAACTAATTCATATATATGACAATGACAAACTACTTACATACAACAAGAGTTACTGCTACTGCTTGAACCCATAGATCCAGAAATGTCAAAGTGTATACGGGGCACACTGCTGACATACAGAAGATGATGATAACTAAGCTAATTACTGTCAGCCACTGGTGCAGTAGTCATGGGGAAGATACTAGTCTACCCCCTTTTGGAAACACAAGCAGGAACCAAGATAAAGACAATTTGAATGGAAGTCAGCAAGCTGACTGAACTCCAGAAGAGTATGAATATGGTTCCTGGGGTTTGTCACACAAGGGTTAACAATACTGGCAGCCAGACTGAAGCAGCAATCAAAAGAGTAATTGCCATTTTTGCTAAAGAACCAACCAAAGTGTACTTTCACTTGAGTACACTTGGGTGGATCTCACTGTGGATCCACCCAGAGCCAAAGTACTGGAAAAGCATATGCAAGAATGAATCATCCCATAACACCAGGGTTTTTAGTGGCTAGAGATCTGAAAGTAGAGCACTATAATTTCCCATAACAGATGCAAGATTTCCAATAGCAAATCACAAACATGGCAGAACTTGGCAGCACCTGTACCTGACATGATGATCTATGCCTACTGGGTAAAGAGCTCTGCTTGGCCTCTAGCAGAACAAATGGACCAGTTGCTAGCGCCTGTCTCTGGAGTGACTAGGAGGCAGGAAAATACTGATTACAAAGGATCCCAACAAGGGACAAACAGCATCCAACTACAGACCCACCACCTATAGGATAAGGCAGATCCTCAAGCGCCAGTTGAGTAGAAATAGCATCAAAGCCCTGCCCTGCCAGTCATCAGATGCTCAGCAGGCATAATAAGCTGACAAAGAGAAGCGCTAGAAGCTGCTGGCATCAACAGCAGCTCCTCACACTGCACAAGGCCCTTAAACAAAGATTCATCATTCAAAGTGGGGAAAAAGAGGCCTACAAAATGTAAAATCCACTCTAGATCAAATTTAGATCACGAAATAGCCATGAATAAATCCAATGACACCAGGCTGAGCTGATAAGAGAGTACCTTAAACAGATGGGGAACATAATCACCATGGAAGTAGAAGATGTTCCATGGCAGAATAAGCCCCAACAGACATAAGACCCCAATGGAAAAAGCAATCTGGGCAAAGAGGCCTATGAGACAGTCCAGCACCTACTGGTATGGTGCACATTGCTGCGAGAACAGCATACACTAAGAGACACAACTAAGTGGCAGGGATCATATATATATATAAATATATGCGAGGAGCCACTAAGAGTGGTGGAAAACAAAGCTAAGATCCTGTGGGACCTACAGATCCAGACAGACAAGGAAGTAATAGAGAACCAACTAGACACAGTGATACTAGATAAGATGCAGAAAATAATATTAGTAACAGATGGAAACATCCAAAGGAAGAAAAATGAAAAGCTGGAGAAATACCAGGGACTGAAAAAGGAAATAGAGAAAATGTGGAAAACTAACAGGAACACTGTCACAAGGGCACACCAAGGAATGACAATATCGACTACTCAATCCCAAAGAATGCAATCTTAGGAAAGACAGAAATACTGTGCTGCACCCTCAAACTCCTGTAGGTTATTTGGGAGAGTAGCTAGGCCCAGATGCTGGCAACACCAAGGTCAAAGGTTTGATTCCCAGTGAGCACGTATACTATAAGCAGGTCATTCTGGATAAGTGCATCCAGACAAATGCAGAGACAAGGAGTGTTATTTTCTCTCTCTCCCATTGGTCTCACACTCTCGTCACACAGACAGTTATTTTCACCTAACAAAAATGGTTGCAAAAAGGAGAAATAAATGGTGAACCAGCATCCAAAGCTCACTGAGTTGCACCAAATTTTAGGCCCCCTCCCCACCAACAGCTCACAGCCCGCCATCCCTCCTCTCAAGAAACAGAAAAAATATATATATTTAAAATGTGTTGTTTCTTTCTGTGGATAATTGGTCTGCATTTAAGGGTGAAAGATCAGAAAAGCAGAGTTGCCTACTCTTCCTCCCTCAGTGAATGTAGATGCTTCTGGAACTAATAGTGTGCATCTGCTTATATAGCTTCATCTGGTTATGACAACAGAAACACTATTCAAAAAAAATTATGGCTTGCTGCACTGAATGAAATTCATATGCTTCTTTAACCACTTTCTTTTTTATGACTGACCACAAATGTACAAGTTAGCTTACATTACTAAACATTTTTACTTTGGCACAGTTTAGGCTCACCTGTTTTCTTAAAGAACCACCATGTTTTGGATTGTGGGAGAAAACCCACAGACACAGGGAGAACATGGATACTCCACCCAGATAGGGACTCAAAGCCAAGACCCTAGTGCTGAAAGCACCAAGCTACTATACTGGCCAAGGAGTAATACAATCCCCTCTGTTCTAGATACCTTCCCTGATCACACCTTTCCAATACAAATGACATTCCAGTGTTGTTGCTGTATTTCTTGGTGAGATGGATTAGTCAGTCCATGTCTCATTCACTTCTGGCATACAACTTGATATCATCCTTGTAGAGGAGGTGGCTGATGGTTTCTCCATTGCATAGCTGGTATCCATAGCCACTATTGGTGATTATTTTACTGAGGGGGTTCAGGCCTATGCAGAACAACAGAACAACAGCAGGGACAGGGCAGCTCCTTGGTAAATACAGCATTGATGCTATTGGTCTGAAGTTGGCCTCTAGGCTTGTCTTCCACAGGCTCATTGAGACCTTGATGAAGGCTCTTAGAGTCCTGTTGATGTTATATAGCCTCAAGCATACCAGGGTCCATGTGTTGGGTATTGAATCATGGGCTTTTTTGTACTCACTCCAGGCGGTGCACAGGCTGGTCTGTCTGGTTTTATAGTCTTGAGTGACTGTTTTATCTACCAGTAGCTTGTGCTTGGCTTCTCTGGTGTTCTTGCCCTTATCTTGGCCTCCAACCTCCTTTTCCATGGAGGATACTGCTCCTTGATGTTGTTCATCTTGTAGCCAGGCATCTCAAGTATCACTGTTTCTGTGCCTTATATCAGCTGGCTGCCCCTTGCCATAGCAAACGCTGTGGTAGAGTGCTACAACTGTTGTACCTTATCGATCTATAGTTGTGACAGCAGTTGCTGCTTGGAACAGTGAGCTACTAGTTGCTTTGCTGTTAGTCTAGGACAAATAACCATTGTTGAGTGTGTACAGTATATAAGTAGGCCACCGCTCATATATCCTATGTAACACCCTAGTACAAACTGCTCCTAAAGACTGAAGAGCACCTTCAGTGAATGAGTTACATCACGGACATGGTCATGCCATGTTCAGTGAATGAACTACATCATGGACTCAGTCATACCATGTCCAATGAATGACCATACATTACAGACATGGTCATGCCATGTCCAGTGAATGAGCTACATCTTGGTCTTTATCAGGAGAAAACATCCCCTATGCAGCTGCAGGGGGTTGTGTAATTCCTCAGTGACTTTGCACTTTTTCACACCTCCACCTGTGTTTCGCACATGTACTAAGGAAGGTCAGAGAGAAACAGGGATAGAAAGGGCACAATTTATAATGATCTGTTAAAGTTAAGAATCACCTGCACAGACAGCATAAGAAAGCTCACCCACAAGGCACAGACACACACACACACACACACACACAAAAAATATTGCTCTCACTGTACATTCTCAACTCAGAACCCATGGCACAATCATGACCATGTATTCACTGGGGGGGGGGGGCTTGGGGTGACTCTGTACCCTAATGAGTTCCCACTGGTCTTTAATATGCCATGCAAGCCGCAGCCCCTGCATGAGTGGGTGGCTCCCATCAAGGGGAAGGATCCCTCTGTTCATGAAAGAAAAGAGAGGAAGAACGAAAGTATCAAAACTGTCCCAAAATCAAATGCAGGGTTCAAATTATAGCCGAATGTGTGTGCAAGCACATGTGTGATACTATGTTCCAGTTTTACCACAGTTGGTTGCAAGTTGAACTTTTTCCTTTGTTCATGCGTGTTCATTAATTCATCAAATACATCTTGCTTCCTCCAGCCATCCAAAACCAGTATGAGCTATTGAGTGGATGTTGCTTTCTCCAAGTCTTCATTCACATTTCATTCCTTGATTTTGGCCTTGCTATCAATAACTCCCCTGTATGCTTTGTGAGATCAGGTTGACAGATCAGATCTCCATCATCTTACTTGACTTCAAGCTGTCTTTCCTCTCTTTCTCCCATCAACATAACAACAAATTGTTTTCAGTCCTACTTACATGCCTTTTCTCATTCAACACCTACTTCTAATGGCTCACCACATCATATCTCCTCTGTCTTCACTTTAAAGATATATACAGGGTACTGTCCTTTTCCTTCAACCCTTTGGGACTCCCAAGGCCACGGGTCCATTGGGTGTCTTGGGTCCTGACTCATGCACAGGCAATAACAACACAAAGACAAAAACTTGAAAATGTGACAATGTGTCATTGCAGACAGTGGTCACCGGGCATGATATAGGTTTTGATATAAGTCATACCACAACAAAGAGAACTGGATAAATCTGTTAGATGAGCGTGTATGTGTGAAACAAAGCCATGGCAGGAGTCTGGTCTGCCGAGTCAAGGCCAAAAGCAGATTTACTCTGTGTGTGTGTGTGTGTGTGTGTGTGTGTGTGTGTGTGTGTGTGTGTGCGTGTGTGTGTGTGTGTGTGTGTGTGTGTGTCTGTGTGTGTGTGTGTGTGTGTGTGTGTGCGTGTGTGTGTTGGGGGGGGAGGGTAGTGTGTGTGTGTTTTCCCACTGACAGTAGAGAGTCTTTCTCAATTATGGAGTCAAGCAAGATCGAATCAGCAAGATGAATTATCACAATAGTGATGGTAAAAAAGGGGACTGAAAAGTACCCAGTGATGGCCATCACAAATTATTTCGGCACGTCCTGGAGACTTTCTGATTGTGTTGCAATAACTTTCTGATTGTGTTGGCACCGATAGTTACTCCCAGACTGAGAGTCTTTGTGTTTGTGGAATGATGAGGACACTATAGAGTTTAATGTGACAGAAACATTTCTTTGGAAACAGGATTAGTAAGCACAGAAATATTTTATTTAAATGACTGAGATAGAATGAGCTGAAGGTGAGCTTAACCTTCCAAACTTCATATTGAATCTCTAAAGTGGTAAGAAGGAAATGGCAGTGACTTAATGAAGACACGCACCATGGTTTTAGATCAAGAGAAAGATAATGTTGGTCCCCTTCAAATTAAAATGCAGATGTCTAGATGCAAAAACTGATAGCTAGCATTTAAAGTAGCTCTGCCAGGTACTACACATTAGCACCTCAGATACTGAGAGAATGTTTATATCAATTCAAGCTTTGAAAGTACAGAGATACCCTTATTTAAAAAAAAACAACAACAACAGCAACAAAAAAAGTCCTCCAAAAACCTTATATACCATACTGCATAGCACCATGGTGCACAATGATTAAGAGAGAGCTGGTCAGTAAAATATTCATTGCAGCTGATGTAAAATATCAGAATACTAGAGTGACTTTAAACTTAACATGCTTGAATTTAGTCAGGTTTTAGTAGTTCAGTGTTTAAACTCAGAATGTTTTTCCCATCATTTTTGTGTAATGTCTGTAGTGGTGGAGGGCAATTTGCCCATAAATACCTGGTTCAAAAGAATATTTACACTGCTGTGAGTCCCCATGCAAGGTCTCAGCATTAAGTGTTGACAAGTTATGCTGAGAATTCACCACAGAAGTTCAAAGACAACTTGCTGTAAACAGTGAAGGACATACTTCTCTGTCTCCGTAACACTTACCATTTCACACAACATCAGGCAGTGCATAATTCTTCCTCGCCACACTGTTCATAAGGAAGCCAGCTCCAAGCTCCCTGTACTTCTGACTTATGGGTCTGTCTCTTATTCTCTCTTTAGTGTCTCCCATTGTGAATTTCACATGGTATTTTTGTACTTCAGTGTGAGCCGCCCTCTTCTGCTTCAGCAGGAGTGGAGGCCACTGTTGCACTGAGGCAATTAAAGTGAAAGTCAGTCAACTGCAATGGATGTCTGGCAGAGGGTATGTTATCTGATGATCTTGTGAGATCCAAACCTCCTACCAAGACCAAAAGAAAGCCATCCAAAAGATGACCAAGAGTCAAAGGCTTTATCCCCCTTTAGTTGGTGTCATTATCATTGCAGATGCATTTCCTCAGGCCATGCTGAGCCATACCACAAGAAGACATCCAAACTCTAATTAGAACCCCCAGCAACCCCATGCCTCAGAGCAAAGCATCATGGAATAGCTATTTGCTGAGAGGACTTGACATCAATTGGATCCTTCTTGAGGGTATTCCAACTGCACCCACATAACATAAGGAAAGAAAATGATCCACAGAAAAATTTATTACTTTCCAGTTTAAAGATGTAAGTGAATCAAAATCAATATGTTACTTTCCTGGGTGTGTTTTTAATGCTAATTAAAACCAAAAAGGATCATAACCAAGTTAAAGAAATTAAGGCTCTTTTAAAACATACATTCATCTTTTCTCACACTCTTATTTAGTTTACTTTTTATCTGACATGATACGAAAGGCAGAATGAGGGATCTTTGTGGTATCTTGCATAATGCAACATCTGTGGTTCTACCTGGCTTTCATTACCAGTGACATGGGAATTGTGTTCATTCCTTTCTTTACCATAAACCATCCTCCAACTGGCAAAAATGGATTTTATCTCCACTTTATATCCACTTCTCCACTTACCTCATATCCCAACTATATAGTTTAAGATGTGTGTAATTTAAGCCATAACATTATTTAGGTGCAATAAAAATATTATATAACAGCTCTAAATTGTTTCAATTTTTGTTATGGCTGTTTCCATTTCTTTTTTTTGTGTGTGTTTGTATTGTTTCCTCCTGAGCATATCCAGTGTTGAAAGCAATAGATCCTATACATGATGCACCCATGATGTCACCATGACATTACTCGTCCACATTGTCATGAATTACATCTGAGGCAGAGCATCAACATTTGACTTCTAAGCACTTATAAGTCTTTATAATCATTTTAAGGACATTATGTCCAAATAGTAGGTCAATGTGATGTCATGGAGACCCACTTTCAAATTTAAATATGGCAGTTTCCACATCCAGTGAAGAACAAGGGAAAAATTATGTGACACATTTTTTATACCAAAGTATATTAAATTGACATATTTCAATTGTGTTAAAAGTTATGAATGGTTAATATCTGACCTAGGTAGGGGTGGACTTAACAACATGTAAAGGCAGGGTATAATCAGCTCTTCCATGGTATTTGGCCTCTGCCTGACAGAAAGTATTAATTATACATTAGTACTCTCCACACTTCACAGCCAGTTTGTAGCTGACAAACTTATTTACTCATTTTGCTTTGCAGTGTGAATTCATGAATAGCAGAACAGAGCAAAAGTTCCTCCCTCCCAAAAGAGAGAGAGAGAGAATTTTCTAGAAACTTCTGTTGTCTTTGTCTCTGCCTCTTCTTAAACAGAGCTAATAACATTCATATCATTGGCAACAATTAATAGACATATTTAAATGTTTATATCATACCAGTGAATTGTTGTTGTTGTTTTTTTAACTCCACATTGTGATAAAGCCACCCTTCTGAATTCAGCTTTACAGAGAATCCAGGTCCAGGCCCCCAGTGGGCAAGCCAAAAGTTAAAATTAGGGCATAACTGTGTCCACCCAGATGAAGATACACAGTGTAGCCTGGATCATCTTTGTAGCAGCTCATCCTCTCAGCAGTTCAGGGTCAAACAAAGAGGCCTGACTGTTTAGACTAGGATGGATAGAAAAGTGGATTTGAGATTACCCCTATTCCCATTTAAATTTGCCCCAGGGCCCAGGGACAAGGGTGTTGTTTGCAGCTACAGTGATTGAATCAGGGAGGTTGAATGCACACGCCAGATTCAGTTCATTACAGACGACGAGAGGAGACTGTTCAATGTGAAATGTTGGAAAGCAGGCTACTTTATACGCAGAGACAGGCTACAGGGCAAAGGATTAGGACATGGGCAAAGAGACTACTGGAGGGAAAGCAAAGTCATAAAGTGAAGCATATACAGGGCTGGGTATTAAAATGGAAAAAAAAAACAAAAAAACAACAGGTTCAGAACAGGTTTTTAAGGCTCAGAAACTCAAGTATGATAGGAAGAGACTTTGCAGATGGGCAGTGAGCTGTGAGTTATTTAAGTCCACATTAAAGCCTTAATGCAGAACACAAGTATCTAGAGGGGTATCAGGGGCAGAGCCTGTGGTAAACTTGGCAGAGCCTGCGGACAATAGATTAATGCTGTGATGGGGGGAGGTATATTTTAGGCTTTGCTTTATTAAATGCATTTTGCATTTTGTCATTTTCTGTGAGTTTCATTTTGTTAGAATCATTTCAAGTGTCTGTAAGGTTGGTTTTAGTCCCCCATTGCTTTGAGGCACAGACACCTGTCCTAAAGACATAACTCCCAAACACAGTGGTCAATATACAATTACAAGTATGTGTATAGCAGCAGAGTATGGAAAGCAGCACATTCAACTGCGCATTATGTCTACTGAAATCGTGCTATGGTATGAATACCACTGTCTGGCAGACAAGAATGCTCAGGAAATCGCACTGCTGAAGTTGGGGGTCTTACTTAACAGTTCCTTGTTTTCCACAATCTGGCTGGCACTGTGGGCAGGAAAGTCGATCTCTGCCAGTGCTTACCTGTCAGGATGAAGGCACTTGAGAATGACAGGCACTAAAAGGGGGTTGTGGGATGTGCCTTGACTAGTGGGCTTCCCCCTGGACATTTGCGTGACACTATTGCAGTGTTTGTTGGATTCACCAGCACAGGCTGCTTGGTGAGGCTTCAAAGAGTAACAGAGCACTTTGACGGTATCATTAGCTTTCGGTCTCTCTCTATCTCTCCTGCTTTTCTATTTTTAATTCTCCCTTTTTTGACTGTTGAAGGTTCTCTTCTTTCTCCTGCTTTCTCTTGCTCTCTCTGTCTCTCTGTCTGTCTCTCTCTCTCTGAGCATGGGCTAGTTGAACAGGAGCTGAGAGGATAGGGATGTCATTAAATGCCTTCCATTTCCTTTCTATGACTGCTGTCAAGACTCTTTCATGCATCCCAAAGCAAAACTAGTGTTCCTCTAATACCTGTGACGCACATGTTCTCTGAAAAATGGTGGCTTATGCATATGCTACTTCACAGCTACTGTTTTCTCATTTTGTTCTATTTCAAGACTGCATATCCTCCAGTATCATGGAAAGGGTGGTAGATGCAACAGCTTATTGTATGTGTCATCAGCAGCTCCTAATTCTAGCTGCAACACCAGGACATCACTGAAAGCATTTCACCTCAGCAGTTTACATCGTTGCAACCTGCTGCAGTAAACTGGCAAAAAGGGTCCACCATGTCACAACGGATGGATTTGAAGAAATGGGTAATAATGAAAGGCTCTCCATCAGGCAATGTTTCAGTAGTCATTGAATATGAGGGTATGTAAGAGAGAGCAACATTGGTGCAGGGTTTTTTTTTTTTCAGACAGAGGACAAATTGAATAAAAAGCTTTTTAAAATAAAATAATAAGAAAATAATATTTTTTAATAATAATAATCTTATTAAAAATTATTCCTTGATTCTGTTTTTAGTGCTACAACAGAACCATCATTATAAGAATGTCTCCATCACCTCGGCACCAGCCAACAGAGGTCAAGTCCATGTGTGCCACACTATATGACATTCCCAAAAGAGTCATAGACAAAGTGCAATTTTAAATCAGTATCTTTATTATGAAGTGAACAAAAACAAAAGGAAACAAACAAAGGAGTAGAATGGAGAAACGAGCCACTGGTGCATGCTCCTGAAAACAAAACCAATAAGGTAAAGAGAGGGCAAAAGCCTGAAACAGGTAGAAACAGCTAAATAACATAGAGAAAGCACCGTGTAGGTTGCCTAGAAGCATAGATTGACTTTGGATGGGGTTTTAAAAAGATGAATACAAAGTTGAAACATGTGCATGGTATCTGTGGTCATAGGTACATCCTAGTATTATGGGGAAGTGAGTGAGTGAGGAATCCTGGGAGTTGTAGTGTTGGCCAAATGCAAGCTCTGTCTTAGCATGGCGTGGCATGTCTTTGAGCAGTGGGATCTGTGCAATTCTACACCCATGTGTCCTGCATGAGACATTCAAAGAGACATCCAAACTACTCATTTAAAAGAATTGATTAACAGACTGTCTTCTACAGAACATTTTGTCTGAAATACAATTACATGTAAAATGCCCTTTTAACAGAAGGAGCCCGGGCTAACCCTACCATTCTTCACCAGCTATGAAAAAGAATTTCCCTCAGAAAGTGGAAAAACAGAGTTAAATTAGCACAAAATAGGACAGCAAGGTAAATGAGATTCTCCACTTATTAGCTTTATAACATCCAATAGGTCTACACAGTAGAGATATACTTATGCTCTTTGCTTTATTTTTCCTCCACTGGAAAATAGATGATTTTCAGGTCTCCAAAGAAGCAGTTGTCCCAGCTAGTCTTTGGTCCATCACCCATACACAGATGCCTCCAGTCAGACAGACACACACACACACACACACACACACACACACACACACACACACACACACACACACACACACACAGATGTGCTCTATGCCCTTCCTTGGTGCTGCAGCCTGGCCCTCACTGCCTACACACACCCACCCACACACACATACTCTGAGCATCCGTGGTACACATGTCAACCCGCGAGAGTGTATTCATGAATATTTAAAAGGCTGTCGTCAACATGTGCTCCATACGTGTCACCCTCCCCATTGCCAGCAGACACTCTTTTCCTCAAATGGGAATATTTCCAGTCGAGGAAACTATTCCAGCCAGAGCTGGGCACTGTGTGTGTGTGTGTGTGTGTGTCTTAGTGTGTCTGTAAACGTGTGTGGGCCCTCCTACGGCTTCATGAGAAATCTAGGTCAAGGGAGAGGGCTCAGAGGAGGTGGAGGATGAGGAGGATATTGGCTTGTCACCTCGGACAAGTAGAAGTGGGCTGATAGGTAACTGATGGGGTGGTACAATTCACCTCATTCTTACCCACGCTCAGCTACAGTGAGCATGATCCATAACAGCAACACACAACTCAGACCACTGTCCTGCAAATACTAGATTAGAGAATGGAAATAAAATTATTTTATTTATTAAACCCCCAAACTCTTAGCACATATTGTAACTTGTGTGTGATGATGTTCAAACTTGCATTTTTAGCAGTTTGATTGATTTATAGTCTATGTGTTTATTTTCTTAATAGAGATTAGAACTCTTTTTGAAATGGAACAATAGAGCTTCCAACCTCGGGAAGCTCCTTCTTGGCTGTGTAAAAAGCGCTTAATGTGGTGCACACGAGATTCAGCAAAATGACTACTTTTGATCAGGACAGTATAACATCTTCTATTGTATTTTATGATATGCAGGGTTTACACTGGTGTACGCTGACCCAGCTTTATGCTTTTGCACTGTAACATAAACCGCTGTGAGCAATCCATAACTCTATTTGCCAGTAAATTTGCCAGTAAAGAAATTACCTGCTCAGTTGCCCTCAAAATGGGGAGTTCATCTCAGCCTTAAATGTTTTCTTTCACCTAAGTAACTGCATTTCAAAATGCAACTCTTTTGCTAGTGAGGCATGCTAACCACTAAGCTGTTTGAACATACACTGGGTGTGTCACATATGGCTTTAGGCAGCTGAACAAGATATAAGCGTATAATGTAGAGTGCATAAGCAAATTGCTGTGCCACACATATCCAGTAAAAAATGAACATGTTAATTTATTCTCCAGATGGATCGAGTAATATACTGGCATGCTAATTTTCGTGCTATGTATATAATAAATAGCACAATCATGTTTCATTTAATTCATTTAAAATTAACTTGTGTGTATCTTTAACAACTGAAGACTGCTATTGACAAGATGCCACACTGAGGATTATTGGCTAAGTGAGAGAAGATTTATCATAAATGACTCAACTGTATTGCATGTCAGAAGTCATTTCTCTGACAGATACCTGTCATATTAGAGTTATTAGATGTCGAGGTCAGATTTCATCTACAATCAAACTGTAGTGCCATGAAAACCCTAAGGAATATTCAAAGCTTAGGCCAGACTGTCAGGCCAAATTTAACTGGATGAGTCCAAAAATATTTAGTTTGAAAAAAGGACAGTATCCAATGCTGAACAAAATGACTAAATAGGATCAATGTCTTTTTATTTATTGTATAGGCTAAAATAAAGAATAATATCTAATTAAAAAATAGCTAATTAAAAAGAATGCCTCTCTGCATTCTTCAATAGAAATTATCCTCTGTTAGTCCTGAGAGAGATTTGATTCTTTTAGCCACTAATCCGGATTGAAATTCCCTGGATCTGGAGTTTCAGTGGTATTAGCAGTGCACATAATGCTAGCCTAGTGCTTAACCAAGTGACTCTTTGTGATACAATTACAGGCAGCTAGTTCTAGAGAGAGGCTAGTTCAGATGTTAAAGATTATTAACAATGGCCGGAGTGCATCTATTTGCTTACGAATAAATTTTATCATAGTTCACTCTTAATGCAAAAAAAAAAAACAAACAAAAAAAAAAAACTAATTGTGATACAAATCATGTAATTGTGTGTAAGCTGAATTTTCACAATCTGTCACGGAACTGATAATGGATATCACACAGATGGCCAATTTCATACACGTCAATAAAGGTTTCCTTTCAAATCCCTGTATATTTTAAAAATTCTATATTTAAACATGTTTCAAATTAGTATATATATTACATTAAAATGGGCCATAATGTAATAACATGTTCTGTCTTATTGATATTAGAACTAATTTAAGCATAAGGTGTTAATATAAAAGGAGGAGCAAGCACTTTCTTTGCACATCGGATGAAGGACCTTTCTTTCTTTGGAAATCTTGTGTAGTGCACAGAAATGTTTACTATCTACATCTTTAACTACAGTATGCCACAGTCACTTAGTGGAATCTTCTTTAAATATATTGACCTTTATATCCATAGTACAAATCTCTAATCACTGAAAAGGCAAGCAAAATTACACTAATGGAATTTAGCTGATGCTTTTATCCAAAGCAACTTACAATTATGACTGAATACAACTCAAGCAATTGACAGTTAAGGGCCTTGCACAAGGGCCCAACAGTGGTAACTTGAACTGACAACCTTCTGATTACAAGTTGAGTACCTTATCCACTTTAACCAATTCAATTCAATCTGATTCAAATTTTTTGAGTTGCTTTTTACAACAGGAAATGTCAGAATCTTTACAGAATTCATGCAGAGAATTTGGGTCCATGCCCCTAATGTGCAAGCCAATGTCAAAACAAATCCTGTCAAATCAAATGGATTTATTTAGCGCTTTTTACAACAGATGTTGTCATAAAGCATCTTTACAAATGGCCGAGTCCAAGCCCTCAGTGAGCAAAACAAGAGCAACAGTGGCAACGAAAAACTCCCTAGAGTATGAGGAAGAAACCCTGAGAGGAACGAAGACTCAAAGGGGGCAAGGGGAGGTCACCACATTAGTAACAATTTTAAGAGAAAAATGAATAAATGATAATAAAACTCTACTCTGGATTTCTAGAAGTCCTAGTCTGGTCCTGATTGTGTGCACATGTCTGAAACCCACCCCACCCATGAACGTCCATCAAGAGCAATGGTGAAATAGTTGGCTGGGTTGAAGGTGTGGTAGACTACAGCAGGGGATATCAGGGGGCGTTGGGAGTAACCATGGCATCTGAGATGGGTTGATGCTCAGTAATATCATGACATCAGTGGTAGGTGTACCTCGGCAGAAATAGAGAATAGATTATTAGGTATGTCCAGGTATCAGGGTGTGTAAATTAGAGAACTATAATGTGCAAGGCATTAGGGCACCCACAGGCAACCACAGGCATTAGGGCACCCTGGAACATCATCACTCCGCTGCTCTCAGTCAACAACTAGAGTGACAAAAGAGAGGTGCAGTGGCAGCATCAATGCCCTACCCCTTTACCTAAGATGGGAAGTAATTAATAAAATGCTTGACTTTCATCCTAGCCTTAAATATTGAGTGTGTCTGAGTCTCCAAAATTTGCAAGAAGGTTATTCCAAAGTGTGGGAGCTTTATAGGAAAAGGCTCTGCCCCCAGCGGTAGATTTTTGTATTCTTGGTACTAGTAAAAAACCTGCACCTTTTGATCTAAACAGACATAGTGGGTCATAATGCACTAGGTGTTTTCTAAGACACTGTGGGACAATACCATTTAATGCTTTGTAGGTCATTAGAAGTATTTTATAATCAATATGATATTTTACTAGGAGCCAATGTAAAGTAGCTAAGATAGGAGTGATGTGATCAATTTTTTTTAGTTCTAGTAAGAACTCTGGCTGCAGCATTTTGAACTACCTGGACCTTGTTAAGGCACTTAATGGTAAAGCCAGATACTAAGGCATTATAGTAGTCCAGT
>NC_137514.1:18112500-18160000 GCF_041902795.1 Electrophorus electricus | reverse complement strand
TCACATGAGACCACAACCCGATGCTGTTCACTTGAGAAAAGCTACATCCAAATCAAGAGTTTATGAAGCTTTTACTATTTTCCTAAGATCCTTTTTCTTGGACATTATATGATTGTGAGTTGTAAACTATGGTAGCCTTTGTGACCCTGGGGTGCTTAAATTGCACTATCCCATCTTCATAGGACATTTGAAGGTGATGTTTAACCACCCTAAGCAGGGTAGAGCTGTTGGTACCACCCTGCTGAACCTCAAACAGGGCTCACGATCAGGTCTCACACTTAGGAATACACCTGACTTCCATATGGTTGCAGCTGCCACTCTTTGGAATGAGGAGGCACTGATCAATTTGGATGAACTGAGGAAGGAGATCCAAGTGGAGCTCATTTGTTATAAGGAGGTAAATTCCCTGGATGATATATGTTGATATGACCAATGTCCAGAGGAGAACTGCTTCTCTTTTCATACTCCTTCCTACCCACAAACCCCTTCCACACCAGCGCAAAAAGCCCTGCCACCTGTGGAACCCATAAAGCTGGGTAGCAAAGCTGCCACTGGCATCATCCTGCATACAAGCCCATTGTGTGTGGTACCAAGGTGAATGCTAATCCCTTTACTTGCCAGTTTTCTTTAAACTTGAATTCAATGTTACACACCTAGGTTGGTCTGTATGTGTTCCAAGCTTTGTGAACTTTGGGGCTTCATAGACCTTCAACTGTCCAGAGAGCTCTGGGTAGAAGTGCTACACTTCTCATCTCTGTTGGCCAACTAAGCACTGGATGGAGTTCCTGTATGCAGTTGCAGTTGGCCAACATTGCACACTGCACACACAAGTCCTCCTACACAGTAGCACACTACACACAGAACAGCTTTTATTCTATCAACTCCCCAGCATATTCATTCTAGGGCTGTCCTGGCTATGCTAACACAACCCACTCATTTCACAGTCAAACAACCAGATACTCATGTGGCCCCCATTTTGTCAGGTACACTGACTATCAATACCATTACTAACCTTTCTGTTGAGATTCCTGACACCAACCCATCTAGAACCATCTGGACTGCAAGCTGGAGAAGTGCGAGTTCTTTCAAAAACAGGTGCACTTCCTGGATTACATTATAAATGAGACCTGTGTACAGATGTAAGCAAACAAGGTCAAGACTGCAGCACTTCCTGAGTTTTGCAAACTTGTTACAGGCTCCATGGCTCAACCTCACAAACCTCTTGGAAAGGCATGCAACAATTGTCTTGTCTATACATGTCCATTCACATCTCTGCTCATGCCTCAAGTATTCCAATCCTTGCTTACTCTTTGTGGTAGAAGTGGATGCTACAGATGTGGGGATAGAGAATGTCACAACATTCTCAGCATAATCCTAGAATGAAACCGCTTCTAAAACTTTCATGCCCTCAGAGAGACATTAGTTGGTGACAGTTGCCCGCCACACACTCCCTTCGCACACATCAATGCTTCACCAGAGTACCAATCACTGATCACACCTGTTGCTAATCTGCCCTGGGATATTTAAACCCACAGGACTTTCAACTCAGTAGTTAACATTTGCCTGCCAAGTATCCTAACACCATGTCAGTATCCCAACCTACATAATTCCTCTTACGAGTGCCAATGTTTCTGTTTTGTTTTCACCTTTCTGATTCCACATGTTTTGTTTTGATAAATAAACTACATCCTGCTCACCTCATCATGCGTCATTCCCCTGCTTTGCAAAGATGTAGCTCTTTGTTATTGTTATTTGATTCTTGTATCCAGTATATACAGTAACTAAAGTTCAGGAGGCCAGCTTGCCCCAAACTCTTTATTTGGTGATTTAAAACAAAATACACAAAAACATTTGTCCCAAACATTATGACAAGAATCATACTAAAATAATTAATCGTAACTGTCACAAACAGATCATAAGTGAACAGACATGAGTGCACTTCCAGAGCCAAAATAGCACATAATGTACACAACATTGCAATGAAAGATATAGAAAAGGTTTGGCCAGTTCTGCAAATTCCAAAGGACATCATAAAAGTAGTTGAGAGATTGTTTGGAACTTAAGAAACCCCCATAAAGGATATCCCTGAAAATAGATTAAAAAATTGAATATGTCTTCCAGAACAACCATCCGATGCTAAATTGACATTAAAAACATTTTATTCTCTTTGAAAGTGAATGTAATGAACCCAGATAATCCAATTCAACTGGAAATGCCGTCCTGGCTAACAATGTATGTCAGCCAGTATGCCATAAAACCCAGCACTGGTTGTGGTAACTGCTGGCTTCCACACCTTGCTACCTTGCCTTTATTTTTTAGTTATCCCTTTAATGGCTTGCAGTGACACAGAGTAATTTCAAGATCTGTCAAATGTATTTTAGAATTCAGCATTTTCTCCATTCTTATTCTGTAACATTTAATGACTTTGACATGAGGCCATGCAGACTTTTGAAAAGCTGCTTTAGACACAATACCAGATGCAGTATTGGATGTTGAATTCGCCATATAATGGGAATGAGATTGCAGACCTGTGAAACTTATAAGAACTTATTCCACAGATCCTTTCATTTCTTGACAGACAAAACCCAGATTTACATATGCTTACCAGGTGTACTCCCTGGTATCAGCCTCTTGACCTTGGAGTTATTATACACCTTCCAGTACATCAATGATATTTTCCATGACTAACTAAAACCTCCAACCATTCCCTGTCTGAAGCAATGTCACTTTACTGCAGTTTTATATTGTGAATGGATATCAGAATTATGGTCAGATTGGTAGTGTTGCTGGACCTGTGATGACATCAATATATTTGATTTAAAGTAATTTATTTTGATTGATTGAAACTGTTTAATTTGTTTATTTGTCTGATTTTTATTGCAGACCAAGATAAAGATGCTGAATCTGCTGTAAGAGGATAGCTAGGAATGTTAATGAGCTGGCTATTATTTTCTGCTAGCTGTAAGGACACCAAACACTGCTGTAACACTGTAATCCATCTCACCAAATTAATCAATGCAATGCATTTTAACATGACCCTTGTCCTGAAACCTGGTGTAATGTATGCTCAACACATCAAAAAGGACAATCTGTTGCTCCCAAATTTGCACTCGAATGAACGCACCCCACGTGTACAACTCCTGGATGTCTGACAGGCAGCGTTATCACAATTATCTGCTAACTTCTCAAGGAGCAAATATTGAGCGCGTGGCGCTGGCATGTGGGCCAAACAGAGCCATCTGTGAGAGAGAGCAGCCTGGCTGGGGAGCACGACGGCAAAGCCGCATCATCGATTAGAGCTGCTGGGTCTGAGGGAGACGCAGGGTGACAGCTCCTCACCAGTCCAGCTGGCCAGCACACCTCCCTCCCTCCGTCCCTTGCTCCCCACACCCGTGTCTCCACTGCTCTGTCTGGCTTATCCTCTTTTCCTGCGTGCCTTTCTTTGTTTTGTTTTTGCCTTTTCCTTCATCTTTCTTTATCAGACTCTTAAGTATTCCTTAAGTATTTCTCACTTCTTACCTTCATTTTTTTTGGTCTTCTCCTCTGTCTGTCTCTCTCATTCCCTCCTTCTATGCTTCACTTATATTTTTCCTTATTTCTTGCTCTTGTTTTCTTTGCTTGCCCCCACACTTTCACTTTCCCATCTGTCGATTTTTTTTTCTTCTCACTTCTCTTGCTCACATAATGAGAGGGAATATTTAACCCTCAAACACCCAAGCACCAATCTTACTGTTGATGTTTTATTTTCTCCTGCATAATCAATTTGATTTCATCTCATTGCCTTATTCCCTTGCACTTATTTTGTTTCAACATAGACCATAGAACATAAACAAGCAGGCAATTTCTATCTCATGTACCATTCTGTTCCATCTGTTCTCTACATTAACTTAAAGTTAGCAGTAATCACTTTTTTTTTTACAACTCCAGATGTGAAAATGGAGGATGGTGTTCGTCTGGTCATAAACGAGTATTGCCCTTGACGGATGCATATCCATATTTATAGCATGTGAGGCACTCTCTTTTCCTCTGTATTTACTGCCCAATGCTCAGTATTGTCCTGGGGTACATCGGAACGATGGAGAACTACGCAGCATCTTTTTCACAGTGGGATCTGGCTTGATTCTTTCATCCACACATGGCCTGTTGTTCAACTTCGGTGAGACAAAGTTGCTAACTCAACTCTTCCTGGAAGTGTTCAGGTTTCTTATTGTCAGGGATAAGCAGACGTTTGCAATCATGTCTGCATAACAGCCAAGCAGTAATCCCTTCCAGGAAAAGCAAAAACCAAAACATTTACAAGTGTTAATGTGCTCATCTGATATTAAACTTCCTGTACTTTAATGAAGAAGGATGATGTCATTAATTTGTTGGTAATTTTCTGAGTCCTGACACAGGATTTGTCAGGTTGAGCTCCACTGGCTGCAGACCATTACAGCCTAGATACTACCTCACAGTAAAGATTGAGATTCTGCTCAATAGCTTCCCTTGGCATCTTTCTTACTTCCTTCTTTCCTGGCAAGTGGATGTTTGTCAGGCGAACAGGACATATTCTCCAGAATGTGTTCACGCAGCTTCCCCTCATCAGTGGCAAAAACCAGTAGCACTGAAGTGAAGTAGTTGTCTGCAAGATTTTTGCAGTTGTGACTCACAGGAATGAAGGTACAGAAGCCTCATGATCACATCTGCTGATAATCCAAGCTCAGAATTGACATGCTGTCCTTTTACTCAGCCCTGGTCCATGTCAGAATTATAGTATCCCCCAAAATCCCTGTTCATGCATGCACTTGGGATGCATTTTGCTATGCATGTAACTTGATTAATGCTGCTGAACGTCCCCTTCAAAGAAACGGTCATTTCTTCTGCAGTTACACTGGTCCACAGCCTGTGGTACTGTGCTTGCGAAGTCAGTGTCAGCACTCACAGATGATTTCTCCAGCCCGAGGCAGGGCTTGTGGATGAGCTTCCGTACTGTGCTGTGCTCAGCCAAGCTTGGCCTTACTCTTGGTGCTACTCTCTTTCACTATCGGCATCACTGTCACTTCCACTGGCACTTAAGAGGATGCACCCTTTGCAGGCCTGATCTGTCCAATATTGTGCAATATTGCCGCCGATAGTATTGCTGTCACCACTTGGCTCTCACTCAAAGCCAATTGTATGACCATTAACAATGGCCTAGAGCCCATCCTGAATTGAGTGCGCTCTAAATTATGGAGATAAGTATATAGTGTGGATATAGTTCCTGCTGCTATTTTGCCATTTAAACAGAACTAAGCACAAATGTGGTTGAGTGTTTCCAGCAAAATGATAATTACCGAATATACAGCAAGAGGTTTATCATATCTATTTAATGTCCTATCCAAATTTGCTTTTATTAGAAGAGTCATGTTCACAAATTTACTGTAGCAATATTAAGCTTACAGGCAGAATAAACTGTGTGTAATAAATGGTATAATACATAGAACACTGTGATGCAGAATAAGACACAAAGGGGTGCAACATCCGATGATATATGAAAGCTATACATGTAACTTTGAGAAAGTAATGGTGTTTTTATAAGGTTTATCAAATTGTGACTCACAATTTAATGGTGACACTAGCTACATTAATCATTGATTACTCTTCTCATGTCAGTAGCCCATTTATCAGTGTTAATAGTAATCATCTCACTGCTTTCAAACCAAAAAAGTGTTGGTTAGTATTATTTAGCCCTCTAATTAGTTCAGTTGATTTCATTTTTCCTGCTGTGAGCTTCATTAAAGAATGTCAAAGTGTTCTTGTGATTTGTCATGTCTAGTTTTGCTTGCTGAGTATCTAATTGCTGTGTGTCTGCAACGCAGTGGCTGGTTTCTTGCTCCGAGAGTTCCTCTTCACCCTTCAGTGCCTCGCAATTAAAGAAACAGCACAGTGTTGGGGGTGGGGGCAGGCAGAGGCATAGACGTTTTATCAGTGCACAAAGATCCCAGCTTAAGCAGAGCAATTGCAGTCTGTCTCAGGGAGCTTTCCGACGGATGCATGTTGCGGGTGACCGTTTGGCACACTAGCAAGAAGTGAGAACAGGATCATTGTAAATGCACATGGTCCATGATCTATGGCTGAGTACAACTGACCACCTACCTTTTGGGAAAGAATCAGAATCAAAATTTAAAAGAATGGAGCAAGACTCCTGTGTGTGTGTGTGTGTGTGTGTGTGTGTGTGTGTGTGTGTGTGTGTGTGTGTGTGTGTGCATCTCCAGGGTTGCAGGGGTCCTCTAGTGTAGTGTGGTCCTATTTACTGATAGCATGTCCTCATATAAACCATACACCTCAGTACATGGGCAATGCTATAAACCCAGAAGGACAGAACTAATTTACTCCCTGTCCCCTTTCTTCCCCAGTGTCCCCATAATGATTAGAACTAAGCCAATAACCACGACCCCAGGAGCTGTGTCAGTGAGGGAGGCATGAAATCTCAACAAGGAGTGGCACTGGGGAACAGCCCTGCATGGTACCTGTGGGCACATTTCAGCTTTTCAATTCCCCCATCCAATAAACAAACAGTTATGATAGTGGAAGGGGAGAAAAATTGCTTTCCTCCTAATTTTGTCATTATTTTAATGGGGCCTTCAATCTAGAACTCACCTGATATTACGCTATAGTGAGGCACAAAGAGGGTGTTCGGTTATAAATGGACAATACAGGGTAGAGGGGTCATTTTCACACACACACACACACACACACACACACACACACACACACACACACATATAAAATAAAACAGATAAAGCCTCTAAAAATGTGTCATTATGAATAACATAGAGAATCTACCTGACATTGATTTTTCTTGATTAATAGGTTGTTCAGTAAGAAACAGAGGGAGTATGGAAATTATATTCACCTTTGTGTCCACACTGAGAAAGTAACGGAAAATACAATATTTTTAATTTGTTTTTCTGGCGTGAAATTAAACGCACGCCTACAATCTTCAGCCACGGACCTTTCGGCTACTGAGGATTGACCAGTCTCAGCATTCTGTCCAGCCAAGCGACAGAAAACCCCAAAGATTGATGAAACCCATTAACTCCATCATGCTCCTCTTCTCAGAATAGAATACAGAGAACACCACGCCGACTGTCTGTCAGTGGCTGTCTGGTCTAACAGAAGTGTAAAGACAGAGGATTTTCCTTATCCAAAAATATTAGATTTAAAATTATGGATTTAAATTATTCATAATCCAGAATTTCAAAGCAACATATCAGTAACAACAAGCAGCAACCTCTCATGATATTTCATATACATTAGTTGTGAAATGTTTATTGTTTTTTAAAACAAGTAGAATGCTTGACAGTATGACTGATTGACTGTTTACTTGTTTGCTGTGTTTCTTTCATGTTTGTTTGCCTTTTTGGGGGGATTGGCCTTGATAAATCACTAGACTGTGACCCAATAAAATTGTGTAACAATAGACTACAAATCATTAGAAATAATTAACAGAGCTGTAGGCAACCAGATGTAGGGAACAAAAGTTTAAGTTGTAGTGTTCCTTTACAGGAGAACCATGCATACTAGAATCATGTGTGGCCTTACAAATTAACTTTGTAATGGAGGCTACTGATAGCATGCCCAGGAAGACGTGTCTGTCACCCTGTAGTAAGACAGGTCTGTCTACCTGTAGTAAGATGGGTCTTTCTACATGGCACAAACCACATGTAAATCGTAATCCAATTCAGATCTATGTAAGGTTTTATATTACCTATTGCTATAAATGAGTGAATAATCACTTGTGATTGAATCCAAATCCAAATGATTTTGTCTAGTCACGTGACTTTCATGCCATGTTTGCCTGAGAATAACTGGAACTAGCCCCTAGATTCCAACTGCTCTCAAGCCTCTCTATATCAACTGGATAATCTGGTCATCGTGCATTCAGCCAATGTGTGTGAAAAGGGTTTGTACATACACACACACGCACACACACACACGCGCACACACATGCACACACACACACACACACACACACACACACACACACACGCACACACACCACCGTTTGGCCGAGCACAACGTTACCCACTTCCCTAATTGGCTGCTTTGCTGTCTCGCAGTAATGTCGCCATGGGGAGCCACTGCTGCATGATCAAGGGAACTGCAAAGTGGCTGCACATTCCGCCGTTTCCACGGCATCCGGCAGAAAAGCTGCCTGTGATCTAAATGCTACTCTGGTCTCGCGCTGCCTCTCCAGGAGTACATCTGATGGCTGGTTCATTAATTGAATCAGATCCTGGGCAGCACTGGACTACACCTGGTTTCCTCTGGTATATCAAGGAACACTGGAGTGTTGGCATACCCTAAACATATAAATCCCAGCAGCCCAAGGGTGATACCATTAGAACTTGCCATAAGCCAAAACTATGTACTTCTTTGAAATTCTGTGCAATGACTTAAAGAGGACATTATAGTTTAAAGGAAATTAAATTTCTTTCTTTTTCTGTCTATCTATCTATCTATCTATCTATCTATCTATCTATCTATCTATCTATCTATCTATCTATCTATCTAGACAGACAGACAGACAAACAGGCAGATAGATAGATAGATAGATAGATAGATAGATAGATAGATAGATAGATAGATAGATAGATAGATAGATAGATAGATTACTAAAATTTACATAAGGAAGAATACTCTGCACTTAACATTATTTTAATATTTAACATCGTTATTAAGACAGCTGATATGGGTGGAGCTGTTGTCATTTAGAAAAAAAAGACCTTTACAAAAAGGAAGCAATCAAGTAGCTTTCTGATTCTAGTTTTTATAGGTAGAACAGCTCTGACAGTTACAGCCTTCCATTCAATCTAATATTAATCATGACATTTCAGCAGGACACCTCACCTTCCACACAGAAACTTATTGTAGCTAATCCTCGATGTAGCTGTTTCTTCTCCTTAAAATTCATAAGGAAAAAAAAATCCTGGATGTTATATTGTATCTGCTTGTTCCTGTGCAATCCTATCCTAGTTTCTGTATGACATTCTGTATGACATTTTTCAACCTATTGTTTGGTCCTATTTAAAGACACTTTTTACAAATCTTTGATTGCCTGAAAGAAAAAACACTACCTTTCAAATCCCTACTTTTTTTTCAATGAACATTAAAAAATGTATAAATGGTCATCCCTATAGAAGATGGTTTGAAAGCTTTAAAATGTTTTCTTGATGAAAAGATGAAAAGATCCCTCCCACACACTCCCTTCTCTTAAGAAATGGAAGTGTGTGAACTTTAAACTGTTTCACCTTTGACCCCAAGTACTACTCACAAATAAGAGGAGTTATTATGAGTACCAAAATCAAACCATCCAATGCAAGCCTCTTTGCCAGAGAAACATTTTTTGAACAGTATACTGGACCTGTACATTTAGTATTTCTGAGATACATTGGTGACATTCTTGGTACTGTTAGATGCACATTGGAAGCACTCCAACTGTTAATTTCTTCCTTCTTCAAGTTCCACCCAGTTCTGGAATAGACATGGAATATAGCTCAACCTGGCATGAGGATAACCTTTTTGTATGTTTCAGTGAATTCTGTAAATTCTTGTTTAAATACGACCATCTGTTATAAACCAATGGACTCTCCTTGCTATTTGCAATACAGTTCTTCACATTCCAAGGCCTGCAAAAACTTCATCCCTCTCTCACAGTTACAAAGACTTAAGTGTATTTGCAGTGACAATGACACAGGATTTCCTATTGCCCCAGCTTATCATCTTACAAATAAAACAGTGGCTAATATTATACTTTTAAACACTTCAGAATCCTCCAGGATGATGCAGAGACTGCATCCCTTTTTAAGGATCCTCCGCTAATCTCCTACAGAACAAAGAAACACATCAAAGACATGCTTGTGAAGAGTGAGATAAATGACAAGTCTTTCAATAACTTGAATTGTAGCCTAAAACAGCTTTAGACATGCTACATGTAAATTAATACACAACACTACCACTAAATTAACTAGCATGAAACAATCAGTTGTTATTACCCATTTCTCTTCATGCATTACTGCAGGAGCACTATAGTACTTGCAAGAGATGTAATCAGCTTTACAATGGGGAAAACAGGAGAATTTGAGCACATTTAGATCATCATAATGAAGGATTTATCATTTCCAATGGCAAGGCATTTAAATGCTAATGGACATTGCATTAATGTCATATCTGTTTACACTGCTAGTTGTTGCTATGGCACCAATGACCTTAGGAAATATAAGAAAATGAACTGATCTACATTCTCAGAACTTTAGAACTCCATACTAAAATTGGACCATCCTAACTGTTTCAAGCTGTTTAAAAACATTTAATGGATATTCTTTCATTGGCTATTAAAATATACAAAATGTATAAGTAACATATCAAATAAGTAGTTTATTATTTTAAAAAATAGTTTAACAATGCTTTAGTTTGTCTTCATCTGTAAGACTTGAAGCTCCAACAATACAAACAATAAGTTGCAGCTCTTGTTCACTAGTCATTCAGCTTTTGCCTCAACAACAATGCTCATGCAATAACACTGAGTCACCCAGTGCATGATGGGAACATCAATAAATGAATAAGCCTCCAGCTGTAAGCAATCAGGTAGCTTCAAAAGGCCATAATAAAGAATGTGGTGGTCCATGCCATTTGTAACACACCAATCCTACAGGCTGGCTTCATAATTCACATAAACACACACATGCATATGCACATTCTTAGACTCTACAGCCCAAGACAAATAGGGTACTCCAATACGACCTCACTGCCTGTCTATGGTGTAGAGGTGTACCCTAATGAACTTCTTTTCTAGGGACCTCTCAACAGGGCCAGATCTAAAAGCCAGGTTACGAGTCCATCCTGCTCATACAGGCCTTATAAAGGGATGTAATTACACGGCCTGACTGGCACCACATTAAAACCGTATGCACCCCATCACAGGTCTGAGAACGCAGGCAGCCCTAGAGTTCTGGTTATTACCGGGTCCTGATTATAAGGGCCCGATGAAGTGATTCATCACAGAACTCCTCCTATTCTTTGTTGCTCATAGACTTCAGATCCATGACTGGGGAAAACAATGGATCCTCCCAGCAAGTGCAGTGGAGAGCAAACTGAGGATCAATGACAATGCCACCTGTCCGGAATTTACCCACGCAGGGCAAAGTTCTTGTATATTTAACCAGCTGCCATATGGCGGCCGTAAAGGTTGGAGAGAATAGGCTGCAGCATCCGTCTAGACCCCATTCTCTTAGCTGTTCTGATCTGCGAAAGGCAGGTTGGATGGGGCAGCACAGCAGGAGATTAACTGCTGCAAATGAGCACAACAGCAGGTTCTTTCTTTCTGTTTTGGTGTTTATATTTTATTTTTTTTGTTTGGTTTGGTTGTTTGATGTTGTTTATTGGACAGAAAGTCCTTTGGAGTTCATCTTGGGCTTGACTTGCGATATCCTGTTCTGACTTCTGAGTCCTGAAACATAAATCCATCTTCAGCTTTACAAATCGAGCATTCAATATGACATATAAAAAGCCTCTTTTGACAAGGAAAATATGAGCTATGTTCACATCCTGCAAATGCCCTCTGCAAACCATTTGTGATATATGGCTGTTACAGTAATGTTTCAATATTTAAGTGTTTATATACGATATGTTAATTTGAAAAAAGCCCAAACATAATTAAGATTATAATTTATGTGTAATTCAGGGTAATGTATAAGTTAGTTGTGTTATATTGGACCCACTATGGTAGTGAGCAGTTATTAGTTCTGCCCCCACTCCCGATGTCAAAGCAAACTGCCCATCCACGAGCACACAGAGAACCCACCCAGCACAATCCCCTGTGGTGAATTAACAGCATCCACGTCGCACCTTGATGACTCAAAGAAATGAAAGTGTTGTCAGCAAGACTTTTAACCATGGCCTTAACATGAAATTACTACCAAACTAATTGTAAGCTCTTAGAAAAGATCAATAGCTCCGAGCTTTTCTTTGGAAGCAAGCAGAAAGGTTGTGGGTGAGGCGGAATTATGGCTCTCAGCTTTATGGTCTGACTGAACATACCCCCTCCCCCTCACCCACCACAGCACGCTCGCAAAGTCATCCGCAGACTTAATGTTTCCTTCCCTCAGCGCTATTGTCTTAAATCGCCTCAGTCACAGACACGGCACTGCTTCAGCCCATGAGCGCATAGGGCTCAGGGAACCTGGGAGGGCTAAAGCTTGTCATTGGATCTTTCAGTGCTCCTCTCACAAAAAAAAAAAAAAAAAAAAGATGTCAGGGCTGCAGATCTCTGGCCCCCAGCCAAATGGGTTTTGTCTCATGAGTGCAGTCTGGAATTGTATCGGAATCTCGTGGATAAAATAAGCAGTAGGCCAAGTCAGAAAGGTGGTTGTGGTAAGTGTATGATACAATGGAGGGAGATAAATGATATATGTAAATAAAAAATAATACAAACAAGCAAATTAATCAGTCAATGAGGAGCACTGTCAAAATCCCTCATCATGGCTCCTGTACTGAGAAACTGTGAGCCTGCTTGTCACGGTACAGACCCTCCTACCTTCACGCCCCCAAACGTCTCCATGTGTGTGTGCTCGTCTGTATTGCCACACCCTCTCATGTTTCTCACCTGATCCTTGTTGTGTGTCATTGTCATGCTTGTATAAAAGTCTCTTGACTTATCATGGATGTTGTCTGTGTTTTAAACTATAGCCTGCATGCTATGTCTTGTTGTTAAGTGTGTTAATAAACATCTGTTTCAACGTGCCTCGTCCCCGCATCCTGCTTAAGCCTCTGAATGTTACACTGCTTAACTCAAAGGTACCTGATATTATAAATAATTTGACGGAATCATTATGTAAGAAATTTCAAACTGTTTAAGAACTTTTTTGAACATTATTTTTTCTTTTTAGTTCATTGAGCAATCCATTTTTTTCTACTTCCTTGTAATATACTGATTCATCACAACATGGGCATTCATTTTGAGGAAAAAACCAAACCAAAGCAAAAAAAGAACAACAAATATATCTGGTCGGTGTCCTGTGAGAAAATATTCATGTAGCAGTGAATTTTGACCTCACTGCACCATTGAGCTTGCCATCAGACTGTCTGTTGGGATCGCCTTTAGCAAGAACATGTGTGGCGTGATGGGCATTTAGCAGCTCCCAGCTTAACGACCCAGTGCAGCTTGCTTTATACCATCAGTACAGCCAGCCCCAAGAAAAGAGTGAGAGGCCAAGTCTCTTTGTTTCAGTTTGCAGAAGTGCATCTGCCTGGAAGCACACTGAAGTCAGGAAGCTCTAATGTTGATCTCTCACCACTTATATTAAAAAAACCTGCTCATCTCATCTGTAGTCTGCAGACAGACCCAGGTGACCAACAGGACGAGAGACCATTCTTATACTGAATTCTCATGCATGTGCAGTCTTACCGCTAGTTTCATACATGTTAAAGGACTGCACATGCAGTGCTTTAAGTACTATATCTACACACACAAGGAAGATGTATTCATATACATTGAATAAGTGTGTAGTGTCTTTACAACCCATACACTGTTCAGTAGCGTGTCTTTGTTGTGTTATTATGTGCACTATGAACTCACTTTATAGATTTATACATTTAAATTGCAAATGTGAAAAGATTGTTAACAACAAGCTGTGAGAAACACATGTGCCCCCATTTCATTATAACGATTTCAAAATATTATAACCACTTAAGGTTGGGAAACTACCTAAAAGAGCATTTTACACACATGCATTTCGCTCAATATATTGATAAAACAGAGTCAGGGAAAGCTGAGGGAATACAATGTTTATTGATTGGAGAAGCTTGTGTTTGTGAGTTTGTGAGTGAACATGTGAGTGTGTGTATTTGTGTATGTATGTGTGTGTGAATATGTGAGAGAGAAAAAGATAGAGAGAGATCAAAAGAGAAACAAGGAGTTCTTGAGATGGCATGATGTAGTTTGGAGTTTTGGAGAAGTTTGCTGCTAATAATTTCACATGTGAGAGATGAAGGAGACCTCCATGAACTGTGAACACACATGCATGTGTTTGTATGTGTGCATCTGTGTGTGTGTGTGTGTATGTGTGTGTGTTGGCCTGTAATATCAGGCAGATGGATGAACAGACAAGCTCTCTCTTCTTGGCAGAGTAATAGGCACTCTTCCAAACAAGATTATGCAATGTAGGACATATTCCATAGCATACCAGGTTTTAATATACTTCTTATATAAGTATAAAATAAATGCAGACTGAGTTCCTTTTCTACATAACAAACCTGTTTGACTATACACATCCATGTTTTGCCAGTAATATTAAACTTATGCATATCATAAATATCATGGCCATTTTAAAAGGCTGGACTACTGTGAAACAGTGAGTAATCAATCTAGAGTCATTATAAGCTATAGAAAGAAGCAGTGCAGAAGAGTAACCTGGCACACTGCTCCTCAGTGCTTGGGGGGGGGGCATGCACCACACTGCTTAGTGCTGCCCCAGGCTTAACAGCTGACTCTCATGCCCTTCAAGAGCTGAAATGGCTGTGTGTTAGAAGAGGAAAACCAGAAATCTATGCAGCGTAGGCTCTCTTGGGACAGAGAATGTTAACCACGAAGCTGCTGCCCACAGTAGCAACAGGAAATTGGAAATTAGTGACACAGAGTTTTGGATGATGAATGGATCCTTTGGGTTAAGCATGTTTGCCCCTCACACACACACACACACACACACACACACACACACACCCAGTGGTTGAATGCCATTACCTGACAGCTGCTATGCTTCGAACTGTTGCCATGGTTTCTTAATGAGTGGTCCCCAATTGTATGCCCTCTGACTTCTATTTTTTGTGTGCAGTCACCCATAAAGACAATCAAACACCCCCCCCCCGATGCACACACAAACACACACATAGACCCACACACGCACAGACACACACACACACACACACACACACACACACACACACACACACACACACACAAATATTTTTTGCCTGCCTTAACTGTTATTACTTCTGTAGTTATTTAATGTGTAAATATAAGCTACAAGTACAAACTGCATTTTTAAAAATAATTTTCAATAATCATTTCCAATAGTCTCAAATAGTGACATCAAATTAATGTTAAAAATTCCAGAATTTCAGCCATAAATTGTGAACTCTTTCCAAATGTCATTTGTCATTGTGCATATTCCAAAGCACAGCCACTGTTCAAATGTATTGATTTGCATGAATTACCATTCACTTAACGAGCTATTGATAATAGCTTATGAATGATTAAACAGTGAACCTTCAGAAGGGTTTTCCATCTCATTAATGTGATGCTTTTAAACAGTGATCACTTCCTATGGATGAACAAGAACAGACACTTCACATAATAAACAAAGAAACACAAGAGTCAGACCTAGCTTTTTGCAGCAAACAGCAACAACACAGTAAAACAGCACAGTAAAAGAACTGCTATCTGTATAGGAATCTGCATCTTCTATGATTCTCTACGGACACTTTGAAAGGTCTGACAAACCTGACCACATGTCGCTAACATTTGATTGAGCTTTGACTGTTGAGCAAATATGAAAGTTCATTTAATATGAGTCTCACCATAATTTTCCTATTCTGCATCCCTGAAATACTGATAGGATGTTTCTCACATGACCCTTACAGATCTGATGGGCCAGGTCATGTCATCAGGTGGGAAGGCAACCCCCCATTCTCCAAATTCAACACACCAGGCACCTCATTTGAATTACATTAACCTTCTGTGGGTAGGCAGTAAGGCTAGTGTATATATTACTTTTTATATATTTACATTTTTTGTGGAATGTGCTGCCACTTATGCTCTCCTCTATATGTCCCCGTGTTTCTTCCTTTCTTTATTTTCCTTCTTCTTCCTTTCTTAAAATTCTGTTTGTTCATCTTGGTACCAGAGCGACCAGCACAGCAGCATGTGTTTGAGGAAGCTGACAGTGCATTTTATGTTGCTCTTTTCCTTGTTCTCTTGGGGATTGGCCTAACCATTGGGGCTGGCCACTTATTTCTTGCATTACTATCTTTTCCTGACAACGTACCTGCCCTAACAGAACAGCAAGTTACAAAGTGACACATGACCACTGCACATGCCACAGAATTCCCAAGTATCAGTGTATGATACAATGGTAATGAACGGTGCAGTGTTCTTACTATGTTTACTACCTAATTTATTTTTAAGTGCAATAAAATCACCTCTATTTAATGTAATTCCTCCACATTCAACTTGTATGCTAAAAATCACACTAATTCACTCAGACAGAGAATGTCAAAAATCACACTGATTCAAAATATTTTTAACCAGTTGGTTTTTTTTGTTTTGTTTTGTTTTGTTTTGTTTTGTTTGCTTTTATTCACTGCGAAACCAGAAAAAAAAATCTTAATTGGATAAAGCATACAAACCAATCAATGTCATTTTCCTGCAGAACGGCAAAAGAACTTATTAATTTTCAGCATGCACTCTTGATTAGCATACCATTTCATGGCTGCATTATCCTAAAGACAAGCCGTTAACCGTCATTAGTTGGGGTCTGTGTATAGCAGCTTCTTTATTATTAATGCAGAACAAATATCACTCATTGTCAGGAAATGGATTTGGTGAAGCAAAATGGGTAGCAGAGGAAACAGAGCGGACAGCCTTAAAGAAACCACATCAGTGCAGACACATGCACCTGCTGGATAAGAGGACACGTATGCTATCATATGAGGTAAAAAAGAAGCAAAATCAGGATTAAGCCCCAAGATCACAATCTTTGGGATCTAAATTAATCTTCATAATCCATGGTCCTAATTAACGCTCAGAGTCAGAATGTGAATATCTTTAATCACACTGTAAAAAGTGGAGCAGGGCTGAGGTTTGGTTTCTTCAAGGTGATCTTTAGGCTTCTGCTCTTTTTCCATGGCAACAGTTTTAAATCCTGTGCGTGAGACACTGCTCTCCACGTGTTTGCTTTGCTCACTGATTCAGTGACGTGTGTTCTGGAAAGGAAAAGAGTCATGGTATGCCTATGGACATGCAGAGACTGGCACATTACATTATGGCCAGCATGATTATGTTTATCTTTCTCTGTGCTGTTTTTTTTTTTTTTTTTAAGGGGCCAATAGGGTACCGGTAATTGGCTTGCGTGCAGAGGTGATTAGTTCCCTTGTGGCATCGTATGTGCAATCTGAGAACTGGATTCACTTATTCTCTCCACTTTTAACTGAACGTATGACAAGAGTTATATACAAAGAGAACGAGAAAGTAAACTATGCTATAATCTACTATACACAGAGAGAGTAAATTAGACTATAGACTACTATACACAGAGAGAGTAAATTAGACTATAGACTACTATACACAGAGAGAGTAAATTAGACTATAGACTACTATACACAGCAGACAAGACAAATGTGTCAGATGGAAAGAAGGAGAGACTCAGATAATTAGATAACTGATGCATAATAAAGGAGAGAGAAAGAAAGAGAGAGAGGCATCAGTAGAAGAAATGTTTCAAATCCAGATGGTATAAGGCTAAGAGAGAGTTGAGGGAAGAGGAAAAGAGGAAAGGAGGGAGATAGAGAGAGACACACAGAGAGATAGAGAGAGACAGAGAGAGAGAGAGAGGGAGATAGACAGACACACACAAAGAGAGAGAGAGAGCGAGAGAAGATTGAGGACTCTGAAGAGTGAGACAGAGCTGCACTCTCTAACTTTTCTAACATTTTAAAATTTTGTACAAAATTTACATATCTTAGAATTAAATTCTTTAACAAAAAGAGTCACATATTCCCAGAGTTTAAAAATCTCCCTGATGTGCAGAAGCTGCCGTATGTTCTTGGTGAACACAAAGAGCTCAGCACACTGGCAGCGCTGTACATTCATAGCTGCCACAGTCTGTGGGAGAGTGAGTGACCATTTTGGTTTCTTATTTTTAATGGTAGTTAGAGTATTGTTGCTATAATTACATTATTATTGTTGTGACTATTATTGTTAGCGGTTGTGGTACAGTTGTTTATCTTTTGTTTACCATGTTAATTTCTTCATCAAAGCTTTGGCAATACAAATGTGAATATTTGTCATGCCAGTAAAGCAACATTGAATTGACCTGAATTGACTTGAACTAAATTGAGATAGACAGAGAAAGAGAGAGAGGGAAATAGAAGGACAGAGAGAGACACAGAGAGATGTGGACAGAGAGAGAGACAGAGAGTCACAGAAACACACAGAAAGAGACAGAGAGAAAAAGCATGAGTACTGGACTAAGGGGACAAGGCAAATGTGACAAATGGACAAATGTCAGTGGGTGCTCCATTGCCAGTCTGCCCTCACCACTCCTGCTGAAATGCCATGTGTAAAGTGCAGAGCCAGGGCCCCGGGCCAGCCTTCCAGAGCAGAATAATGGGATTACAGCTCACCGGGACACTGTGGACTCACAGGCCTTGGGCCACATAGGCCCACATAAACCTGCCTCACGCAAACACAGTGAGTCAGCCACATTACATACTGAAGACTAGGGGAGATTTGCTGCAGTCACTTGTCTCTTGTTGTTGGTGCTACATCTTAATGGATCTTTTTTATGTGATTTCTCTATCTTTTTTGGCATTCGATTTGAACTCATGTGCCAAAGCTAAGGGTCTACTCAGAGAACTCTGAATGATGATTTCATTCACTGGGGAGTTTCATGTCAGTGCCAAGGTCAACTCCATTTCAGTTCAGCCACTGTAGGGGATGCTCTGTCATTCAGTGTACATTACACTAATAATTTCATATATTTCAGTATCTTTTCAGAATAATGTATTGAAATATAATCAATAAAACTTAATTCATTCATTCATGTATTAAAACATCAAATGCCCATTAAGCCTGAATGCTTACATTAGAAAATTTCTATTTACATTATGCATGAATGAATGCATAATGTAAAAACAAGATGAATGTCAACTTAAAAATGTATATAGACATGTAGCTTTCAAAACGGTATGTGCCCTTACCATGGTTGCAATAGAAAGGGCAAGGAAGACACTCCTGAAAAGTTCTTCCAGTTTTGAAGATAATAATCATAGCCTGGCTACCAGACCAGTTGGTAGGTTCACAAACCTCCAGACTTACAGTTTGGAATCATTTTGCTCAAAACCGCCTGGATGAGTGCTTATTCATAGCTGGACCTAATAGCTGGGAGCTTCACTGGTTGGATTACAGTAGGTCATGGTAAAACAGTCATGGCTGAATTCTACTCCACAACCGCTGAATCGTTAACTCTTTGTTTGTTTGCTTATCTAAAATTATTACAATTCAAAAAAGGGTGAATGGTGAGTCATCAAAATGACATGAACATAAAAAGGAACTAAAATACAATGATAGATGTCAAAATCCTTAGTATCCTCTTTGAGCCCTGCATCACTCTTAACACATATTAAATCTCTGACTTAGCCTGCAGTTTTCCATCTTCACAGTATTGCTCAACTCTGCCCAGTGTGTTCCATATAAGAGGATCCTGGTACAGTCTTTCTTACATCCAGGTTAGTCTACTGCAGCTTCTGTTCTATGGTTTACATTCAAAAACTCTTTGCTCTCTCCAGTATACTAGTATTAATGATTCGGCAACCAGAAGTCTGCCCACATTACTGCCATTCTTTACCGGTTACACGTGTTGCCAGTTACAGAGCATCCTGCTGACAGCCTTCAAAGCCTTGCATGGCCTTGCACCAACCTGGCTTTCTGAATATCTATTTCCACATGTCCTGTCTCACAAATGAAGGTCCTCTGATTCTGGTCTGCTGGCTGTACCTAGGTTCAGGCTGTCCGCTATGGGAGATCTTTTAGTGTTGCTGTGCCTACCCTCTGGAAGTCACATCTAACCTACATCTATTCACTGTTGCACCTTACTTTCTACATACAAGGCCCAGCTCAAAAATATTTTTTTAGAACAATGTCTCCACCTAGTACTACTTCTTGTTAGGATTTTGTATGTGTCTGTTTCTTGACATTGTATAGTGACTTTGAGTAGATGAAAGGTCCTATATAAGTCTAACTTTTATTATTACTTCTAATATTATTATAAACACAGGTGAATATAAAATACAGTTCAAAGTTGAAATTCAGAGATACCAGTAAGAGGTAAAGGATTGCACTGGCACATGCCGCCCATTAAGGAAATTATGAAGGTCTATGGGGTGGTGCTGTATGGCAGATGTTCCCAGTACTGTCTTCAAACTCTACCAGCCAGTTGTCTCTTCTGGCTTGTAACACTCTTGAAAGCCAATTACCAAGCCCATGTAGGTTGAGAGCTGAAACAGAACAGAAGAAAAGAGATCCACAAGGTGTAGGCTGTAACTCTTTGATCTAATAGGTAAAGATAATGGGGGTTAGTTCTCTACACCACTCTTGAATTTGTCTTTGGAATAATCAACAGAACTACAAAGGAGCAAATCTTTGCAAGGGTCATTGGCTCTGAGATCTCACTCAGAGGTCAATTTGAAATTCACTGTGGAATTCGTGAGATTCTCATCACTTCACTCTATTCCATCTCTCACACAGGTACCAGATGAAAGGACCGAGAGCTGTACACACTTCCCAAGACTCGTCCCGCGAGGAACATGAATAATTTAACCGTTAAGAGTGAAACCCACCGTTTAGCGATTCCTCTTCCTTTGCCTTCCAACTGAAGAGGTGAAAAAAAAGATGGAGGAAGAGAAAAGAAGAAGCAGGCATCACTGCCTCCATTGCTTGTCGAAGGCCTTTATATGATCCACTTATCTCATTATATGCTTGAGGCCAGGTCTGTTGTAAGATGGCCGGAAAGCACTTACAGCTCAAAGAGGCAGTCACGCTTATAGTCCATCTTATTTCCATGCAAATAATGCTGAGGGACTTAAACACCAGCTCACATTCTACAGGCAGACTGTGTGTAGAGAATAGGATTTGTGCATCGTAGATGTTTCAAATGTCATTTTACTTACAAGAAACAGCTTCAGACCATCAGTTCATTTGACTGTGTTTCCAGGGAGAATTGGACCCATGTAAAAATAAATAGACAGAAGACCATTGAAGCATGAACTTGCAAGTAAGACAGGGTTTATCACTCCTCTCTAGCTGTTGCTTACCAGATGTAACACTTTTTTTTTTTTTTTTTAATAAGCCACAATACCCTACTGTGTTTTGCCACTGTAGACATACACCTGCTAATTCCGGTCTCCTGTTGTTCTTGATCAGCGTATTGATTGACCTTATTAAGGTGTGACAGATTTGCACCTGTAACTCAGTAATGATGTATATAGGCTACTGACATTCACTAAATTAACCAATCATATCTTCAACCTGTGTAGAAGATTAATTCAAGCTTGAATTTTCTCAAATATTGACGTTCAGTACAGTGTTGGAATCTCATAATTTCAATTAAATGATAGATAGATAGATAGATAGATAGATAGATAGATAGATAGATAGATAGATAGATAGATAGATAGATAGATAGATAGATAGATAGATAGATAGATAGATAGGTGTAGAAACAGTTTTATATTGTTTTAATATGTTGCCTATATCAACCTAATTTCGTTGTGTTCATGGGACTGAAGATGCACGCTACAACTGAGAGATGCTTACTGTCCGACTAGCATGTACTGAATGAACCCTTGTTGCTGTTTTTTCCCATTTATATAGCCTTCTAAATATAGCTCTTCTTTCAATGGTACGCCTGCCAGGAGTGACAGCGCCACGAAACAACCCATGGTGGAGAACCGCATTTAACTCCTCCCTTTTTTGGAGTTTAGCCCCGCCTTCTTGACTCGCCAACAAAGTTGTCAACCCTTTTATCCTTATATGGTTACGCACTAACTTGACTGACAAGTAAGCACACCTCCTCAATCCCGGGCACCAGTGAACGATTCCTCGCGCTACACATAGGCACCGTAACCTGAGTGCCACTTGCTCGCAGTCTGAAACGTTGCGGGTGGAACAGCCTGGATTCTTAACAACTGATCACACACACTTATATACATGAACCAAACCGGAACAGCGCGCGTCCACATGTCGCATTCTCTATTAACTACAGGGCTTTCACCACGCAGCGTTTTCGTTGTTCTTTCCTTCCCCGTGAAACGGTTTCTTTGAACATTTAAGAGAAATCTAAGGTTTAGGATGGAAGCAAAACTGATCTGAATGTTTTCGGTGTATGAGAAAGCGAACGTGGATTTCTTTAGCGGTGAATCAAAGTCTTTCGGAGGCACCGTTCTGACCCGTACCATGGATGTTTTGGCGAATTATAGTATTTTCCAGGAACTTCAACTCGTTCATGACACCGGTTACTTCTCTGCGATGCCGTCTTTGGAGGAAAACTGGCAGCAGGTGACTAGCTTTATTTTCTTCTGTTGTCACGGCTGCTTTTCTTAATCGAACTTTTCTTCTATTGCAGCATCAGCACCCGGCATCTGCGCCTGCTCAGCGGCGCGCGTGTAACTTGTCAACCACGCTAAGACTTGTGTGAAGGCAGTGCAATATTTTTTTTAATTTTTTTTTAAATTTATTTATTTATTTATTTATTTATTTATTTACTTATGCACAAATGTAATCTGCTACAGTTTATTCCAGGTTGTTATTAATTGTTGTTGAAATAAGTCGCTGCGTCTTTTTTTTTTTTTTTTTTTGGTCTAGCTAATTAATGGGCGATTAGATGATTTTAGATACATTTTGATTTCTTTTTTTTCTTTTCCACTTATGTTTCGGTGGTATCCTAGACACCTGTGAGGTTAAAGAAGAAAACTTCAGATGCGCGATTGTAATCTGTAATAAATTCAGACGTATGATCGAGGGACAGTTGTGTCTAGAAGTCAAACACCGTTGACAGAAGTAGTCACTTAAGTGTAACTTCATATGAAACAAGTAAGTCAAAAGTAACATTTTCTATGGAAAATGTACATAAACTGTAGAATCTAGTGATGCATCGTAGCTTATTCTCCCTCCTTCATCAGGGCGAAGCCATGCGGCGCGCGTAGACAAAGCACACTGGCATCCACATGGCCGATCGCTTTACGCCACTATTCAGAGATCTCTGGGAGATTTTTTGAAAATGCCACAACCGCGAAATAAAATAGTAAGTGCGCACAGCTGTGAATATCAATTTGACAGCAATGTTTCTCATAGTAGTAATGTTGGCATAAAAGAAGAAGGGGGGTGGGACGATATATTGCGGCGAGGGCGCGTGGATGCCACGCTTTTGCGCATGGTGGACTATGCGTTTCTGTCTCTGGCAATCCGCAGTGCTGAACAAGAAGTTAGAGTAGCACATGGTCAAATGATGCCGGCGTGCGTTGTCCACGACCTGCACGAAGAAAACCGATTTAACGCTTGTTCGGCCATTTCAGTGAAATTACTTCCCGTATAATGTACAATACAGGCGTTATCAAACGGACCCTTCAAACGCTTCTTTATTCAATATGCTTTGCATTATGGCCTATAACTGCATCTGGCCTTGACGTTTGATTGATAGATGTGTAAAATTGTCAACCTGTGATAGACGTCCTTGACATCAAGGGATTCCATTTGAATGTAAAGTACATTGGGTGCATATGCATGCATGTATGTGGAACTGTGTTGGTAGGTTTGTGTTAGTGTGAGTTTGGGTGTGGGTGTATGTGTGCATGTGTGTGCATGTGTGTGCTTGAGGTAGATACTTTATTAGGCCTTGCAGTAGCATTGTGACTGAAGGAATGAAGGAAATTTCAGGACACACATTTGACCTCAGTAGAGCTCATTCTTGCTCCCTGAACATCTTTGATTGCCAGCTGATACTGAAGTACACACCTCTCCTTTCAGGGACAGGAATAATACTCAAGAAATTGTATAATCTCTATTTGTAAGTACAGATAAGTGAGCTATGACATCTAATAGACAATGGACATTATTGCATTTAAAATAGCAAATAAAACATGACTTTTCCTTATATTGTCTGACTGGTCACTATGACAATTGAATTCAATTATAACAAAACAATATATTGGGACCAATGTATAACCTGTTTATTGATGGGATCATTTAATATGGTAGAATACATCTTAGTCTGCTTGAAATTCAGTTGACAGATAAAATATTTTAAAAAATGACATGACAGCTGTTTTCAAAGAATCCAGGCAAAAGTGCTACAACTATTATATCAATGATATTAGAGTCATCTTGATGGTTTTTAAATATAGATCACTATTTTCTACTAGTGAGGCTATAGGAGGTCAATAAGTAATATGTACAAAGCATTCAGGATGTGTGCTTCATTTCACATCAGACATCAGTCAATGCTGAGTGTATTCTAACAAACAACACCTTGAAGTGGCAGTCAGCGTGACACGTCTGGTCATGTATGGGTGAGTAAGAGTGTGATATTGGGACAGAAAATAGAAAATGCTTTTTTCCCCACCTAAACCCCGTTAGAGAGCTCCAGAGCTCCTGGGACGCTGCGGTGCATCAGACTATTCCGGGCCGCTTTTGGTTTCTCAACAATCTATTTTTGGGACACGAGGGAACTTGAGACATCTTTTGTTCTTGCTTCGTCCACTTCACATTGCCTCAGTATTTTTATGCCTCATGATGCGCACACCACTGAAATCCTGCTGCGGCTGCAGTAATGCGCTTTAGAGACACTCACAGAGTGCCATGGTTTTTAGGAAAGACTTTCTCCTGCCTTGCTCTCTCTACGTTACTCAAAGAGGAGTTTGAATCAGAGCTTAAGCCTGTCATGCCTTGGGCTCTGTAACATGCTCCAGCAACACTGAGGATATAGAGAATGTTTGGAGCATGTTCAGGAACTGTAGTTGTATGTTATCTCATTCGAGGTCTGATTACAATGAAGTGCTGCCCCCGTGATTTTACAGACAACACAGCTTTACAACAAACACAGGATTTGATTTGATTTGATTGGATTTTGTATAAAAATGGAGATGTAACAAAAGCCATGATGTCTAAACTGTCTTAACTGTTTGTGCATTTTAAGAGTTGCCCTGTGTGAGTTCGTTCATGCCTTTTAAGAGTTACCCTCTGTGAATTCATATAGATCTACAGTCGTAACATTCTATGGTGTTCAGAACTTTCTTTAAATCATTTCATGTTTCGATCGGTGCAGACTTTTGCGCCATGGCTACAATATTGAACAGACCTTGCACCTGATACGGTAATGACTCTCCCTGGGTTGCAGTGGTGATTAGCCCAGGACTACCACAGCACTTTATGTGTTTTACAATGTCAACCACTTGCACAAAGAGGGCCTGCATTCATCAAGCTTCACAAAGGACAACTACTGATCAGAGCTCTCAGATAATTGTTCTCATTAGGACGTTAAAGCCAAGAACTGCCACTAGATCAGCAGGCTTACCCAGAGAAATTGCAGGCTTGAAAGAAAAGCAAAAAACCAAGTTCACTGAGTTCCAGGAAAGCTCTCCAGGAAAGGAAAGCTAGCCCCAAAATTCATCTGTAACCCGACCTTCTACTGACTTTAATACCTGTCCTAGAGAAGGTTGATCTTAATCTTGTGTTAAATATTAAGGCATTCTTTGGAATTCAGTCTGTGACACTCAGCACAGGTTCAGCATTTTTAACATATTTTATTTGTTCACTGGCTGTTTGATCAAGAGCTCCATGCGAGCAAGAAGAGATCTGTTTGGATATGATTGCTTTGTCCTTGACCAAAGCCATGCATTAGTTTAAAGTGTAAAAGTTTGATTTCTGTCAGTGCGAGCTCAAAGATGCCTGAGCCTATTGAGTTGATGTGGATGTCTTGTAGCTCAGTGTTGATAAAGACTGACAATACTGGAAGAAAAATGTGCTGAAGCTGCATACTTAGCTGTGAACTTGCTCCTGTAGTTCACACTGCTCTCTGACCTTCAGAGTTGTCACAAAAAAGACTCGTGCTGGAAACGCCATTCTTAACCGTGCCATTCTTAACCATTATTAGCTGTGTCTCTATTGATGTGCCCCAGATTAGCTTTGGAACCAGCACTAGCCTGAGCCAGATAAGCCTGAGCCAAACGATATTTGATGATAATTTAAAATGTTGGTAGGATATGATTTCTCACAGTAATATAAAGACTATATGATTAGTACATAAAGCATCTTACATTTCTGCTTTAATTCATAATACATTTCATCAAAACAAGATAAATCACGGATATTAGTTCTACTTGATTTGAAAACACTACAATGTTTATTATTGTTAGATTCTATTTTCCCCTGCTGTATTCACATTCAGGAAGGATGTCCTCTTCATTGTCATTCCAATATTTGACAGGAAGAGACACTGCTACGTTTCTGATGAATCAACATCAGTCATCTAGACTATATGGTGCTCCATTTCTCACCATCCATTACTCCTCCACTTAGAACTGTATAAACAGTCAGGCCAATCTACAGAACATCAAATAATACTACAGCATATCCTGAAATGTTGCTGCTGTTCTCTCTATTGGCCAATCGTACCTGCAAATAAATATTTTTCTTCTTAATCTCTTTGTTGCCGATGTTTACTACAAAGTTCCCGAGGACAGAGCAAGATTCTGCAACAGCAGTATCATCTTTCAACTAAATAAATAATTAAACAATTAGTGGTAGTTTCATTACGGACTGATCAATAAACCATGGATCAATTAAAAAAAAAAAACTGTTGTATTGTTATATCTATATTATAGTTTCTAATGCTTCAGACCATAATTTCCAGAATGCAGGGTATTTTATAAATTCTTCCAGGTGTTTATGAAGTAGTAGAGGTTGGGTGGCTAACAGAAACAGTTCCTCTCCACAGGTGTGTCTTAAAGATGAGCTTCTCTCGAGAACGCCTTGCTTTAGGGCCCATCAGTGTTAACATCAGTGTTAGCGGAAACACTGCATAGTAACTGACTCCCATTAGCTTGTATTTGCTATGAGCCTTGTATATGTATAGGTTACACAGCATCGCAGTACTATCCCCTGTAGGGGAAAATGACCATAGGGGCTGTTTAGGAATAAAGTAGTCAATCTATATATCTAGCTGTCCTCTACTGTCTCTTACCTTTAATCAGACTCCAATTTAAACTGTCCTGCTTTTTGCATGGGGACCTTGAACAAATCTGGCTTCCATGTGACCACATATTCTGTCAAATATTAGCAGTGATAAAGACCAAGTCATTTGTCATGAGTTGTGATAACAGATTTTTAGATAACTTCCCACGTAATTGAGCTGAAAAGATCTTTGCACACTTGATAAAAATCAGCACACTGATCTGATTGCCTCTGACAACCAGCTGTAATTGAAAATGACAAAGAAGCGACTCTCTTACTCACATTAGTCAGCACAGTTCGTTGCTGTAATATAGTCATTCCCAAGACAAAGGGGCTGCAGTATGGAAAAGATTTGCTTGACAGAGGGATTCATATGAATATCTTTAATTAATGCAGGTCTATAATTAAAGCCTAGACTCAGATCTTTTCCTCTGTTTCTGTACCCTTGGGCTGTCTGAGTGTGTGGGGGCTTTCTTCTGCACAGTTTGGCTGGGTGTGTTTTGCAGGTGTGAACAAGAAAGAATTAAGCAGTGATATCTGCACACTGTTTTTCCTGTGATCCACTACATGACAGCATCAGATATTTGTGTTAGCAATACTTACCAATTGACGGTATTGTTGGACCTAGTTCAAACTGAGACAAGCATTCAAAAATGTTTTTCCAGTTAAGTGTGCTTCAGGGATTACTACTGAGTGTCAGCATTGATTCTCCAATTCACGGTTCGATTTCAATTAGCAATGTCCAAACTTGTTTTGAAACTGATTACATTATAGTCCAGTTTAGGAACCAAAGATAATTGCCATAATATTTTATATAACAGACTTAAAACAAACACTAATTTATGACATGGTGGATTAGTTAAAAATTGATGACTGGGCCAAAATCATTACATTTAATTACATTTTATTAATTCGTACACATCAACATTGATACAACCATATAACATGCCAACTCTAAGAAAATACAATTAATTGGGTTTGATTTTAGTATTTCAGAACTCAATATTTCACAACCTCACAGGCCTCACATACAGGCCTTAAATGTATGATGACTGCAGTTCTTTCACAGACTCCAATAGAGTATGCCAGGGTCAGCAGAGACAAGTATTCCTTTTGCACAAGCATTCCTATTGGAAAAGCATTCCCTGTTGCAATCCAATCATGCTCCTGCACGTGGGTGAGAAGGACCAGCCCAGACAACAGCCTGTTGGCGGAGGGGTGACAGAGAGGTTGGTGTTTGATGAAGCACAGACACAGAGTGGCATGGAAAGCAGGATGGAGGAAAGTGAACTTGGGTTGGGAGAGGGGTAAGGGGAGGGAGTTGAGGCAAGCTTGCGGAGTAGCACAGAGCTTTTCACAGGCCTAACCTAGACCGCTGATGGAACTGCTTTGATTAGCAGACTTCTAGAGGCTTCTTTTCACTTACTCATAGCTTTGCAATGGCTCTGAGATCTTTCAGGTGCAGCCCTGGAGTGCGGTTTTGACAGATATTACTACCAGTATGTGTCACCGAATTTAATGAAATTAGAAAAATTCAAGAGCATCTACTTGACTGTTGTAGAGTGACAACTTTAATACACTGTGCTGTATGCAATGCATAGTTTGTACAAGATTAAATGAAAAATCCACTCTAAATTCATCACTTCATATGTGAGTTTTCTACTGTAACGCATGGTGGCCCGAGTGCCACAGGGCGAGTGGCAGGACTCCAGCGACTGGGACGTACATTTATTGACATATAAACATAAGACGATAACGGCACTCACAAGAATTACACACGATGAATACAAACATGAAACGGTTAACATTAAACATGGGCAGAAGACACTAATATGATTAACATCGACAAAGACATCACGTCAAGACATTTATGACATTGCATCCACAATGACCAACACTCTGCACACCTCGACAAGGGTTTAAATACATATAGACAAACAAGGTGCAGGTGTGTGCTGTTCTGGCCATAAACAGATCCTCCCACTACACGAGGCTGGCCAAACCACGTGTCTTGCAGGAGGCGAGCGTTCCATGACACCCACCTAAAAAATACATGAGTTTGTGAACTCCATTCAGCATCACATAGGTGCTGAACCTTTTAAAACACAGTATATCTGTGCCTTGCACTATTTTTAGCTATTAATTTTTTTTTTTTTTTTTTACAGTACTTTACTAATGGTAGGAAGCATTACGTTCCTTATGTCTGGGCCACCAGATCACATGACTAATACTGTATAGCCAGCTTGATTTGACTAGCTATGCAGTGTCTGAGGAATGCGGGCAATATTCTTCCAAGTTCCACTGGAAACACTGACAAGACTTTTATAATTATATTTTTAAGTGGTTTTATAAATGGACAAACAGGGACACACACAGCATGTATGAGTGTGCTTCTGTATATGTGCTTCTGTGTGAGGACTGTTTCTTTAAACCTTTAAAAAGCCCCTTCAAATACTTACCAAGAACGTGATAACACGAGGACAATCAATTCTGCATTAGCTGTTCCAGTGTTGCCTTGCCTTGTCTTACCTTCCTAAATGCACTTTGTCTTCTGCTGTTTGGCTTTTCTTCCACAAGCTGCATCTTCTTCTCTCACTTTGGCATGCCTTTGATATTGGATTCGCTAAGGACACAAGTTGCTAGGGAACAGCCATTCAGACTCTTTTTTTATGTTTTGGTGTCAATCCCATCACCCGTCATCGGTGACAGCAAATGCTAGACCTTGTGATGCCTCTGCACAGTGCGCTCCAGCAGACCTTGAAGGAGGCAACGTAGGGCACTGTTCCCTTCGTAATCAAGGGAGTGCTTGTAGCAAAAGCTCAGCTGCGAAATACAGGTTGACTGACAGCACGAACTGTTTACTGAGACTGAAGTCACAGTCAGTTCATTCACCCCGTCTCCAGCAGCAGGGCCGCAGGGGAGTATCTGCGTGTGCTAGTTCAGTGGAATCATAAAGCTGCACATTGGTTTCTCCAAAGCACTGCAACATGAGCATTTTGCCTTTAGGCACCTTATCTATAACATATTATATATTTAGGTGTATAAAGTTATGAATCCAAGCTTCTTAGAATGCTACGTTTTAGAGCTCAGCAGAGAGAGCAAGCCCAGCAGGAAATGTGTGTGTGAGTGTGTGTGTGTGTGTGTGTGTGTGTGTGTGTGTGTGTGTGTGTGTGTGTGTGTGTGTGTGTGTGTGTGTGTATGCTGGCAGTGCTGCTGTGTATAATATGGCTTTGGTCAGCATTTCTTCTATGTGTTTGTGTGCCTGCACATGTGTCCATGTCCTCTCAGCCGTAGCGTATGTGCAAACCAAGCTGCATTTCCATATGCTCCAAGTTACCGTTCTCTGTGCATCACATGGAGATTGACCTCTATGTGCATGAATGCCCAGTGCTACTGCCCTGCTCCATACACCCTGTTCACAGGCTGCTATAACGTGTCCTGCCCGTCCCTTACCACCATACCTGCTGGTGGTCCCACGCACCCAGCACTCTCCTACTTATGCTGTCCTAAAGAGACCAAGGTGCTGTGTGAAGTTTTTTTTTGTTTGTTTGTTTAACAACGGAGTAAAATGTATTGAATCGAGGCTTTCGTGTGCTATGCACTGCTGGTGAACATGTTTCATTTTGAGCTGATTGATTTTGGATCGCATTCATACATTGTTAAGAGAAAGGGGCAATCTAGGGTTAAAGGGTCCTTCCTGAGTCCTTTATCAGTGTTATTTCTTATTGATTTCCTGATACAAAACCTTAACATTTTACATGTCACCTTCTACATGAATGTCGTGTTTGTTTGTTTTTTTTTGCACCAGGTCTTCTAAGAACTTCATTATTAAGCACAGCTGAAGCTGCATTTAATTTAGCAGTGCAATTTCAGCATGGCCTGTGAATGCTTCTCCCAGGTTCTGTGGCATAAGGAGCTCAGTCTTTTGTTTTAGCTGGCGGAAGCTAAATGGGTCGAGAGTTATTTTGGGATCTGTTGCTAGAATTACCTATGGGAATGGGCCTTTGATAGATGCTACAGGCCAGCTTTATATCAGCTGGAGTTTATATGCACATCTTTATTCCTATGTGTGCTGCGAATGGGTTTATTAATGGTTGGGTGGTGTCTAATGGTCGGATGTGCATGCGCGCGCGCGCGTGTGTGTGTGTGCACGTAGCACTGCAGGTTATATAATTTACATGGCCTTATATCTCATCCCCAACCCTTAAGGATGTAGTTTTAAGTAAGCATTTTTGCAGTTGTTTGGTGATTAATAATGAATAATTTGGTGGTGAATAATTAATTGTCGGTTTTATAATAGTACGATAATTACTGGTCTTCATAAAGCTTTGTGGACTGATAAACAAACTTGTAATAATGTAATAATGTAGGCTTTTAATAAACTTAGTAACATACCTATTGATTAGGAAAGTGGCAAATCTTGGAAGCCTGAACGACTCAAATCTGGACATGTGGATAAAAACAAGATTTCACATTTTGCCCTTGGCCCTGCCTCTCGAATCAAGTCTTGTGCTGAGAGGACAACAGGGTGGTGTGGCGTAACTCACCCTTCTCAGTTGCCCCGTGTGCTTATTGCACCATCGAGGGTCGAACCATGACCAAATGAAGTCCAGGGGCAGGGGGTGGGTAGCCCCACCCACCCATAAGTGAGATGGCCTCCACTTGCTCCATCTTCCCCCTGCAATTTCCACTTTAAGACCCAGAGACAGCTGGAGGTGTGCCAGCCAATGTTATGGAATCAGAATGTCCGCCGGGAGTTCAACGGTTTCAGTTGTGCTCTGTCGAGCTCGATGAACTTGCAGCCGAAGGGAGCAGCCATGCTTGTCTGAGATGAAATGAACATGAAGATGTGATCTCTCTCCTCTGGCTCATAACAGTCAAGCAGATCTGTTCAGTTCTTTAGGCTGTACTGCATCTGTGTGTCTTTTTTATGGTCAGTAATGGAAACCCTGGAAATTATGTTGTTTGTGTGTGTAGTTTACATTTGCTTTTTAAAATGTTACAATTACCTTTCTATTCACTATTTCAAATACACAGTACTTTCCACACTAAATGTTTTGATAAGGAATATCTATCACTCAACACAGCAACAGACTGTATAGCCGACCAACAGCTGTCTGCCCATGTGGTGATCAGAATTACAATAAACACTAGAGCATTTTTTTTCACCTGTACACAATGTGATCAATATACAGATATGTATTAGAATGTTACCTGGTGTAATTAGTTGCACTGACAAAATAACTGCACACAGTCACTGTGACTCACCCTTACATATAGCCCATACAGATAATACAGTGTTCATAGAACATGCAATGCAGAACACAGAACAAACCAGTTTGAGCTTATTCCTTAAAATGGCAAATACAACAAACATACCACCTTGGATAGAGAAAACTCTGATGCTGGGAGGCTGTTCAATTCAGGATGTCGTGATAATGGATATGTGATGTCAATGGCATAATAAAAAGCTATGCCCATTAAAAAACTGCGACTGTATAACAGTAGACAGTAATACCATTACAGATGGACAGATCTCGGTGGGGAGTCAGGATTTTGTGACTCAATCAATGAAGTTGATGGTGCACAGGCGAAAGCCACCAGCACTGGATGCTGTTTAGGTAAGACATGCAGCACTTTTAACCTCCTCCTCCCCTGTGGATAATAGGTTGTGGTTAGAACGAAGCTCCCGCATGCCAGAAGAGCAAGCCTGCCTACCACATGTGTTCACATAGTGCACGATAGCATGTCAGCTCCAGTACCAGCTATGTGCTATGCAGGTGCTAGCCAGCTATGCTCATCCCTTTGATCCCAGCAGGGTAGAGAATGTCAATGGCTGCCCCATGCTGGGCACTGATAAACGTGGTGCAATTGTCAGTTTCCCGCTCGAAATTTACAACGCGTGGCCATTGGCTTAAACGGCAACCAGTGCTAGTGCTCAGACCAGTAATGTCTGCTGGTGACAGAGGCTCACAGAGAAACTACATTTTCTATTTATTTTTTGTCTTTTTTCAATTTTTCCGTCTTTGTCTTTTCCATCAAGTGTATAACGAACTCCAGAGAATTCCCATTTTGCATGAGAATATTAGCTCTAGCTCCAACTTTTACTGTTTTTTAATGTTACTTTTTATTGTTCATAAATTTTCATACATATTTATTTCATTAAAATTAGCTCCACAGCCTAATTAAAAACACAGCATCAGATGAACTGTGACCTCAGTTGCCTGGTCTCCATTTTCCATTGTTTCACGTACTCAACAGTTACAGTCTGTGGAGCTTTATTATGAAGATTTGGTTTCACTGGCTTATGTTCTAAATCTTGGATCATCATCTGAGCCATCTCCCATGCATTTCACTCACTTGGGTATCATGCTGTTAACCCTCAGTTTAGGAGAGGTACTTCCATCCTGATTTCTCTTCCTCTCCTACTAGCCACGAGCGCACATGGGAGTCTGTTGCTTGGTGAGAGATTTAATGAACAAATGTGGATCGCGATTAAATTAGTTAACCCTGCCAGAGGGCTCGTGCATGTATACACACGCGCAAACACTTGCATGCACACACACACAGTATACACAAACACACACACACATACAGAGGCCAAATCCAGTTAAAGGGAACTGGTGGAGGTTGTCGTGAATTTGCTTGGTTGGTACGATTCTCCATCTGAAGATCTTTTTTATACATAGTATGACCAAAACCATTTTAGCTTGTTCACCATAAAATTAAGTGGTCCAGGTCATCTTTTATTAGTGCCAGAGAGATTTGGTTCACTCACTCTACATTCCAGTGATGGTTATCCTTTATAAGGGAAAATGAAGCCTTCACAGATTTTCTTCATCTTGGTGATTTCTGCAGCACTGCTGACAGCCAAATGTCTGTTCAATTTGAGCTTTCTCACTGCTGAGATGAAGGAATGTCTGCTGTACTTCACATTCAAACGGGATTCTGGGGTCGTCTGAGTTAGACGGCAGCGCAGCTGCTGAGCACCAAGAGCAGCCAGGGCAGGTGGGGAGTATGGTTAGTGGCTGGCATGGCTTCTGCCAATCAAGCATCTTTCTGCAGTGCCACAGCTATGGGGGTCGTGGCCATGAGGGACACAGCCATGGGGGATGCGGGTACGGGGGATTCAGCCATGGGAGATTCGGCCATGGGGGATGCAGGTATAGGCGACACGACTATGGGGGACACAGCCATGGGGGAAATTGGCATGGGGGAGTGCCGAATTAAAGGCCTGCACTGCAGTCAGTGGCCTGATCCCTTCTCTTTTTACTAAAGCAATTTCAGAGGAAGCTAAGGTAAGGTAAGTGCCTTAGCCCTGCTGTGTTTTGACTGAATGGGTGTTTATAAACTAATTTTCTGAAGTTCAGTATTAGAGTTGAAATAAAATAAAATAAAAGAAAATCCTGAAATAAAATCCTGATGCCACACATCCCCGAACACCACCCAGCATTTACTACACACACACACACACACACACACACACACACACACACACACACACACACACACACACACATACATTAAACCTCACATCAAACGGTCCAGTGCTGATTGATCCACGGCCATCAGAGCGCTGGTTTTATTGCTAATTACTCAGCCTTCCCCCTCGGCTGCTAAAGCACAAGATTAGCGCGCTAAAACACAGGAGGTGCACAAACACTCAGAAAGGTTTATATGCCTTCGGCTCATAAAAATGTGCTCTGGAGTTTGTGTGTGCGCAGACGTGCTGCTCCTTAATTGGTGCTTTGTCACAGCCGCTACATCACCAGTGCTCAGTTACCAACTGCAGAGAGCTTGTCGTCCCTTTAATACCAGCTATTTGAGATTAGCTTAGTCAGGTGTCTGAACATGACAATAAAGAGATTGTTTGCAGAGGTAGTTGCAGCCTGATAAGCATGTCCATAATAAGTCTATTGCCCTTCAGTACTGGTGTCTGTAACAATGGTGTGGAAGATGAAGTTTGAAAGGACAGCTTTGACACTATCAAACAGTGGATAAGAAATTTCTTCTGGCAGGACTGTTTGTGTATTTAGTTGAGGTTAGTGTTTCGTTCCACAGTGCCCTCCAGCTCCATTAATGCTTATGTCAACAGGCCTGTTCAGGATCCATTTCACGATTGCCGGCTTCACTCTTTACGGCTGCTTAGAAGTGTCAGCAGGCATTAGCTCGTACTCAGCGAAACACCCCCCCAACCCACCCCCGTATAATAAATTCTGCTGTTTAGATGACTGATGCTCCACTGAATACTGAGGAGAGGGAAATTAAGGGCACCTGCAAAATTGTACTTTGTTGTCCAAAATTCTATGGCACCTATTACTAAACCACCTTGAATGGATTTTCTTTCTGGGAGTCCCCAGTACAGGGAGATGAGTTTACCAAATAAATAAATTGCATCAACAAAGGTAAAAACATCTTAGTATGGTAATCTCTGTAAAAATGCTTTTTGTACCAGTGCTTAATTGTTCACAGAAATCTGTTCATGCAGTTTCCCTTTTGCAACCTTTCAGCATACTCGTGCAGTGTAAGTCCAGCTTCTCCATAGTGCTCTGTCTTTAACTGTATGTACAAGTGTGTGTCTGTGTGCACCCATGCATGTGTGTCACTGTACTCTGCACAGGTGGTGCACTGGGTTATTTTTAGGTGCTGCTGAGCCGGTAAAATCAAGTCTGCATGAGTAGTGATGGCCACTGCTGATGACATCACACTCACCCAGCCTACCTCCTCTTCCTGCTGTCCTATCGATCGTCTACTGCCCCTGGGGTGGTGGGGAATGGGATGGGGAAAGGAGATTGTTTCTTAGCCAGCTGGCCAGCAGCCGCCCTCCTGAATCAAAGCACTGGCAGGTGGTCATTTGTGTGTCTGGCCCCCACTTCTTGGCCTGAGTCTAACATTACAGATCAATGCGCTATCAGAGGGTTGGATGGGTGGATGTCCCTCTAGTCACTCTCAGCCATGCACAGCGAGCTCCAACCAGTGCACATCTTGCTGATCCATCAACTACTGAAAGATCAAATAAGGAACTTACTCAGGGTTTCTGCTGTTGGCTACAGTAGGGTACAATTGGACGGGCACCATTTATCAGTTGTCAGATGAGAGGGAACGTGTTACTTTACAGTGACAGCTGAGGTCACATGTGTGATTCTTCTTCATGATAGCTAATCACCTCTCCTTTGTGATAGCTAATGGGAAAAAGAGGTTGAACAAAGAGCATTAGTGATACTCTTTTAAACAAAGGCAAGTGTGAAAATGAAACGTATACAGAAACTGAAAGCCTAGCAAAGTTTTCCTCCTGTCATAAACGGTGTTTGATGTGAGCCTATAGCCACACCACCCCTTTGGGAGAGCTTGACAAATGCTCAACATTGCAGAATGACTATCCAGCTTGACAAATAACCCTTCTCCTACCATTTTCAGCTTGCTTGAACCCAATCGCCTTTGGCTAAGCCATCCACCAACATGACTTTGTCATCCTCAGTAATGGCATTTGCCTGTATCAGATCAGAACTTCTTTTTTACAACCTGCATTTTTTTTTATTAGTGGGAGGAGCCAATTTGGTACTTAAGTGCCATGCTACAAAAATGCAGATTATGAGTATGATCATTAATATGATGGTCTCTCGGTTGACTTTTGGCATTTTATGCAAAGCTGGCACCTTTTGACTTTTTACAGCTAGTGTTATGGTCTCCCAGGATAAACTGGTAGCTGGAGCCAAACCAATGACCTCTTCAGCCTTAGTGCTCAATGGTGGTATCCATGTAAGCAGTACTTGTGTAAGCCAGTTCACTGCCGGTGACATAAGACTGTGACTGAAAAAACGGCTTGCGGGGGGTGTGTGGAAACAGGACACAGAATGACACATTGTCACAGGTGCATGGATGCCTAGGAGATAATTGCCCAGCGGGGATAGACTACCGGAGACAGGCATGTCACATTGCCACCATGCCCCATAATGACTGCTCCAAGACCAGTTCCATCATAGCGATGAAAGTTAAAATGCCGAGCTGTGGCCAGTGAAGGGCTTAAAGGCCTGTTCTCAGACCCTCAGGTTTAAGCAGAGGGAGTGGCGTCAAAGTGGCTCAGTTTCCTTTCTGGTATTTGCAGCTGCGGGGCAAGCTGGGCACAACTCACTTTCCCAGAGCCGAGCTCCGCAAGTTTGGCAGTGTGTGCTCTGCGGCACGGTGTGAGACAGCAGCAGGGCTTCATCATGAGCTCCTCCATCTCAGCTCCAGTGCCATTAGACGTGTTTGTAGCTGTGTACTGTATAGGGTGGAATTGTGATTGATGTTTGGTTCTCTCTTAATCTGCCTGTGTCTCTCTGCTTACACTAGTAATCTGCTGGGCTGTGTGTGTGTGTGTGTGTGTGTGTGTGTGTGTGTGTGTGTGTGTGTGTGTGTGTGTGTGTGTGTGTGTGTGTGTGTGTGTGTGTGTGTGTGTGTGAGATCGATTTGATGGCTGATTGAGGCAGATTCAGGTGCAATGTTTCGTTATGTACAGAGATGGAACCTGATACTGGAATTGACATTTTGTCCAACTGTGCTCAACGAGCTTCTTGCAGGTTTTTCTCTTGAACAGAAATATTGATGCTCTGCCTAGCAGTACAATCCTACATTGCTTTCTCAGAAGATATTGGCCAAAAACGGTTTTGCCTGTTATGTCAAACAAGTGCTGAAGATCAGCAAAAATGAATGTCTTCTTCTGCACTCTGAAGCATATGTGAAGAGATGTAAGAAGCAGGAAGGTCCACAGCTGGAACATGCTAATTGAACACAGACCATGTTTATTGAACATGGGTGTTTTCCTGTGTCATGACAGATAGCTCACCTTTTTACTGCACTAGTGTTTACTTGAAATGCAAACTGGTCTACTGGCTCAAAGCCAGACAGACGATTTATTAGAGACAAACAGAATATATGTGCTGCCATTTTCAGTAACAATATCCTTTGAATGTCAGTACCTCAGGGCCTGTGGGTTGGTGGTGGTGGTGGGGGGATTGGGAGGGGTAGAGAGAGATAAGAAAGAAAAGAGCAGTCAAAAGAACCCCTTGACTCCTACCCACTCTCACCCCACTCTCACCCCTCTGCCAGTGGTTTACCCTGAAACATTGTGTGCCTCTCTTTGTCTCACTCACTCACACACACACACACACACACACACACACACACACACACACGTGCACATTTACACACATACACTGCCTTGAACTCTGTCTGCCCCCCTCTCGAGATGGCACATTCTCTTTCCTCAAACCGCGTCTGCCCTGTAACTGTCACATGCGTGACAGTTCAACAGCAGGCTCCCTGACATGGATGACCAGTGGAAGCCCCCAAGGCTCAGTGGAAAATCTATCCATAGTTTTTGTATCTCCACACATACACACACACACACACACACACACACACACACACACACACACACACACACACACACACACACACACTGTCTCCCTGTACTCTTTACCATAATACTCCTTATCATAATTAATTATTATAAGTTATTGATAATAATTATTCAGGAGCTCATGCAACAATGTCAGTAAAAGACCAAAAGAGTATGTCAGTAAAATGTCACTAAAACCTCTTGTCCTAGCAAGCCTGACGAGAAAGAAATCCTGTAGTCAATCGAGATATGCAGATGTCCTATAGACACTTAGGTTGTCACTGACACTGGTACAAAGGGATTCCGCCATCGAGATTTTCAGAGTGAAACCTAAGTGAAAACATGGAAGCTAATATCAGTTATGTTTATATATCCTTTTTTTGGTGCCTACATTAGAATGCTTTTAACGCTGACAAAATGACAAGGAGGTCGCATTGCTTAGCCACAGCGGGAGTACTGAACTTGTATAATATAATTGATTTGTTACTAAATTGCTATTTATTTATTCACAGGGAAAATTGGTTAATTTTGTCAGATTTTAGAGGACAAATTCTAAATTTCACAGCATTTATTAAACAACACTTAAATAGCTAGCTACATGCTAGGCTAATTAAGGTAAACATTGAACGTCAGATGGTGTTAGGCTGAATATCAGATGGTGTTCTGATTCTCTCTGACTGCTCTGAATACTTGTCCATGTCACATGCAGCTCTCTTTCTGACAGGCAGCACCATGCTAATGTTAGTTTAACAGGAAGCTGCAGCTTCACTCAGCTTCCAAAACATAACAATGTTGAAATTGCCAATGAAGGATTTTGTGTCAAATATCAGTGTTTGTAAGTGTAAGTGTTTATAAAATTTAAATCCACAGCAGAAATTAAAAGGAGAACTTGTGCAGCTCAAAATGCGCAACGTTACATTACTACCTTTAGGAAATCCTCGTGCAATGTTTTTATTTGACTCATCACCATAACAAAATAAACATGCAAAGAGCACTTAAGTGTTCTCTGTGTGGTTAAAACTCGTATCCAATAATTTTTTTTTTAATTATTATTTCCAAGCGTTTCATGGAAAAGCTAATACTTCACAGGAAAAGGCTGATTTCACGGTGCTTGATACGATTTTCACGGCTGTGAATTTGGTAAGGCCGTAATTAATTAATTAAGGGTAGAAGACCAGATACGTGCAAGGTGTTTCAGTTAAAATTTTAACATTAAATCCATGGTGACAGTAGTGTATTTATGCCGTGATATTTAATGGGATGTGATTTTTCACTCCAGAAAATACAGGTTTTCAATCATGGCATCACCACTGTTGGGGTCCTGTTTTTCTAAAAGGTAGAAACACATGTGGAGCTGTTAAATGAAACAAACAATTATCAACTTAAAGGCAATTTGACTTGACAATGGATATTCTGGTTGTGTGGAGAGATTTGTATAAATATTTGTTTTTTTTATTTCTATTTTTTTATTTGGAAAACTGTAAGCTAGATAGGCTTACTTTCTTTGTAGATAAGACTGCCACTCGTGAATGTTAGCTATATATAGACAGTACATGCAGGTAAAACAATGCACCAATTAAATCTAACAGAACATATAAATCTTTGTGGTCATTGTGATCTTTAATGTTTCTCCATTCCAGATCTACAAAGTCATCTGTAAAAAGATATCTTATTGTAAATGCTTTTGTGTTTCCTCCACACTCATGCAAAAACAATAAGAGCTGCCACTCTTACTGAATGTGCGCAATCGCAGTGATTCTCACCAATTGTGATGTCACATGCCTCCCTATAGCAGAGGTATTCAAATCACAGTCTTCAAGGTCCAGATCCTACAGATTTTCCACCCTCCCTTTATCTAGGATTCAGGTATAATGACAAAGTGGCCAACCAGTGACATGAATCATGTAATGAATTACAGAGGATTACAAGTTCCAGGATCAGATCTGAGGTTCATATTTGAATACCACTGGTGTATAGTATACGTGCTGGTAAATTTCCCCTCCCTGCCCACTTGCCAGTCCCAATAGATTTGTTCACACTGGGACCTTGAGTCACATTAAAAGTAAAGAAAGAAGCCACTTGAAATGAAATGATTCATGACAGAAGACTCTGGTTCTCCACCTCTTTCTATCATTGTTGCTATCTCTCTCTGTCTCTCTCTCTATCTCTGTTTGTCTTTCACCATTTTTAGTTTTCTTGTACTCTCATTTTATCTTTCTTTGCTTTACTGTTCTTGCTGTTTCCTTCCTGTCAGTGTTTTTTATTGCCTCTCTCTTCCTCTTTGTTTCTATGTGTCTGTCTCTCTCTCTCTCTTTCTCTGCACCTCCCACCCTCCACTCTCTCTGTCCTCGGTAGGTAATTCAGGTCAGTTCTGTTTCTTCAGCTCCACAGAGCTCCAGTTGACCCAATGTAATCAATCACGGTCTAACCATCTATCTCTTAAATCCTACTGAAGCAAACAACACGCTAGAGAGAGTGAGAAAGTATGTATGTGAGGGAAACTATGATAGAGAGGGAATGTGTGAAAGAGAGGGATAGTGAAAGAGAATAGTATCCGCAGGAGTATTTGCATGTTTTAGTTTAGTGGAATCATAAAGCTGCACATTGGTTTCTCCAAAGCAATGCCACATGAGCATTTTACCTTTAGGCACCTTATCCACAATATATTATATATTTAGGTGTATAAGGTTATGAATCCAAGCTCTTCTTAGAATGCTGCATTTTAGAGCTCAGCAGAGAGAGCAAGCCCAGCAGGAAAAGTGTGAGTGTGTGTGTGCGCGCGCGCGTGTGTGTGTGTGTGTGTGTGTGTGTGTGTGTGTGTGTGTGTGTGTGTGTGTGTGTGTGCGCATGAGAGAGAGGGAGAAATACTCAAATATATGTCTGAGGGGTCACTATAGTGGACACACAGAACTATCAGTCATTGCCACAGTGCAACACTAGTGGACCAAGTTTAGATTATGTAAAGATATTATATTATGTTGGAGGTCTCTGAAAGACCTTGTGTTTTTCCATAACATTTTGACCATTAAGCAGGCTTACAGTAAGCAGTAAGCAGTAAGCAGTGTGTTGCAAGGAGATGAAAAAGTTTGACTGACTAGTGAAAGAGCTTATATAAAAATGATGCTGGCAAGAGTCTTGAGCAAGCAGAAGCCCTGGGAGATGTATATGCTTGAAGAGTTTTCCATCTAATGTGGTCCAAGCAGTCTTTACTTGGTTTTCCATCATATGTGGTCTATGAAGGATCTATGGGTAGTAAGGTGAATTTCAAATACTTAATGTCAAATATAACCAAAGAGCTAATTAGTATGCAAGCAAGTTACATATGATACAAGCTGGTATGGAAACCTTTGTAGGCTTATCTCAACAATTTCAACAGTTCAAAGTTTTATTGGATATCACTGAATTTAAATGATTTATAACAAGACCAAACTAATATACCAGGCTTTATGTTGGATGGGCAAAAATGGCCATATATCCCTAGACAGACAGCTGGAAATATATAAAAGTCTATAGTAGTTTTATAGCCATATTAGTTCAGTAAACCTCATATTAAAATTGTAAAGATATGGTGATGTAAAAAGTTGCAGTGCTGCTTGCAGGAAATAATAACAATATAGATAGACATACGTAGTTTATGTCTTTTCAGTTACATGTCTGTGCACACACCAAAGTTTAGGATTTACCCACCTTTCGACCACTACATAATTAAATTAGTTGATTAGTTAATTATTTGCTGAAGACAGTGAAAAGAGACTTGCATCCTGCAATACAAATACCATAGCAATATGTGATCCATAAGCTTTAAAAGAATTAGATTCAGTGCCCATGGCACAGCCTGTATGCTTGAATATCTTGCTTGAATACCAGCAATTCTGGTATTAAAATAGATCAATTAAAACAAATATTAAAAAATAATGGACTTTCTTTGAATTCCTATTTATAGATTTATAAAGGGAAATAAAAAATGTAGCACTGCAAGCTCAGATGGATAGAGCAAAACATGCTGTGGGTTTGTGAATAAACAGTGTACCTCTCTTTTCACAGACCTGCCTGGAACTTGAGCGCTATCTGCAGACAGAACCCAAGCGACTCTCCGACCTCTTCGAAGATGACCTGAACTGCCTGCTCTCACCAAGCTTCATGAAAGCAGAAACTGATGAAGATGCTCTGGACCCCCTTCTGCCCAATCTTGCTGACCCCCCAAGTCCTCCTTCATCTCTTCTCAGCCCCCCAAGGGAGCCTCAGACCTTACCTGCTCCTGATTTCCCCACTGTGGTCAATGCTGCCCAGCTGAGTGCTGTCACCTCCCTGACTCCACCCTCCTCACCGGAACTGGGCCGCCACTTGGTCAAGGCCACCCACACCCTGTGCGCCTCGCCTGATGGGACTCTCACACTAAAGCTGGTAACCCGCAAAGTGGCTGTGGCTCGAGCAGTCTCTCCCGAGCACATTGGTGGCCATGGGGGTGGGCATAGTGATGGAGAGCAGGCAGGCACAGCAGGGGGTGGGGATTCAGTGGAGAACAAGAAGAGGGTCCACCGCTGCCAGTTCAACGGCTGCCGCAAAGTTTACACCAAAAGCTCTCATCTGAAAGCACACCAAAGAACACACACAGGTATTTGGCACCAAAGTTTTGCTCTTCGTGTTTTACCCTGGGGCTACGAGCCTAATGTAGCTAAGTAGTAAGGGAAGCATATACTCAGCAAGTAACTTTCTGCGACCACATGCCCAAATCATCACACACTTGCCTCAAATTGTATCAAGTTAAATAATGACAACTAGTGTAATTAATTAAAAATAAACAGAAGGAGTAGGATTATAGTAGGGTTAATTGAATCACAAAAGCAAGTCTATCATTACTTAACAAGACTTAACTTTGACATTGCTTTAACATGTTGATATGTTAGAAACTCAAGGAGGTTTGTACGATGTGTATAATTATTTTTGCATACAGTTTGCATGGTTTAAATAAGCTTGTCCTGCTTACCTACTGAGTTAGCTTGGTCTCTCCAGTCTAAAGAACTAAACAAGCAACATTTGGACACGAAATGAGGAAATTTAGTACATTTGCAAAACTTTAAGGTCATACTTTGGCACGTATTATTAAACTTCAGCATATTTTAAGTAATTAAATTTTGTAGAAAGATAATTTCACCTCATAAAGCTATATATGTGACGTTTGCAACACAGAAGAAGTGAGAGGTGGGGTTGCACCAAAGTGCTCTTTATTATCCATCAGTATTTAGTGATGGAAACACTAAACAAAACTCAAACAGTCGTTCTCTATGAGTGAGTGCAGTTATCAGATGAGACTGGTGCCTTAGGTATGCTAATGTGCAGCCCCGTCTCTTGGGATCTGTGGGTTTATATAAGCATATTATGATTAACGAACAGGTAAATTCTATTAGTACTCCAGTGATTGTGAGCGGGGCAGGTAAGGGGTGTGATCCCTAGGAGGAGTGGACTTGTCCCTCTTGCTAGCTGACCAGCCAACCGTGACAGAACCCCCCCACCGAAGACCCTGCCAGCCTCCTGGTGCACAGCTGACCTGGCCGCTGAAGGGCTGGCTTCTGCGGATGTTCCTGATGAAAGGAAGTGGTGAGGTCGGGATCCAACAATTTGGAGGCCAGTATCCAGCAGCACTCCTCAGGTCCATACACTTCCCAGTCCACGGGGTACTGGACCTGCCTGCGAGCCCCTCTGGAATCAAGGAGGGCCCTTGCCATGTATGTGGGACTTCCCTCTATCTCCAAGGGAGGAGGTGGAGCACTCGAGGAGCTCTCCCCTTCCACGAGGGGACCCTCTACAACCGGCTTCAGGGCCGAGACATGGAAGGCCCTAGATGCCCGGCTGTGGCAGAGCAAGCTGACATGGTAGGTGACCTCATTAATCTGCGCCAAAATGGTGTATGGACCCTCATACCTCATTGCTAGTTTGACTGTGGAGCCGGAACGGCTGTCCTTCGTTGATATCCACACCTTTTGTCCAGGTTCGTTGTAGGGCATCGCCATGTCCCCTATATGCTTTCCATGGGTTGTCAGCTATGGCTCTGCGCAGTTTCTGGTGGACCTCCTTCCACACCTGCTCGCTGTGCCGACACCATGTCTCCACTGCTGGCTGGTTGGACATGGTGGGATTCCATGGATATAGCAGGGGCTGGAACTCTAGCATACATTCAATGGGTGATAAACCTGTCACTGCATGCTGCAGTGAATTCTGGGCATATCCTCCCAGGGGAGGTAGGTGCTCCAAGTCTCAGTGTGCCTCTGGCAGTACAGCCTGAGAAATTTGCCTAGCTCATGGTTTACCCTTTCTACCTGCCCGTTGGCCTGAGGGTGATACGCAGATGTCAGGCTGACCATGATGTTTATCTTACCCAACAGTTCCCTCCACACTCTGGAGGTGAACTGTGGGCCCCGGTCTGAGATGATATCCTCCAATAGCCTGAATTGCTGAAAGACATGGTGGAAGAGCTGGTCCACCATCTCCCAGGCAGTAGGTAGACCCTTGAGGGGGAGGAACCATACTATTTTGGAGAATCGGTCCACTATGACCAGGATCAGCATGTTGCCCTCGGACACAGGTAAGTCAATGATAAAGTCAATAGCCAGGTGAGACCAGGGTCTTATCGGTGTGGGTAGTGGCAACAGCTTACTTGCAGGTGGTGTGCGAGGGATCTTGCTGCAGGCACAATTGGCACAAGATGCTACATACATTACTATGTCCTTGTGCATGGCCAACCACCAGTAGTGAGCACTCAATAGCTGCGCCGTGTGGGTTGCTCCTGGGTGGTCTGTCACCACGTAGGTGTGTGCCCACATAATAAGGGTTTGACGGAGGTGGAATGGGTCAAAGAGGTGGTTTGGCAGGCAGTGCGGATGTGGATTTGCTGCCTCTATCTGTCAATTCAGGTCCTTTGTGTTGGGATAGTATCGCGCCTACCCCTCCGTCCGACGCGTCTACCTCCACCACGAAAGGCTTTTCTGGGTCTGGCTGCTGCAGTACCGAGGCAGTAGAAAAGGCTTCCTTCAGCTCCGAGAAGGACCTCTCCGCCTTGGGTCCCCATCTTAGCCTCTTGGATGTTCCACGGAGTAGGTCTATAAGAGGTCTAGCCACCGTACTAAAGGATTTAATAAAACGATGAAAAGTTAGCAAATCCCAGGAAGCACTGTAGCTCCCTGCGAGTTTGCGGTCTAGGCCAGCCCTTTACTCCTTCTACCTTGCACGGTTGCATGCATACACTGCCCTCATGGATGATATACCCCAGGAAACTTTGTGATGGAACTCACATTTCTCCAAATTGCAATAGAGGTGGTTCTGCAGGAGGGTGCGGAGGACAGCCCATACATCATGCACATGTTGGTTCCAGGAGGAGGAATAGACAAGAATGTCTATTCAAATATTCATAATGTCCCAAGGCTGTGCTGAAGGCGGTTTTCCACTCATTGCCCTCCTTGATCCAGATGAGGTTGTATGCACTGTGAAGGTCCAACTGTTTGAATATCCAGGCTACCCATAATTGCTCGAGTGCTGCATGGACAAGGGGGAAGGGGTACGGATATTGTACCAACAGTTCATTGAGTCCCTGATAATCCACAAAAGGCCTCAACCCTCCATCCTTTTTTTTAACAAAGGAGACACTTGCAGATGCCAGGGAGGTGGAGGATGAGATGAAACCTTGCTGGAGGGCCTCCTTGATGTATTGCCCCATTGCTCATTCCTCCTCTTGGGAGAGAGGGTAAAACCTGCATCGGGGAGGAACTGTGCCCTCCTTCAGCGTGATTGTGTAGTCCCAGCCCCAATGTGGAGGCAGCTGTGTGGTTCTTGTGGGGCAAAATACCTGTGCCAGGTCACTGTATTTCTGGGGCACGGTGAGGTTGTTTTTGGCTTTGGGACTCTTAATGGATGTGGACTGCAGATACACCGTTTGGTGGGATAGGCATTTGTCCTCGCAGGCAACTGCCCACTCAAGGACATGATTCTCTGTCTACTGCATGTGGGGATTGTGTGCCCTTAGCCATGGAAGCCCTAGCATAATCAGATGAGAGAGGGAAGGAAGGAGGTAAAAAGCAACATGCTCCATATGCTCACCTTCAGTTTTGAGGAGAACATGAGGAGTAATATGTGTTATGAACCCCGACCCCACGGGTCCCCTGTTGAGCGCCTGCACACTTAACAGAGTGGGGAAGGTAATGGCTCTTATTCCCAACCTCTTGGTGAACCCCCAGTCCATGGCATTGCCTGCTGCACCAGAGTCAACCATTGCCGACATGGAGAGTCGCAGACCCAGATGTACCACTTCAACTGATAATTTGCACATAAAAAGGGTCAGAGAATGACTCACCAAATTGCGGCACTTCTCTCGGTTCCCCAGCTGGCCTTTTACCCTGGCCACACCTAGTTGCATGGGCTCCACCAGAGCTTCTGCTTGCACCACCGCTGGTGCAGTCTCTCACTGTTGTCGCCTCCGGGGGAATTGCCGGCGTCGCTCCAATAGGAGATTGTCATAAATGATAGCCAGATGGACCACCTCATTCAGTGAGGTGGCCTCCTGCTTAAATGCCAGTTCTGCCTGTAGAGCCGCCCTTATTCCATTGACAAACGCGTCTACCAAGGCGGACTTGTTCCAATGAGTTCCCGCAGCTAGCGTCCAGAATTCCATATCATAATCCACCTGGATCAGATTCCTTGCCTTATGCATAGCAAGGAGTGCCCACAAAGACTCCCTTGACGTGGATGAAAAAATAAAGCTTTGAGCTCTCATATAAAACCGGCATAATTGTCGGGCAGTCGTGGTTGATATCCAAAAAAAAGCTCACACTGTATGACGAAGCCATCACATCCTTCTGGGTCTCCACCATACATCTCGGGGGTAGCGATGAGGCATTTTATCCACTCTGGTACAGGTGGGGTAACGGGAGGAGTTGCTTGTTGTTCCGGACTCGTAGCCAGGTGATTAACAACCTGCACAAGGATCAGGACAAGCAAGCATATCTCCCCAATATCCTTCTTCTGTTGCTCCATTGCCACCATCTGGACAGCCAGAAGCTGAGCCCAGTCAGGGCTACTCGCCTCGCTTCCAGGTGGCTGCACATTCT
>NC_137514.1:15980000-16287500 GCF_041902795.1 Electrophorus electricus | reverse complement strand
AAATCTTGCTCATTTTTCATTCCTGGCCCTAGTTCTAAAATGCATTTAATCTGATCTGTAACATTTTCTGTTTTCTAATCTCAAACACTTTACTAGAGTATCTGCACATATGTAACTTTATAACACCATTTCCACACCACTTCTAAATTCAGGTTATTACAGTATGACCACAGTGAGCAGCTAATTATTATTTTAGAAACATATTCATCATTTAAATTGCTATGCATTCTAGGTTTTAACCAGCTCACTATTTAACATAGCAGAATCAGTGTAAGCACAGCTGTCTGAATGTTATTACCAAATCAGTGTTAATGCTGCATCAAGAATAATCCACTACTACAATGACATGGTAGTAGATGTGAATGTGACTGGAGGGTTCACACATTAGTGCTGTTAGGAATAGCCTAGCAACTAAAAATATCTTAAAAGTATCACTTGTGTGTTTAGATACTAATCGTTAATGAAGATGGCAGAAGATAGGCTATAGTCTCTAACTGTAAAAAGAGGCTTCTAATTACTTTTTTTCAGTAAAGTGGATATTGTATGATATTGTGCAGCAAGGTAAAGTGAGTTTCTTTTTGCAAAATTATTTTCAACATGCTTTCATATACCCAAAACAGCATTGCAAGACCCTTGTCTTCTAACATGTATATCAACCTTTTGATGATGCTATCATATGCTCCATTCCAATCCATACATTACCATTTGGGGTATTGATATATTAGTCTCATTTTTAATTTGCTTTGTTTAGCCTTAATATACTTGCATTTTAGAGCGTGATGCAAATAATTTATCCTGGAGTAAAACTCTGTAATTTAGCAGCAAGTAAGAGTTGGGGGAAAAAAAAAAAAAAAGAAATCTGTAAAATTGCAATGTAAATATATCGTGTAATGATGGTGTATAAGTACAAAGTAAATATGCCCATACACTGAGAAATGCTGGGTTCAGACTACGTGATATTTTGTCTTTCACAATGGTTATGATGTCAGATTAGGTGATCATAGTGGCATGATTTCTGTATCTTTATTGGGATACTGACAACACTGCATGTTTGATGCCAAAAGTCATGTGTAAGTTCATAGATCATTTGGTAGGAGGGTCAAGAAATTGTCTATCATGGCTACAGAAGCGCTAAGTGTGATGCTGGAAGTTTTGAGTTTAGAAAAAGAAAAGAAAACAAAGTGAAATGAATGTGAATCCATTCCTGGGTGTCAAAAAGAGGACAATATGGGCTGTCAAGTTCTTTCAAAGAGAAGTTGAGACATGTCAAAAACATTGCATAAATGTAGCAGTATCATCCTTCTTTCTATTTGCTGAGTTTACATTTCTGTACCAGACAGCAATCTGTCCCACATCACAAATGATGTCAGACTAGGTGAGAAAACAGAAAAAATTCTGCAATGCTCCGTCTTTCAGAGTGCTGTTGAACGGGTAGTGGCACACTACAAGACCTATTCCTCGTTCCTGATGCTCATAATTGGGTAAGATGCTGGACATTTGACAAAATCAGGCTGTTTAGTCTGAACCCTGAATAGGTGTAAACGGAGAAAAAGACAGAAAACCTACAATGGCAACAAAAGCTACGCAGCTTGGCCCATCTAGTCTTGGAATTCTAGTGAACAGCACTGTGCTTTTAGCTTCTTGTGTAGTGCATGCTTATTCAACTTGTTCACTAGTGTTTTTGACAGGACCTGCTATGTTGTGGATAGGCAGGTTATTGGTACTTGTTGCATCAGTGCTTCTGCATCAGAGAGTTCTGTGTTGACATCAGTACCTTTGCTTGTGACTCGCTGGCTGTTTGTATATGTATTTTTGTCTTTTATTTTTCTTTCAGGAAAGGCGTCCACGGAGCAAGCTTCCACGTGCCCTCCGAGGGCTAATGGGTGAGGCTAACATCCGCTACGCACGAGGAGAGAAGGATGACGCCATCCTTATGTGCATGGAGATCATCCGTCAGGGTTTGTTCTTTCTCGGGCTTCAGTCACATGTTTCCTAATTCTGGATGCAGGCTCCTAAAACTAATGTTGTATACACATTTGATTTATTGAACGGATGTAAAAAATTGTGAAATGTGTGTTAAGTGAGTAGTTTAAAATCTGAAGGTAATTTACTCATTCATGCGTCATGTCTTTGCATAAATTAATAGGGCTTACTTAGTTTGTAATGGAGTCAATTTTTTTCTGGTTACGAAACAGATTTATGGTCAGTAAAGTTGTGGCAAAAGTTTTGAGACTGACAAATTTTGGTTTTCACAAAGTTTACTGCCTCGGGTTTTTTTTTTAGATCCTTTTGTGAAATGTTTATACAGTATGATGTACAATTTATAAGCATTTCATAAGTTTTTGTTTGTTTGTTTGTTTTTACTTTTTATTGACAAATACATCCAGTTTAAACAAAGACTTGATGTTTATAGTGTTGACCCTTCTTTTTTTAAGACTTCTGCAATTTGCCGTGGCATACTGGATATCAGCTTATAGGCAAAATCTTGACAGATAGCAACCCATTCTTGCCTAATCAGTGCTTGGAGTTGATCACAGTTTCTGTGTTTTTGTTTGTCCACCCTTTTTTGAAGATTGACCACAGGTTCTCAATGGGATTGAAATCTGGGGAGTTTTCTGGCCATGATCCCAAAACCAAAATTTGTCTCAAAACTTTTGGCCACAACTGTACAACAGGACTGAACTCGGGAAACGGGCCTGAGAGTGTACAGTCTAGAAATGTCACATACTGAAATATGTTAGTATTAAAGGGAAATGTTGAGTCACTTGTGCTCGGGATTTGATGATCTCCTCCTCTGGCATGCTCCCAGCCCCATTGGCATATGAGCCTTTCTCCACACTGGCGATGATCTATGAAGACCAGGGTGACATGGAGAAGGCATTGCAGTTTGGACTGATTGCAGCACATCTGAACCCCAGTGACTGTGAGGAGTGGGTCAAGCTAGCTGACATGTCCCTGGAGCAGGACAACATTAAGCAGGCCATCATATGCTATACCAAAGGTCGGGGTACTGCTCTTCTGTAGTGCTGTCACTGGTAAAGTTAGTCCACTACTTTCCAAGCATCTGTTGGTGGGTCAAGACTCTGTCTTCAGTCTGCAACTATGTACCTTTTCGTAGTAATTTCAATATCACTACTGATTAATTCAGAGTAGTTACTGAATAATGTACCCAAAATGTCAACTATTAAGTATAATACAGTATTTATTACAATACTATAAAATATTTGTGTGAGGTGTACAAAAAATTGTTCTTGAGCATTTATTTATAAATGACTAAATAAATCTTGCTTAAAATTGTATGCCAGCCTTTAGCCATGTTACATCAAAGGTTCACAACTGTATTTTTTAATGCAGTCTAAGACCCACCACAGGATAAAGGTTTGCCAGTATAGCTGAAATATGTTATATTTGCCCTCATGAAGCCCTAGTTGAAAGGGATGATGGGAGCGCTGACCTTTTGAGAATATAAATAGATGCGTGTTAATGCTGCTACATTGTAATGCTAATCTGTGCTCTGTGATTGTGTTGCATGTAGCGATTAAGTATGACCAGAGTAATGTACGCTACCTGTGGGAGCGCTCCAGCCTCTATGAGCAGGTAGGCGAGCACAAACAGGCCATGGATGGCTACCGCCGCATCCTCAGTCTGCTGCCCCCTACTGATGGGGAGCACTTCATGCAGCTGTCCCGTGACATGGCCAAGTAAGACATGCGCTCTCTCACACTTACAAACACAAACATGCAAGTTTTGCGGTCCTCAGTCATCTATTTCTTGTCCAGTTAAACGTATGTGTGTGTGTGTGTGTGTGTGTGTGTGTGTGTGTGAGATTAGGAGTTACTATGAGAGTAATGAACTTCCTTCAGCTATCGGTGTGATGGAGGAAGCCCTGATGCGTCACCCTGAGCTTGTCACACACGAATGTGTTAACATGGCGGCCGAGCTTTACGTAGCCAACCACCAGTACAGTAAAGCCTTAGAGGTGATAAACACTTGTTTGTATAAGTATGTGGAAGGTGATACATTTCATGGCATGTACTTTGTCATAAAATTATTTGTATAGACTCACCCTACTGTGCTGTGTGCCTGACTCAGGCCCTGGTTACATTCTGTGGCATTGTGCTGGAGAGAGAGGTTGATGGTCAGGAAGGCATGGAGCAGACTGAAGGGAGAACCGAGGAGGAGGAAGTAAGGAAGAAGAGTGATGAGAAGAAAGATGTGCTAAAAGGTGAGCCAGCAGAAGAGAGAAGGGTGAGGGAGAAGCCTGCAGAAGAGAGAGGGGTGAGGAGGAGACCAGAGATGACATTGTTTCTGCCAGAGAAATAAATTCTTAGTTTCCTCATTCCATAATCTACAGGGGCATACCTAGTTTGCTGAAGACACGACCATCAAAGTTCAAATTTAAATCCTCAGTTTTGATGACTGTTGGAACCACACCTGAGGCACCTTGGAATTAGACTAGTGTAGGTTGAATAGACCTGACCTGGTTCTTCCTCTGTAGGACCGATTCTGGAGGTGGGAGTGCCTGATGACATTCCAGTAGATATCAGGGTGAAGCTCATGGTATGCCTGATCCACCAGCATGTTTTCAAACCCCTGGATGTGAGTGCTTCATATTTACATGCAAATGTGTTCTTGTGAGTAATGCATACCAAACATTTTACTTAATACACCCAACCCAAATATACAAACATAATTTAAAAACAATTCTCCATCCATTGCAAGAAATTATCCAACCTCTGTTACTCTCTGCTTGCAAAACCCAGTCCATGTTAAAATTGGCACATCTCATTATAATAGCATTTTGGGCTTAACCTTAACAAGAAATAAGGCTAAATCTTGTTCAGAATCTTTATTTGCCAAATACCAGATATTTCTTGACATGGCTTATTATCTTGATGTGCCATATTACACTAGTAATTTTTCTAAGCAAGGCTGTTAAGTAAGACAGGCCCAGTGCCATACTGCTGTTTTAATCAGTGTCACTCTTATTATCCTGGAGCTGCTGACTGACTCAGCTGACTGTGGGGCCTGTCCTGTCTGTGACTGCAGCCCATGCTGACGTCCCTGATGGAACAGAGCCCCGAGGAGCTGGGAGATCTTTACCTAGACGTGGCCGAAGCTTTCATGGACGAGGGCGAGTACACCTCGGCCCTGCCGCTACTCTCCGCACTTGTCTGCTCCGAGCGCTACAACTTGGCCGTGGTCTGGCTCCGACATGCTGGTATGCCACTCGACTGTTGCCTGCCTGTGAACTATTACTGGCTCGTAGCTGCTCAGCCATTTGTTACACACAAATGACTGTTATTTAGTAGCTTTATATGCTTTGCCAATTCTGAAATACTTGTAGTTTCATAGACCAAGATTAGGCCTGTTCATGGATTCAGAATGCTTTTCTATGGTAAACCACCATTGACTTTGTCACTTATTGTACTTTTCCACTGGCATGGTGCCAAAATCCCAAACGGTTCTGCACTTTTCCACCACAAAATCACAGGTTCTTGGCCAGAACTATTAGTACCATTCTGGCCCCAAAATGCTGCTGGGTTGGCACCAACAAAGCTGTGACGCAAGCAGCCGAAGAGCGGGTCGTGTGTGTGTGTATATGTACATTTTTATAGAAGTACAGTTGCCTTGCCCTGTGATAGTGCCCTATGAAGACATGCAATATTGGCAACCTATATGTTTGTGCTTGCATTTACATTTGTTTGTGTGTGCATCCAGAGTACCTGAAGGGACTGTGTTTCTTGTTGCATTTGTGTTTCTACGTGTGTGCCTCCAGAGTGCCTGAAGGCACTGGGCCATGCAGAGGTGGCAGCCCGGAGCTACACCAAGGTGGTGGAGATGGCCCCACTGCACCTGGAGGCACGTCTTGCCCTGGCCACCCTGCAACAGCAGCTGGGCCAGCCTGACCGTGCCCTAGAGGCCCTGGAGCCCATGCACGATCCCGACACACTGGCACAGGACTCTGCTGCTGCACAGCAGGTTCGTGCACTCTCCACAGTCCTGTTCAGTGTAGCTAAATCATCCATTTAGTGAATTATTTCACTTTGCATTATTTAGAAGACTGTTAATATAGCTTGGCCAATTATAGCCATAGGCTACGCCCAAAATTGGGTGCTATGCACTACTTGTAATGGTAGTACATAATATTCTCATTAATGTTGACTACTACAAATTAGTGTGGAACTTTTCGAACACACTTTGCCACAAATCACCTTTGAATTTCATGATGAAAATGTTCAAATTGATATGGTGAGGTAAAATAAAATGCTACTGCATCTGTGCCCTCTAGCATGCGATCTGTCATGATCAAATACATCGCTTGATGGCATCAAATATTCTTAAAATACAGTACAACTGTCAACATAAAATTTCCTAGCACTAATATAAATACGTGTGTACCGATTTTGAGCTGTCTACGTGCAACGTTCATCAGAAATCCCATGCTGAATGCATTGTTTTTTTGGTAAATTTCCACAACAATCATGTCTGTCCTTTTAAATGACCCTTTTTAAAACCTGCTTCCGGTATAAGATTTTGCCATAGAAAATTCAATTAGCATCAACGCAACTGCATGACATGTTTACTAACATTCTATATACTGTTTAAAGTTCTTTGCTTGGTCACATCTTTGTACAAAATAATTTGTTCCTTTCCTTTGTAACACAAAATCCACAAGCCTTTAGTTACCAAAAAATGCATGTTACTCATGTAGAAACACTCTGAATGGAATGAGAAGACCTTTCTTAGATTCCGTGGTTGCTAAAATTCGTAATCCGGCTACAAATTATGAGTATAGATGAGAAAGCATACCATTTTCTCTTTAGTATTACAGCATTTACAGTATTTTCCCCAGCATAACATTTACCCTAATAGCAATGAAGCTAATATTGTTTAGCTTTTAACAATGAAGCTGTAATGAAGCTAATATTTTTTTAGTAATTTGTTGAACACTGTTGTGATGTTTTAGCAAAACAAACTGAGCAATTTCAGGAATATGCTCAAAATCGTTCACTTTTTTTGACAAGACCCTGATGAAATGTAGAACATAACTGAAAATGAATCTCCAGCATCCAAATACGTTATTTACCCCCCCCCCCCCCCCCCCCCCAAAAAAAAAAAAAAAACCAACAAAAAAACAAAAACCGTTAATTTTTGGACATTGACAGAGGAGGAATTAGATGAGCTCATATGGAACCTAAATAATGGAAAAATAAGCCTGGATGTGAGTGGATGTCTTCACCTAAGTGTCTACTTCAATTTAAATCCTGAATGAACACTGTGCTATGTGTACAATTTCAGATAACTAAAGTGTTAAAGTGAACAAATACAAATTATTCAAAAATTAGCTTAAAACTGGATGTGCATTTAGGGGTTAAAATGCCTGTAAACATTTTTAGTTTAACATTTTTTAAAAAAACACAGATCAAAATGTCTTTTAGCGTTTTGACAAAGTTGACAGTATAGCTATTCAAACAACATTGCTCCGGCTAATCAAATAAACAAAATAAATTCTGGCATCTTTTTCTCATTTTGCTTTTGGTATGTATGCACGTTAGGAGCTGAAGTTGTTGCTGCACCGCTCCACATTGCTCCGATCTCAAGGCCGAACTGAGGATTACATAGACACTCTGCTGACCATGTTGTCCATGCTGCTCAAGGTTTATCCCTCTCTCTCCCTCTCTTCATTTTTACCTCTTAGAGACAAAGAAAGGGAGCTCAATCTCAATTTTTCATTTTTTTCAATTTCTTATTTCTATGCTAAAACTTGAAATAGATATTAGAGATTCAAAACTAGTGAAGTACATTCTATATACACTTCATGTACTTTGACTGCTAGCCATTTCTCTCATATTTACCTCACCTGTAGGTGGCAATGGTGAGAGCTCAGGTGTGTCTGATAGCTAGCACTTCGTCTGGCTGCAAACACGTGTGCCTGATAAAAGTGTCACGCAGCAAGCTGTCTGAAATCGAGGACCAAGAAGCGGCCTACCTGGATGTGACGGGTAGTTATGGTTTCATTGCTTATGTCCATTAGTTCAATGAGGAACCAGCATATCCACTGTATTACTTCCACACTGCTTCTGCATAAGATGGGATGGGTTGTTAGTACTTCAGGGAGAAAAGTGTGGATTTTTTAAAGTGTGTAGTAATCTGCTACACTGAAGAAAGCTCTTGTGGTTGTGGTATAAATGTGTTGAATCGGGTGTATTTGGGCAAGCACATCACTGAGTCTAGGTGGTCTCTTTCCCTCCAGAATTGTAAAGACCAAAGCCCCCCACTCCACCAAAGTAAAGCAATAGAGGAGCACTGTCTCTGTGTGATGATCTGCATTTCTGTGGTAGGTAAGACAAGCGTGTTGTCACGGGAAGACTGGTGGAAGCTGTTGCTGTGTTGCCTAACGGCGCTGTGTGAGGAGCAACGCTTTGGCGAGGCTGAGCTGCTTGTCGACTCCTCGCTGGAGTTCTACTCCTTCTATGATGACCGTACTAAACGTGAGGAGCTGGAATACTTGGGCCTCTCTGCTGCCTTCCTGGACCGAAACTTCCGGAAAGCCTATGACTACATCCGGTAAATACATACCAACAAGTTTGCTTTAAAACATGAATTTGGTAAAATTCAGTGATTTGTATAAGTTTTAAAAGCAAGGCAATTTCGAGATGTTGCCTTATGCATTTAAAGGTCCAAGAAGACATTTTGTGCAAGTTATTTGCTTAATTGTGTTGACCAAAAGCATAGGCCATGTGTTTTTCATTCTTAAAGAGTTTTAATGGCAGAATTGGAGTTGAGTTTTGCATTGCTGTTTGCGTATGAAATAATTTCCATAATAATAACCCTTTCTAAGAAGTTAGTTCTCTGTATTCTATTGTGTCCAAGTCATGTGGATTGAATGACTAGGACACAGCATATCTTGTTTTTGCACCTTCATTCAATTCTGTGGTTTTATTTACCAGGATCAAAATAATGTGGTTTTCACCAATTTCTATATATGTCTGTTGTTTAGTAAATTTATTATAGTGATAACATAAAGTTGACAAAGCTTTAGTAAAATACATAGCATCAGAAAAGTAAATACATAGCATCAAATATATATTGCATATGTTAGATGAAAATTTCTTGCCTTTGTTAGCTAGCTGGCTATTATTTTACATTGCTTGGGTGTTATCACCACTTGATTTTTTTATTTTTTTCATCACACATTTCTGATGAATGACTGGTAAAATGCTATGCTAACCTAGCTAAGTAACTTCCTGCCAAACGTTTTCCCTGGCATGGAAAATCCAGAATGTTCCTTGGTGTATGCCTGCTCGATAGAGTCAATGCTGCTTTGTTTAGGAAACAAGTTTTGCTATTATTCCAGTGCAATACTTTGTATAAGTAGTTAGACCCCTTGAATATTTTCAGTTTCTGTTACAATCTTTAATTGAAATTAACATAATTGTAATCATATCATAAACCTACTAAACATGTGAAGAAAGCCAATATAGTTAGCAAAGTTATTCATACATAAAATTTTATAAAATTGTGATCGCAAAAATAATTGTATCCACTGCTATGAAAATGCCCAAATTGGTACTGGTACAAATGGTTGTCATCAGAGGTCCACTAGAGTATGCCATCTGTGTGCCATTTAAAGTGTCTCATGGTCTCAATATAAATGCGCTTGGAAAATGGATGGAGCCAAATACAGAACAATCCTTGAAGAAAACTTTTCTAGTCTGCAAGAGACATGAGCAAGAGAGCCATGGTCATGGTATAAGTAAAATATAGCATCCTCGATGTAATGACAGCACTTCTTCACAGCCCATACTACAGCTAAACACTCCTTTTCCAAAAATGAATATCTCAGCTCGGCGCCCCTCAAAGCCCGTGAGGCGTAGACTCTCACGTTCTCCGTCCAGCTGTTGTGTAGAAACAAACCTAACCCAACGTCACTGGCATCTGTCAGTACTTGGTATATGAGCTCACGTCTTGGCTGAACTAGTACTGGGGAAGACTGAAGGGACTCTTTTTCAGCTTCCTGAAAGCCTGTTGGCTCTCCTCTGTCCATTCCCAGCATGTGTTCTATTTCTTCAGTGTCTGCTAGGTAAGGGATAAACTTGTGGTACCAGCCTACCAGTCCTAAGAATCTCTGCAGACCCTTCAGATTCATTGGTGGAGGATATTCACATATAGCTCTTGCCTTTTCCGGGTCTACTTCTACCCTCTGACCTGACACCACATGGCATAAGAAGGTAAGATGGGTCAGGAAAAGGTGACATTTTTTATGTTTGTCAGATTGGCTAGATGTAGTTTCTTAAACACGGCTTCTAAGTGTTGGAGGTGTTTTTGAGTTTGAGAAAACACAATGAGGCCATCGATATAGAGAAAACATATCCTCCGTTTCAACTCACCCAATACTTGCTCCATCAGCCATTGGAAGGTAGCACTAGTATTCTTGAGTCCAAAAGGCATAAACTTGAACTAATATAGGGCTTGCGGTGTAATTGCATCAGTTTTTTGTTTGCTCTGCTCATCCATAGCCACCTGCCAATAGCCACTCAAGAGAACCAAAGTACAGAAGTATGCCGTGCCTTCCATTGATTACAATAATATTGTGTACCAGAGGCATTGGCTGGCATCTAGGCATGTTTTGGCATTCAGGGCATGATAATCTATACAAAAATGGAAGGACCCATCTGGTTTAGGCACTAAGACCACAGGAGCCACCCAGGAAAAGGATAATGGTTATATTATTCCTTCTGCTAGCATCTTCTGGACACTTCCTGCTTTTGTGAGGAGGTCCGGTACATTCCTCTCCTGACTAGCACCTCGTCAGTAGTGTACGTTCGATGTTGCACAATCCTAGAAGATCCCAAATGCTCTGTCCATACAGTAGACCACTTCTGCAGCAGTGGTCTAACAATCTCACGTTGAGAGACAATGTTTTGATGGAACGCTGAGGGTTGCTCTTTCATTATGGCTGTATAAAAGTTAATTCCATTCCCACTTAGTGAAGATGTTCATAGACTGGAACTGATCAATTTTACTGTTGAATGTTATATACTTGTTGTGATAAGGTTGGAGGGTCAGCTTGCTAACCACCAGAAAATCTGGGCCAGCAGAAGAGGTATGTGCAGGTTGTCGTCCATGAGGACATTTTACCCTTTAGAAGACACTGTCTCTCTCTACCATGGAGCCCGTCTTCACAAGCTGGTCCACTGTGGTTACTACTCCCCTTAGACCATAAGCAGGATGAGGATTACAGGCATTTAAAATCCTCCTGACCATCTCATCCATCCCAGGTCACAACTTTAGGCACAGAGCCCTGTAGTCATATGCAAAGTCTCGGAGGCCTTTATTTGGAGTCTGTACTGTTTATGCGGAGCTGTTCCTTGATCTTAGCGGAATAATCCTCCAGCAGAAAATCTTGTAAGAATGCGGTCTGGAACATTGGCCAGTTATTTATCTTGGCTCTGGATGCTAACCAATTCTGAGCAGGCACAAGGAGTACAACATTCAGTGTGCCAAACAGCTCAGAGTAACTCAGAGGTCATAGGATTAAAACATTCTCACATTTCTCTATAAAATTTGTGACATCATTAGTACTGGCCGTCTCTCCGAACTTGGGGAAATCCAACCGAATAGGCGGGGAAGAAGGAGCACTCGTAGGGATGGCACTATAGAATGGTCTCACAGTGGGAATAGATGATGTGGTTGGTTTCCACATGCGGTGAGTCCTTTGGCGAATGCTCTCTATCTGCCCCTCCTACACCCAGTCTCGATGGTGTAGGCAGTCAAAATGACTGAACCTCTTTTATATGTAGGTCCTGATATCCTAAGATAATCTCTCCTTGGAAGACTTCAACGCCTCTTCTCTTACAAGGGAAGAGTCAGCATCTTTCATCTGAACTTCTAACGCATCCATTCTTTCCATAAGCTTAGTGAGCTGTTCCTCCATTATGCCCATGTTATTGTTCTCACCTTCTTGGTTCACTGGATGTAGTGAATTGGATGGCCTTGGTTCGTCTATGTATAGTTGTTCCAACAAACTGGAGACCTCGGAGATGTCGCCATGGGGTTGCCTGCATGTCACATGCCTAGAGAACTCAAGTTCCTCAGCTGCCTGGATGTTAAAAGATGCACTATGCTTTGTATTTATGTATGCAAGTGAGTGCTGGAACAAAGTACAGGCCCACTATCTTAGCTTAGTCTTACAATGATTAAAACCAAGTGATGCGGAGACCCATTTAAAAAAAAAAAAAAACAAAAAAAACCAGACCGGTAATGGCTACAAAATACAACGCGAAGAACTTGAAGACTAGCTGCAAGGTGCATTACTACCATTTAAAAGCTCATTGTACAATCTCTGTACAGGCAACTACTATGAGATGTTCAGTGTTTTCCCCAGGGCTTTTTCACAAACAAAAACAACACTTTCTAGCGCTATTGGGTGAATGCTTTCTCACATATACACAAACTAATGTAAAGATGTTTGACATTGTATAACACCCAATACCAAGCGTATTCCACAACATTCCCTACTAGTAGTTTCATTTCACACATATACAGAACATAATTTTACATGACAGGTCACACAACATAATGAATATGCCAGCAGTAAAAGCATCCATAATCGGGAAATAGTGAGCAAGGTAAACTGGGGGCAGACTCAGCGGTCTCTTTTCCAATTCGAAGCTCACCCAAAGATCCACCTTGATAGATCAGAAAATGATGTTTGTAAATCCCTCAGCAAACACAGTCTATACTCAGTACTACCCCAGGATAAAGGAGAGAAAAAAAATTATCATACACCTCCAGGTATGTTTCCACTGAGCAAAAGTGAAGGGAGAAGATGCGAATGGTTTCTCAAGTGAAATCCAACAACCTGCTACTTTTTTGTCCAAAAATGTTCTCTCCCTGGTTCCTGGGATTCACAGTCACTCCATTCACGATCGTTTTCCCCATTGGGCGATCAGTCCTGGGGTATGTGCTGAACAAACATAAACATTTTTTTACATGTGTATCAACCTTTTTTCCTTTTTTGTTTGTGCTCCTTAGCCACCTGCCAAAGGTACATAGGAGTGGTTCGAAAGAAAGAACCTCATTTTGTTGGAGTGGCCCAGACCTCATTCTGATTTGAGAATCTGTGTAAAGATTTGAAAATGGTCTCCATCCAGTCTGACACAGCTTGAGCTATTTTGCTAGGAAGAATGGGCAAAAATGTCAGCAGTCTATTTGTACAAAGATGAAACATCAACTGACTGAAAGACATGCAGCTGTAACTGCAGCAAAAGGTGCTGTGTCCATGTATTGGATTTGAGGAGGGTGAATTCTTATGCAATGAACAGATTTCTTTAACTAGCTTTTGTCAAAAAAAAAAATTGTTGGTCAGTCAAATGATGAGTCCAATTAATGTCATTTTTATTCAAATTATAAAATACAAATGTAAAAAGGGTAATGGATGAAATGTAAAAAAAAAAAGGGGGTACTTATACAATGCACTATATTCGTACAACTTGATAACATTTTTGCTAAAAGATGGTTAATCATTTCATTAACACATGGCTGCTAAATTGTGGAAGTAAAAAGGGTGTCACTGTTATTTATACGTTTATTGAAATTGGTGACGATTACACAATTGTTAATTAAGGCCTGATCAATAAAAACAGCATTGAAGCATTAGGGTACATTATTATTTATGCATATATCCTATGTCCAAGTCACCTACTCAGTGGTGATGTTCAGAAGCCAGATGACCAGTGATGACCCCCATTTATCTGTTCTGTATAAGCACCTTTTTTGCATTCATCTTTGTGCAATTTGTCCAATTTGCCAAATCTGCCAAAAATGACCCAAAAGCATTATTTTTCCCAGTTTAGGTGTTTTAATGCAGTTTCACTAGAACCTGTGTGTGTTTGTGTGGCTCCAGACTCATGCTGATGGGCAGCGTGGAACGGGCGCAGCTCTGGAACGTCTTCAACCAGGTGACGCTGCACTCGCAGGACGTGCGCCACCACCGTTTCTGTCTGCGCCTCATGCTGAAGAACCCAGAGAGCCATGCGCTCTGTATCCTCAACGGACACACCTCGCTTGTGTCTGGCACATTCAAACACGCCCTCGGTACACCATCACAGCACAGAGACAACTGCTTTCTGCCTCTTTTCCAATTCCACCTGGGGGTCATTTATGGATTGTTTTAAAGGAGCAGTATGTAAGATTTAAGGAGCAAACATAAAATATAGTATACCATGTTTTCCTTAGTGAAACCTATGAATCATAGGGAGTGGGTCCTCTTCTGACAGAGGCCACCATATTTCTAGAGTAGCCCAGAATGGGTGATCTAACTGCTTGCTCAGTTTAGCTTCCTATGCAAGTGTTGCTGCATATTTGGTAAATTATTGTGAAAGAAATTAAAATTTAGTGTTGTCCTGTTGCTGTGAGTCACCCTATAAAGTAAGAGATATTCATTCAAAAATCAGAGCTATTAGATCAGATTTGGCCTGAGTTTTTTGGAAGACTTAAGTTTTAACATCACTGATCTGGCTCGATGGACTGGTTATCTGGCTAACATTAGTAGGGGGCATGCACTGAAAGTTAGAAGAGCAAAATCACCTGAATATGGAAACATCAGAATGGTCAAAGGAAATGCAGAAGCAAACTTTTGGAGTGTGGGGATGACTTGTTGTCCTGTTTCCCCTTGCCGTAGCATTTGTGTTGTACCTTATCAATTTCTAGTTCTGACAGCAGTTACCGCTTGCAGATGTTGGAACATTGAGCTACCAAGTTGTTTTGGAGCTACTACCTGTTTTCAGTGTTCAGACTTCTAGAACACAGATTTACAATGTACCCTTATATATTGACATAAATGCACAGGCCACTGCTTTGCTCTTACCAGAGTCTTCTGTCCACTCTGAACATGCTGCTCCCATCCATCCATCTCCACCACACTACTGGGGACGTTGCTGTTAGACATGTCTCCATCACAGACACAGTTATATTGCAGGATCCATTTGTGCTGTAATCCAGACTCTCAGCTCATCCATTCTGTTTACCATTGTCCAAAAAATGCTGGAACAGGTGGTCAATGTGGGTTCAGCCTTGGCTTAGTGCATAGTTTGCCTCCCTTTCCCCCTCTTTGACCTCAACTCTGGCAGATTTTCTGAGGGAGTTACAGGGCCTTGAAGAAGTATTCATATCCCTTGAACTTTTCCACATTTTTTTCATGTTGCACCTACAAACTTGAATGTATTTTATGTGATAAACGTCTGAACAGCAATTTAAGTCTTGCCACAGATTCTCAATGGCATTTAGGTCTGGACTTTGACTGGGCCATTCTAACACATGAATGTGCTTTGCTCTAAACCATTCCATTGTAGCTCTGGCTGTATGTTTAGGGTTGTTGTCCTTCTGTAAGGTGAACCACCGCCCCAGTCTCAAGTCTTTTGCAGCCTCTAACTGGTTTTCCTCCAGGATTGCCCTGTATTTAGCTCCATCCATCTTCCCATCAACTCTGACCAGCTTCCCTGTCCCTGCTGAGGAAAAGCATCCCCACAGCATGATGCTGCCACCACCATGTTGAAAGGTGGGGATGGTGTGTTCAGGGTGATGTTCAGTGTTAGTTTTCTGCCAAACATAGCGTTTTGCATTTAGGCGAAAAAGTTAAACTTTGGTCTCATCTGGCCAGAGCACCTTCTTCCACATGTTTGCTGTGTCCCCTACATGGCTTGTGGCAAACTGCAAACGAGACTTCTTATGGCTTGCTTTTAAAAATGGCTTTCTTCTTGCTACTCTTCCATAAAGGCCAGATTTGTGGAGTACACGGCTAATAGTTGTCCTGTAGACCGATTTGTCCCTCCTGAGCTGTGGCTCTCTGAAGCTCCTCCAGAGTGACCATGGGCCTCTTGGCTGTTTCTCCAAGTAGTGCTCTCCTTGCCTGGGCTGTCAGTTTAGGTAGGTTTGCGGTTATGCCATACTCCTTCCATTTTTGGATGATTGTCAAAGCAGTGGACATTCACCTAAATTGGCTAGTTTAAAAGCACAGCAAGTACATATTGTTTTGGTGTAGCTTTCTATAGAACCTAAACTGCAATGATCATAGAGTTCTGAGTTCATTGTGAATACTGCTTCAATGTGAATGCCCTTGCAATCATCAGAAAAATTAACTAAAATGGAATGCAGCACGATCCATGTAAAAAAAAAAAAAAAAAAAAGGTTCAACTTTTTTTTTCTTTTTTTTTTTTTTTCTCTCCAACAGACAGGTCACCAATTCCCCAAGCTTACATAATGTTCAATGGCCTTACAAGTCTCTGCATTGCCAGTATAAGCTACTACCTAGAAGGTGACCTCAGCCTGACTGGGGATATTCAATTCGAGCAGTCTTTTATTTTATATATATATATAAAAACTTGATTGATTTGTCTTCTCTCCAGCCTGGGATGTGTTCATGTGTTCATTTCTACTGTAAAGTAACAATATAAACCAACCATAGACTTATAATTATCCTATGATAATTATCCTATCCTGAAGTTTGTGCATTTTAATTATTTAATGAATGCATTTTACGTTGCATTAAACCTGCAACATAAAATGATTGCTGATTTTCTCATGTGTCGGTCTTTCCTGTAGACTGTACTTTTTCCATTAGCTGGTTGTAAATGTAACTGGACAGTTCTGTGCAGTTATGCAAAATTATTTCAGCATCTTTTTTAAAACTTGAAATTTCCTACTACAAAATCTTACTATGCTGCTGAACTTGTATTTCAAACAGCATGTCAATTTTCTTCACAATAATTACCTAATATGCAGCAATATTTGCATAGGAAGCTGAACTGTGCTAAACATTTGAATTCCAGCACTACTTTGTCATACTACGATATCATTGATTGTGCTTGAAGGTGGTGCTGTTTCATAATTCTCTTATTTCATTGGGTGCGTTTGAGGGAGTTTCATGCAACCTTCGAAGTTAAGTAGCCTATAAATCCAGTGCATATTTCTCTGCTGGAAAGGCAATTTAGTGCAATCTAAATGCAATTTGTTGTTTGATAGCATTACAACATCGTCATGGGCACAGTTACCAACACAACTCCCTGTGTCGGTTTTAAAAAATATGTAAGGTACCAGGATTGTAATAAAAAGTAATAGTAATAATAATGATCTTACTTGGAAGATACAACCTGTAGTTTTATAAATTAAATGCCTATACAATCTCTAAATATCTATCTAATGTATCCCCATCACTTAACATGTACACAGTGAGTTCATGGATACTCACATCAATTTGGAAGTAGCTTGACACCTGACTGCCACCCTAGGCAGTCCCTACCTACAGTGGGGTGAGGGATGGCTATCCACAATCTCACCACTATATACGGCACACTGCTCCTTTATAAGAAAAGAATATTGATTTTATATTTATATCTTCAGCTGAACTGATTTGGCTCAATGCTATTGAGGTGTGTGCGTGCGTGCACGCTATATATATTACACTTATCAGCTTGCAATGTCATGAATGTTAGCCCACTACGGTAGCCATGTTTACATTTGTTACACATTATACAATATATATATCTGAAAATACTGCGGTATAAAAATATTTACTAAATAATGTATCTATGATGCTAGCCCATTTTGTTTGAGCTCACATGTCTGTAGTTTGTATACATTTTGACACTGAGAGGTGCACTGATTGATTTTTTTTTTTTGATTGAAGACTGACGGAGTCTGTCCTCTCCTTTCACTCCCATGAATCCATCCAAACCTTTCCCCAAAGCCACTTCCTCCAATGACATGCGTGCCTAATGATTAACCTCTTCTTTCATATTCTGCATGCACAAACTAAATATTTAACAGGCCAAGAAGACTACCTAAAGAACCCAGGGCAGTAACTGAGCCATTGTTTTTCTAAGCAGCTAGTTCAATGTTTGCTATTTGGATGTAAATAGTTTATTTGAAGTGATATTTTAAATAAATTGCTCACGGCCTAAATTGTTTGTTTACTATTTATCCCTGATTTTTTGGGAACAGGTCAGTACATGCAGGCATTCAGGAACCAGCCCTGTAACCCTCTCCACAGCTTGTGTGTGGGCCTCACCTTCTTCCACATGGCTTCCCAGAAATTTGTCATGAAGAGACACCCTCTGGTACTGCAGGTGTGTTGATATGATGTGTTAGACTTTAGGGACTGAAGTTTGTGCGTGTTTGTGTATGTAATGCTGAAATACTATTTGGACAATGCTAAACTGTTTTCTTTGTGTTTAAATCCAACTTTGTCCTGAGTCCTAATACCTGTAGAAGTCATGTGTGAGTGGCTTGTAACAAGCTCCAACACTTTCAGAGCCTCTTTGTGTTTTATTGAATGTCAGTGTCCTCGCTCTCTTTTTGCTTACCTCTCCCCTTTCTTCAGGGGTTCTCATTCCTGTGGCGTTACATGGAGTTCAGAGGTCACTGTCAGGAGAGTCTGTATAATTTGGGGCGGGCCCTGCACCAGCTGGGCCTCACCCATCTTGCCATCCACTACTATGAGAAAGCCCTCAGTTTCCCTCCACTCAGACTGGAGGTGGGTGGAGTAGCAGTTTATTCGTTTGGCTGCCATCAAGGTTTTATGGTAAAACTGAAAGTAAAATGATGAGATGAAAAGAGACTCAAGGTTAAAATCTTAAATTGGACCCAAATCTGAAATGAAACAATGCTTTAACAAAGTGAACATAATCAAAATAATAATTAAATAGTGAAAAACTGTTTCAAGGATAATAATTGTTAAGCATTAAAAGCTTTTCAAGGTAGCGTAGAACCAAAACAGCTAAACAGTGGTGTAAAATGACTAAAGATAGGCCAATACTATTTTAATAACTATTATTTATGCTTGTTGGATCAGCTTAATGTGAATGCTGTGATTGATCAGAACACTCTTCTTGAGTGTCTGAGATTAGTCATGACCCATACAGCCTACAAGCAAGAATGCTGTAATGTTAGTGAGCTCATTTGTAGTCTTCTACTATATCACTATTGCAGAAGCCAGTATTGCAATATCAATTTACAAAAAGACACCTTTATTGTATGTAAAGCTAGTAGCCTTTTAATCCTTTCTGACAAAGGCTTCATTGAAGCTTTAACATGATAATGTGCAGAAACATATCAATTACCCACAACATTCAATCAAGCATGAAACAGTAAAGTAATCCCAGGTAAATAATAAAATGGAAGCCTACAAGCATTCTGTTGTTGGGTCTGATCATAAATTGAATTAATAACCTAATGTTGCTTTATGGTGTTCGATAGTAAGATAAAAGCAGTCTGAAGTCTTAACTCCCTGATAAATAAAAGCAAGTTGCACTATATTAGAGCCTCAAATGCTAGAAATGTAGATCTTCATATTATTGGGGACAATTTAGCACCACCTGCAACTATACAAACAAGAATGTGACAAATAAAAAAACATTTAAATGACTGGGAATGCTACAAAAAATTTTAGAGCTTTAGTATTGGAATATTCCTGTCATATTCATATGGGAAATGGTGCCCCCCCCCCCCCCCCCCCTTTTTTTCTTACTTAAACCACAGTTCTTTATGTGAGACAAGCCAATGTGGAACTATCTTGGTCTTCCTTTGAATGAAAAAAAAAAAATAATAATAAATAAATAAATTAATTACTTTTAAAACTGCTTACTTTACGTTGTAGTTTTGAACTCTGCAAAAACAAATTGTCCTTCATACTTCATCCTTATACTCTTTTGACCTCCCATCACAATTTATTTTTATGAGCCCAAGTCAGACATCATATAACACACTATAGCTGTGCTGTACAAAGTAATAACACTTTTCACTAATTGTATTTGAAGGGGATTGACGACGATCAAGTGGACCTGCGCAGGGAGATTGCCTATAATCTATCACTCATACACCAGTCTAGCGGCAACAAGGAAATGGCGCGCTACTATATCTATACGTATTGTACTGTGTAAGTACCTATATTTTGTAGTGTATGTGCGCGTGTTCATACTCGGAGAACATATCCGTGCAATTGTAAAATATGTAAAATATTCTTTTGTATTGTATTTTTAATAAACATTTGATATTGTCATTGAAAATTGTGGATTACACATAATAAAGAAAATATGTAGGAAATACTTTTCTTCTGCATTCCAATTAAATAGGCCTACTTGATTTGTTAATCGCCTAGTCCGTATAAAAAAAAATCTGCGATGTACTTGTATGCACACGTGGAGTCACCCCAGCATAATTAATGTGTGACATCTATTAAAGAGATGAGCATTAGCCTACCATTTGCTGTGTTATTTTTTTAAAACGAGACGGCGGCCTATACATGGCCTTCTGGGTTTTGGCTGGGTTTCCAAAAAAAAAAAGGCTTTTTAAGACTGTAAAACTAATTCAAATAATGGACTTGTCTTGGAACATTTCTTGAGAAATACACTCTCTTCAACAACCCTACACATCTTGAGGGTTGCGGAAGATTTGTTTCTTTAAAAAAAAAAATACAAAAAAATAAACCTCCACCTTTCCTGATCATTCCCCTCACTCCCCGCCTCTCTACTCCCTCCTCCAATAAGCGCCACCCTCACAGACGCTGCCTCCACCTCCACTCACCTCTCAGACGGCCAAAACAAAGCGGACCTGAGGAACGGAAATGGAACGCCAAACATAAACTTAACGGGTGTGAACGCTAGACAGTATCGTTCATTCATTACTCGGGAAGTCTTCATTTTCAGTGTATTTGTGCATACAGAGGTTATTCCAGAAAAAAACGACGACGTCCAGACGCTCAGCCTCTGTTGAGCGTAAACAGTCTGGTGGATGGGAGTCTTCTAAATGAATAAGACATAAACTCCGCTACATCCAGGCTTGCACCGAGCGCTCCACGGCACAGGCTGACAGTAAATATTAGGAGAGGAGAGGAGGAGAGGGAGGAGAGAGGCGAAGTAGCCACCGCGGCACGCTGGATCCCGACCGAAATCTGGTGAAATGCTTGGAAGGCCTTGGCCCTCAGGTGCGGATTAAACTAACTGTGCTGGGTCGAGCATAGACCAGCTATCAGGGGAGTTCTTGCCAGCGTTGATTTTTAGATTCACTGAATGGTAAGTGATAATGTATTTTGATTTCATTTGTATTTGTTGCCCAATTATTTACTACATAGTCAAATTGTGGCATCGGTTTTAGTAATAGCACAGGTTTGTGTGGCTTTCTTTGTACATAGATGTTTTTTTTTCATGAGAACGTTACTTTTTAATGATAACGTTATTGCAACATTAAATTGTATTTGCCTCCTACGGGACATTTTTAGGAATACTTACGCGGCAGGGTCTCGCTTGTTTACATCGTATAGCTACCTCGTTCACTTACGGTAGCTATCTTATAGTTTTGGATTTTCATTATCCAGAAAATGGTTCGTTCAGATGAGCTGAGACCACCACTACGTGCGTTTCTGCAGGGATGCCGAGGCAACGGAAATATTCAAACACTGAAAAGCAATTTTCCTGAACAGTAAATTTCTCACGCACACGTCTCTGTACATTGATACACAAGCGTAAAGTCTCTCTTCAAGAAACAAATAATATAAGCCTAACATTGACGGTGACCTGAATCACAGTTATACTGACTGCTTACCACAGCTCTTCACGTGTTATAGATGCGTCTTTGTTCTAAGTATCAAACTCAATTTCAGGATGGCCTGTATCAGTCTTCCTAATTGATACACGTCCAAGCGTATTAGTTGCAGAGGGTCCTGTGTGTAAGCCTCGGGACGTTTAAAAACGTGCCTTGAACAGATGCCTGACCTCCGCACATTTCAGAAATAGAGGTTAGTCTAAGAACTTTTTGAAAGTGCAAATTAATTGGTTCCTTGTGGGGGGTTTTTTGTTTGTTTGTTTGTTTGTTTTGTTATTTGTATACATTATAATTTTTAAAAATTGCCATCATGGTTCAAAATAGTAAATGGGTAGAGTTGTGTAAACATGTTTAAGGTCTAATCTTTGGGAGGTAACATGAATTTCACGTGCATCAATAGGTCTCAAGCTCAGGTTTAGAGGAAACAAGAACCAACATGCTCTGGTCCACACTTCCTTCCTCCACTTCAAAGGAAAGGCAAACCCCATGAGACATATGACAATGTAGTCATGCTTATTTTTATACTGATCTGCTTGCTATTACAGCAGATTGATTTTACATTTAAATAATATGGGATTAGTGTTCACTTTGTAAGAGAATCTAATGACGGTGCTATTGAAAAGTGTTATCACCACTGCAATGAGAAGTAACATAACATGGGGGTGTTAGAAAAGAAGAATAACATTTACAGCATTTGGCAGACACTCTAATCCAGAGCGACTTACAAAAGTGCTTTGTCATTTACTCATAGAATACATCCTAGCCAATTCAGTAGGTTAGAGTCCAAGACACCAATGAACTAGAATGCTTTTGAAATACAGGGATCAATGCTGATGCCTAGAAGTGCAAAATACATAAGTTCTGTCTCAGACAACAATCAGTGCAATAACCAATACCCTACAATAAGTGCTAGAGTTTCAGTTAGTCAACATAGGAGCAGGGGTTGTTAGAAAACAAGAGTGTAGCCCAAGAAGGTTTTGTTGCTCCTTACTTGTTGACAGCTGTTAATACACTTTTTTAGTTGGTCAAGTCACTTTCCTTTCAGGGTTAACATCTTATTGATAAGATCCCTTTTCTACAAAGATTTACATGAGTTCAGATGCTGGTTGGCATTGGAGCATTAGTGATGTCACTGGTGCCTTTTCCTGTTGGAATAACTATGAAGACTTAATCACAAGAAAATACCATAACAAATGGCTGTGATCTTCATCATGTGCAGTCTTTAATTCTAAACAGAAAAAAATATCTCTGTATAAGGGACCTTAATCTTGAACCTTTTAGGATACAAGGAGACCATTTAATGTCTTGATGATAATTCATCTAGGATAATTCATGTTATGCTCAGTTTAATTGATTTGTGCTGGAATTGACCAGGATTCAGAAGGCCACAGGTTCAGCTGTCCATTATTTGAAGATTGCAACAATTTTTTCAGTGATCGTCCTGCTAGACTCCACATTCATTTCTTTTTTTCTATTTATAACCTGTAGCCCCACTTTAAGTCTTTTGGTGGCTGAAGGGCCAGTGAACCCTTTCTGAACCATTCAGAATGTATAATCAGACATACCTATCAAGGAGATTCAGAATGTATGATCAGATATTCCTATCGAGGAGATTCAGAAGAAGACAATGCGAAGACACCTGTTGGTGTGAAAAGAGATCTCAATAGCTACTTAGCACTTAGTGGGTGGTCACTGAGCTAAGGGCAGTTTAGACTGCTATGCTAGGTTATGACAAGCCATGTCTTAGTAAGTGTTTTCCCATTCAGGTTTTCTTATTTTAGTTTTAATTGATTTGGTCAGAGACCATGCACAAATTAAATGTATCTCAAAAGAGATGTTTGCACCAGAGTTAGCTAATAAGCTCATTTCAATGTGATGTCCCAGAGCAGGTAAACAATGTGCTATATTAAACACTGTCTTGACTTTGATAATACTCTGCTCATAAATGTCTCTCAAAATGGATTATTTTAAATAGTTTGGTGTCATCAGACAGCATGTATTGTAACCTCCATAGCATAATGTCTTAAGGAATTGCAAAATGGTCAGTTTGAGGAGCCCTGCAACATTTTCCAGTAGACTTATTTTCCATAAGTGTTGTTTACAGATACCATTCACATGCCAAGCTATCATACATACATATTATCTGTGCCAAAATGTTCCTCTTGAACTCTGTTTAGTTTGCTTATGGCCATTGCCTCAGTCAAGGATTACTGATAAAACAAAGTCTTAAGTGCAGATTGTTTTGTGTGTATTGTTAGTGTTGTTCTAATAATGTCAAGTACAGTTATGTGCGTCGAGTTGGCTCAAATATTTTTTTTATATATATTGTAACTACTTGTTATGCCAAAATGATTATGCTTGGACAAGTAACCTGATCTGAACAATTTTGGCACATCATATAATATCTTGTTTATAATCAATGAGACGATGGTTTTCAGTGCATTAAACACTCCGCTGGGTAACTAAGATTAATGTAAGAAAAACGCATAATGTTATGAATTAATGAAAGTGAGCACTAACCTAAATTATAGAGAAATGGTGAAGTACTATTTGTGAAGTGCCTAAGATTTATTAACATTATATTAGTCTAATTTCTAAATGAGTTGATATTTCATGCTGAATACCATTGCTACAGATATATTTGCCACAGTGAACAACTTGATGAATAAATGTGAAGTTTATTGATTAATGAATAAACTAAATATTGACATCGTGAGACAGGTATTAAAGGTTACTATAGCGAACTCGGCTCAGGTGTACAGTCAATCTCTAATGAATGACAACTGAGGGAGAAAAGAACGGAATGAAGAGATAAAGAAAATAAATAAAATAATAATGATAAATAAAACAATGAAAAGAAATACTTGATATCGGGGGGGGGGGTTGTTATGGTGCTAACTTACCTAAGACTAACCTATCCAAAGAGCTAACGGAGCTAACTATCGGAAAGTTGCCTAAAAGGGGAGGAGATTCTTATTTCTATTGTTATATAGACTAGCGAGGGGAGGAGATATTAACCTAGACAGAATTATCTTTAAGAGCTGCAACTCACTATAGACTGAGATGGCATATGAATGGAAAATATAGATCTTACTTCTGGTTCAAGGCACAGTTGTCAAAAAAAAATGTTGGTCCGCCACGCACGGGGGTCAGTGGAGTTTAGATGTGGCCATGATCAGCTGCAAATAACACCTGATCCTGAATCTTCTCTGCTACTGTAATGGCGAGCCTGAGTTTCACCGAGAGTGTAGAGCTGAGATGGACTGTTTCTTGACTTCGCAGGTGTCAATGTGAGAGCATATCCTAGATGTAGCTTGGAAGAAATCTAAGGTTGGTTAATTAGCACTAATTACTGTTAGGATAAATTCAAATTTTACCAATGATGCAAGAACAAAAATTTGACTATGTTGACAGAGTGGTGGAAAGCAAATTAAACAGATTACAACAGACTAACACATTAAATCCAAGACAGACTAAACTAAAGTTTAACTCCATCTTTCATCACCTTAACTAATTCTGTTCCTGAGTGTCGATTTTTATAACCCTGACTCATGGGAGGGGGAGCAAGGCATATTATTTCTAGATTCCCTCATGCATATTCATGCTTCTTTGTCTTGTCTATGGCTTTGGTGGGATAATTAAAAAACAAATTAACAAAAAGAAGGGGGGGGGAGGGGCACAACTAGGTATTGATATTTGGTTATGAGATATGTCTTTTAAACTATAACAGATAGGATCAGTTACCATAATTCATCTGATCCATTTGGTCCACATATTTATAGATAGAGTACAGATGTTCTTATAAGCAATTTAAAGTACACAATTTTATACATAAGAAAGCAGTTACATTTTCATCAAGAAACACACTACTTGGGGACAGAGTGAGTGACAGAGAGATAGAAGAGAACGATAGATTACACATGTATTTTACTGTCCTAGCTTCAATAATTCAAATAATCTTCCTCTGTGCATTATACTTGAGATGAAGAGGTAGTGAGTAAGACAATTATAAAGGTTAATATGCAAACACTAGATTAATAGGGTTAAGGCATAGATATAATAATTTCTTGAATGACTGAAATAAAAAGGCATAAGAAAAGTCAACATAAATGTTAGAGAGAATGAATTTCATAACAGTTCAGTGTTGATAGCTAGTTAGATTTCACTCAGAATTGAGCATGCTGAGACTGTTATGTACATAAAAATAAATTGTTGGCCATACATGGGTTTGTTATAGTCACTGAGGGGCGCTGTGGATTCATAATGGATGAATATATGTGGAATCCATACAATAAAAGAAATCTTATTACATACTTTGGACTCCAAAAGCTAGATTAGGTATGCGAGTTTGGTCTCGTTGCGATTCTCCCGAAAAGGTCAAATGGGAAAGGTCAAATTCCAGTAGTCCTGCAAAAGTGTGGTCTTCTTAAGTTTTTGTTGATCTAAGTATTCCTACTTGTGAAATCATTCTTAAATTCAAAGCAGGGTACTTTTATGGTCTTTTAGTTTCTTGCCCTGATCTCAGGTGTAAAGCTTTCGGCCATGTGTGCTTGTGGAGTAATAAACCTTTTAAGACCTGATAAGGGAATGCAGTGCCCTTTTTAGTAGAACCAAAAGAGTTCTGGTGTTTTGTAAAAGAGGCCTCTGAGTGGGTGTTATGAGCTGCCCCAGGGGTGAAGGACCAGTTGGTCAGTAGGGCAGAGACTGGTATTTCAAAGCAGCTTGATAAGGAGACCTTCAGTGTGGGGTGTTGGGGTTACCTTAGGGTTACCACAGGAGTGGGGGCTGCAGTTTACACTACATTAGAGATTATATTATGTCTTTCATTAGAGTGAGGTTTGCAATGTAGGCAAACTTTGGTAATATCAGAAGGAGACCTACAGTACAGACTGTTTCATGGTTTCACCACTTCATCCAGGACTAAATCCAGCTGGTGGAAAAATAGCAAACCTCTGTGTTAATGTATTGTAGCGTAAGCATAGAAAAAGAACCAGAGAATGCCATTTTGCTCAAGGAACGACTATTTATTTCAAGCGATTTCTTTAAAAAGATGCACAGCAAACAAGCGACTAAGGAACTGACCTAGTGGGAGAGGGTGGGGGCATAAGTGAAATGAAGCACACACAAGGAAAGTAACAAGTCAAAGTCAAGTAAAAATTATTTATATAGCGCTTTTTACAGCAGATGTTGTCACAAAGCAGCTTTACACATGTTTAAGTCTAAGCCCCCAGTTAGCAAGCCAAGGGTGACAGTGCCAAGGAAAAACTCCCTAGAGCATGAGGAAGAAACCTTGTGAAGAACCAAGACTCAAAAGGGGGGGCCCCATCCTCCTCTGGCCGACAACGGTCACCCCAATAGTAACAATATAGACAATAAGGAGCAGAGTAAATAGTGAAATGAAAAAATAAGCAATTCATGTCTAGTCTGGTTTTCTAGAAGTCCTTGTCTGGTACCAATGGTGTGCCCGTTTACAAAACCCATCCCACATTAGAACGTCCATCAAGGGCAAGGAAGAAGTAGTTAGCTTGGGTGGAGGTGTGGTGGGCTACAGCAGGGGACATCAGGGCTTGGTGGGAGTAGCCAAGGCAGCTGAGACAAGTTGAGGCTCAGTAACATCACAACATCAGGGGTAGGTGTACCTTGGCAGAAAGAGAGAATAGGTTATTAAGCATGTCTGGGTATGCAGGTGTGTAATAAATTAGGGAACTATCATGTGCAAAGATGGACTCTGGCAGATCTAGCTTTGGCAGCACAGCTAAAAAGATAGAGCCAGAAGAAACACAGGCATGAAGGCACCCTGGAACATCAGCACTCTGCTGCGCTAAGTCAAGAAATTTGAGTGACAAAAGAGAGGTGACAGCAACATAACATCCCAGGTTACCATATCTCTCAATGCCCATGGACCCCCAGATCTACACCTTTACCTAAGATGGGAAGTAGTTAATAAAATGCCTGACTGTACAGATAGGTGTTCAGCCTAGCCTTAAATATTGAGACTATGTATGCGTCTCAAACATTTACAGGAAGGTTATTCCATACTGTGGGAGCTTTATTGGAAAAGGCTCTACCCCTTGAGGTAGATTTTATTATTCTTGGTACTAGTAAAGAGCCTGCACCTTTTGATCTAAGTAGACATATTGGGTCATAATTCAGTAGGAGTTCTCTAAGGTACTGTGGGGCAAGACCATTCAGTGCTTTGTAGGTCATTAGAAGTATTTTATAAGCAATATAATTTACTCGGAGCCAATGTAAGGTAGCTACGATAGGAGTGATGTGATCAAATTTTCTAGTTCTAATAAGAACTGACTGCTGCATTTTGAAGTAGTTGAAGTTTGTTTAGGTATTTAGTGGTACAGACAGATAGTAAGGCATTACAGTAGTCCAATCATGAAGCGATAAATGATGGATTAACTTTTATGCATCATGTGAGGACATCTTCAGCACTAAGCAAACTAAGACAATTGCATAACTGGTTAATTAAAACAGTACAACAGACAAATTAACAATTTACAATTAAATTTTTAACTAAATAAGGGCTGCAGAGAGGCACATACCATTCGAATCCATCCTATTCCAGGTTAGCCAATATCATCACAAACACACTGGCAGTATGTTGGATTATAAACCATTAGTACTCATAAGTAACTAACTTGCCAGGTACGGTATCATTTAAATACTTATTGCAGATAATTGGCAGCCATTGGTCCGCAGCATAGACCCAGCTTGATACCCACATTGGTTTCTTTCAGTACACTTGACATAATGTAGATCAACTGTAAGTCCACCCATTCAATTTCAGCTACCAACGCAATTAAAGCAACCAATCAGTTTCAGCCTGTGGTCTGAGTGACCAAATCAATCTTGTTTTGTGTTTGAAAATTCTCTGTAATGTGTACTTAATGCCTCTCTCTTACAGAACAAATTATTGTTAGCACAAAAGCTAACTTCTATCTTACTTCAAATGTGATTTCTCAGAAGAAAACTGGATCTCTCTTTACCCACCCTGTGGGAGATTGTCATCACATTCATGTTTGTAGCTGTGGAGCACAGTGCTCACCACAGAATGTGCTGCTAGCGATGGCTGATGGTTGTGAGCCCAGATAAACGTACATGTATGAACGTAGCATCTTATCTGCACTGATGTGACCTCATTCAGACAAACTGTTACAGCATGAAGACCTAAGCCCTTTACTCACATCTCTCCTACATTTGTGCAACTTGTGTACATTATGTAGCAGTTCCTCAGCAAGGAGTCTTTAAGGATTTGTGCAGTATATAGAACTATGTAGCGACAAAGTTGTAAAGTATGTGATGATGTAAATAATATAATGGTAATATTTACCCTTGCCATGTCACACGATGAGTATTTTCAGTCATGCTGAAGTGGACATGTGCATGTCTACGTGTATCCCATAAGATGGTAGATGTCTCTATATTCTTTTTTTTCTTGTGTATGAGTCAGAGAAAGTTTCCACCAATATGTGTGTCAGTGGTGAGCTGTTTTTTTGTTTTGTTTGTTTTGTTTGTTTGTTTGTTTGTTTTTTGTGTGACTCTGTAATAACCTTCATGTGGTCATGTGTGAAAGAGAGGAAGAATGAGGTCTTCCACCTTCAGACTTGGGGTGCTTGTGTTGCTTGTACATAGCAATCACAGGAAAAGTTCAAGGCCCACGGTGGTGCTTCCCAAGACAGGATGTGCTGGATGTAATGTTAGAATGGCTCTGTATGACAATATGTAGAATTCAGGGAAATGCAGGGGGTGAGGAATGTCATTGTTTGTCAGTCTAACCTCACAAAAGTATTGGTTTGTGAACCCTTTGGGTCCAGGCCTTGTTTTCTTCCACTAGATATGAAATGTAAACAAGACTGGAATAATATTGTTCCTTTCATTGTCATCTGCAGCTGATCTTTTAAAGTTACTGTAATTAGCTCTTGGCCATGTAAATGCTACAAAGCCGCTGTGTCAGAGGCTACAAATTAAAAGGTCACTGAGGGGAGGAGTCAGAATAATTAGAATAATTATGGAGTCATAATTCCTGTTATCAAAAAATTAGCCTTTACATAGAAGACTTCCTAATAAATACTCATAAAATTCTATTTCCTAATAAGTACTCATAAATCCATGGTGATTTGCTTTTTTAAATGTTATATGGTGTTATATTGATTTTTTGGTGAAGTTGGTACACTGTAAGATGTGCCAGATAAGAATTACTCTACATGGGTGTTGTGGTATTAACATAAACAATTTGGCAAACATGATGCAGGACAAATGTGTTCAAGTTTTCACCAGTGTGTTTATTATTTAAAAATATATGCCACTAGCAATAAAGTGTCTGTTTTTTCTGCATATTTATATCGAGTAACTAGTTTTTTTTAGCTTACAATATATTCTCATGGTATGGTTTAAATAGTCTGTCAAAGTAATACTGATTTAATTGTTGAAAATTATCTCCGAGAAGGCATATCATGCCGTAATGTTAGAAACACCATGCTAGTTTGCTGGCCTAGCGTTTGCCGCCAAGCACTAGACTGGCCTCAGATATGGGTCAGCGCTTGGGGTAGTGTGCACTCACGATCTGTTATAAATAGCATGACCCCTCAAAGTGTATAAATAGTACATGGACAGATACAGAGCTTGAGCTGCAGCTGGAGCGTGGTGCTTGTTTTTAAGAGCTGCCTGCCACCCGTTGTATTTGTGACTATACATAGTCTGCAGTTCGAATGTGGTCAGTGTTGCTCAATGTACACTACTCGATAACTTGGATGTTGGGTTTTTTTTGTGTTTTTTTTTTTGTTTTGTTTTTTTTAATAAATCACAATTTTGTTGGTATAAAAGGTTTTGACACTAATACCAAGTTTTCTTGAATATTTGCCTGATGCAAACTGAAAATAAGTTAGGCCACCATACTGGTGGCCTTTGTGCCAAGAGTTTGATTAAGTTCTAAGGATCATATTATATTATTTCCTGTGATGTTTTGTAATCACAAACATGTAGTAACGGCACACTGTTTTATAAAGACATTTAGCTCATACATACAAGAACGGCTAGAAAAGGGATAATTTTCCTACTTTTTTGACCTCTTACCAGACATGTGGTAATCTATACACAGTCTACTGTGTTTTGCAATAATACCCAAGTTATTATTTTTATTTGCCATTGCTGCCTTTTCATTTGCTGAAGCTTTTTTTTTTTTTCCTAGTTCCCAAATTTGAGGTAAGTTAGCATTTCGTTAACACGTAGCACTCTTCCCATCAGGCTGGCGTTACAGTCTGTACAGCGGTAGAGCTGGGGAGGATACACTGAAGGATGTAAGATGATTAGCTAATGGGGCTTACGTGAGCTAATGGGTCTTAGGTGAGCTGACAGTGAGCTATTGGGGCTTAGGTGATCTGATAGTGAGCTACTGGGGCTTAGGTGAGATGATGGTGAAGTAATGTGGCTTAGGTGAGATGATGGTGAAGTAATGTGGCTTAGGTGATCTGATAGTGAGCTACTGGGGCTTAGGTGAGATGATGGTGAAGTAATGTGGCTTAGGTGAGATGATGGTGAAGTAATGTGGCTTAGGCGAGATGATGGTGAAGTAATGTGGCTTAGGCGAGATGATGGTGAAGTAATGTGGCTTAGGTGAGCTCACAGTTCCTGGCAACATGGCAGCTGCAGGGCCACAAGCAACCTACACATGGAAGAGCCCTCTGTCTCTGTCTCATCTCATGTCTTGCCCTTTATGGACTTAAATGAGACTTAAAAAGAGAAACAGGCATCAATTGCAATGTGTGTGGTGTTGAGAAATGTTAAATAATTGATTCTGTAGAAGATGAGATCCATAAAATTATTGTGCATTTTTATGCAAGTAGAGCCATTTATTACATTTTCAGGTTGATCATTTGTAACACCTTACTGCATTTTTGGGTATATACTGTTTTCATAAGTTATTATATTCATGATTTTAGTTGAAACTTTGAGTATTATAGATGATTCACTTTCAAAAGTCTGTCTGTAAAATTGTCATGAATGAAACAGGAGAGTTTGGATGCCATTGCAGTCAAGTTTTACACTCAATTTTACACAAGTGAGAGATGCAATTAGGATTACAAGGTATGAACACAAGTGATTCAGTCCTGTGTGTCAGGAGTCCTTTCTAAGTTTAAACATAGAGTTGCAGAGGAGGTGAATAGGAACAGGTGAGAGCCATAATTAATCCACACAAATGATAAACACAGGGGTGTGGTTACACACAAAACCAATCAGAAGTGTCACAGCACTGCTATGGAAAATAACACTGACGAAGAGAACAGGGCTGTGCAGCATCATCTGTCGTAAAGATGCTGACAGTGGGGTTGTGACAAAGATATCAACATATCAGTGAAGCATCTGAATACACTGAAGTAAATATCTTCAAGATGTAGGCTACTGTTGATACATCTACTTAATTTAAATAATGTTATGTTACATGAAGTAGAATTAAAAGGGACCTATTATTCTCATTTTTAGTGTTCATAATTTTATTCTTGGAGTCTACTAGAATAGATTCACATGCTTCAGTGTTCCAAAAACACAATGTTTCTCATACTGTACATCTGTTTTCACTATCTATGTGAAACACTTTGTTAGAGCTTCTGTGTCTTCAATCTTCAATCATTACAGTGTTCAGTGGTTTCCACTGTTTGCGGTGGTGCAAACAGACATTCAGATCTCTGCTGGTGGACTGAACTCGGCATTATGCATGTATAAAAATATTAGGGGCATTGCATTAGAAACTGGGCCAGCAGGTTAGCTAAGTGAATTGTGACCATAACATTACACCTTGTAATCATAAATCCACCTCCACACTTGATGATAAAAAAAAAAAATCTAGTGATTTGAAAACAAATGTCAGTATTTTCAAGGAATTTTAGGTAACAGTGGGTCTACAATTGATTAGCAAAACCTTTATAATACACTGAAATTAGTTGTCAAGCAAGCCTCATTAGCTGAGAAGCCTACAGCTGAGCACTGGTTTTACTGTTTGACTACAGCCAACAACACAATTTAACATTCGTAGTAGCTTCCTTTATTTGCTTTAAGAATGACAAATCCACAAATAATAATGCATTCTTGCAGGGTGTGAACCTGAATCTGCCATTGGGTCACAAAGTTGGAACTGCCCTGTCTTGCAGGAATAAGAGATGTGAAAATCCAGCATCGAACTGTGTACGTTTTTTGAAGTCCTCTCTGAAGTCCCATATGTAGTAAAATATTTGGAACAGTGGAGGGAACAATGATAAAAATTAATTTCAACCACTAATTTTGTTGTGGTTCTACTTTTGGGAAAGCATACAAAGGCAATTTCCCCTCACAATGCAGAATACAGGACATGGCTAGCTACCTAGAAAACTGAACAAACTCTTTCTGGCCTCCAGTACTTGCAATATGTCATGTGAAGGTGTGCCAAGCTTGCTGGTAATGTGGGCAATATGGAAAGTCTTACGAGATTGTTCCTTGTTACAAAGAAAATGACTGAAATTCATCTGGTAATCTGTTCAGTGAGCGTTACTCCGTGTGTCATACACTGAAACACACTTGTCAGATAGGCTGTGTGAATCGACAACTTGGGGCTAAATCAAATCAGCCCATCATAGACAATTGTTAGGTGATGATATTGTCCACAAAGGTCCAATTTAATCTGCTTCAAGTATTTCTTAACAAGAAATATGATGATGTGGTATAAAATATGATGGATTATCCTTGTTTTGTTAGTTGAAAGACAGGGAGGGCTTAGCCCCACTAGTCCATTTATACCAGTTGCCCCTACCAAAACCTAATCTTAACCCTCACCCTGAACCTAATCTTGTCCCTAGTCAAGGATTAATTGATCCAGTTACAGTCCAGTTACAGAGAGCTGTCAACATCATGTCTATAACAGATTGTTGAGCATGTTGAGATGGTATATATTATATCTGTTACATGTTCGTTGACCTCTCAGGGTAACATCTACAGATATTAATTTGGATGCTCCAAATAAAGTGAAAAACAATTAATCAGAATATAGACAAATATTATCTACACAGTCAATTAAAAGTCTCCTGGATAATCTGCTGAATGTATTCAGATACCTCATTACTTCAATATCATTGCTATGTTGATATTTTTACTGAGTCCATGTTTACGTCATCAAAAAATACCATTCAAAATAGTGTCACCATTATAATAAATTTTAAGCAGCAGATAGAAGCCACTGACATCCTCACAATACGTGGAGGGTTTCATCCCAGATCCAGCACTCTGAAACTAAGCGGAACTAAGCGGAAATGTTTAAATATAACAAAATAAGTTAATGTATCTTCAACAAGAAATGCTTCGCCTGACATTTTACAACCTAGACCACTAAAAGAGGTCAATGTTGGCCTGTTTGTGTATGTACACCACAGTGGTGACAAATCCCAAAAACTATCTCAGTAGCCACAATTTTATGGCATTTGGATGATACTTCTAGCCAAAGCAACTTACAATCATGACTCTGTACAACTTTGAGCTATTGAGGGCTAAGGGTCTTGCTCAGGGGCTAAACAGTAGTAGCTTGGCAGTGTTGGGATTGAGCTGGCAATCTTCTGATTGCAAATTGAATACCTTAACCACTGAGAAGACTGGGAACTTCATAAATAACAGTATGCATATGTCTTTTTTAAAGGTGTGAGTCATTCTGATGAAGGATGTCACTTGTCTGTAATCTGTGTGTAAAAATGCTGAATAGGTGTTTTCAGTAAAAATCCTAGAGCAGTTTTTGCACCAATGCTCTTAAACCTATGGCAAATTATTTTTTTCTTTCATTCAAGGTGATCTGTATTAGCTGTGGGAGCACTGAGAAGGCTTGAATCTTCATTTTTGTAAGTGGCTCAACAAAGACTTGAGCAGTGTGCTGAAAAGTCAAAACTCCTCTTCCTGTGCACTGACCAGGGTTTTGCCAGCACTCTAGTCTGCAGGGGCCCAGGTTTTTTTCTCTCACCAACCAAATTCCCATTCTCTCACTCTCACAGTGGACCTACATTACTATCTGATACATGAGCTCTACTGAAACCTGAGTGGATGATTTGTACTTTTAAAATATTTAGCACAATCTTGGGCTGGGCCTTCACAAAACACAAAACCACATGTCTGATTGTGAACTGATGTAAGCAAGTTGCCTTGTGTGGTAAACAAAAGATGACACAAGATTCGGTTAAAAAAAGACTTCCAACCATCAAACCATGTGGTGCATTCTGTACTTTGTGCAGGCAACTTTAGGACCAGGTTGTTGACATTGCACTTTACTTTGTACACTTTGGTAAGTACACTTTGATCTGTACTTACCACTCCAGGTATGTCATCAGTCAGGAAACCTAGCAAACATGATTCATCAAAACATGACTTACCACTGTTTTTAATTCTATTGACTCTCTGCCTGTTTCACAAGTGATAAGCTTGGCACTGTCTTGAAAGGCGAGAGCTCGGAGATGTAGCATTTTTATAAGTTCTTAGAACCATGCATGTAATTTATACTAATTTCTCAGCATTTTACTCACAGATCTGTGAACACATACATTGTTTCTCCGGTTGGAGATGTATAATATCTATTATGTTAAGAAGAATAAGGTTTTTGCTCCAACTGGATACATAGTGTTTTCTTTCAAGTGTGCTCCCAAGTCCCAAGTGTGATCTCAGATGAGATGGGGGCAAATGTGTGTGTCTGTTTATCTAAATGGCCGCATGAAAGAAGTATAAGTGAAATAGACCTGTGTTTATTTATTATTTTTTTAGGAAAGATATGAAAGATATTAAAGTTTTGTACTGCTGTTATGTAGCAGTGACCACTGTTATGTGTTAGTGATTTGGGGATGGCTGTGTGCAAAGTCTTCTCCTGTATTCTTTGTACACCCATCACTGTACAGACTCACACAGTTCCAACATCATTAAATTTGCAGATAGAATGGTAGTAGGCCTGACCTCACACGAGAATCATCTTATAGACATAAAGAGGAAGTTGGTTCCCTCACACCTGACAGGAAAATAACTTTTCACTTAATGTGAAGATCATCAGTGAGCTGATGGTGGACTGTAGGCGGCAGGAGAGGGAGGTGACCTCACACAAATAAAGGGGGGAAAGAAGGCATAAGATTATCCTCAGAACGTAGTTTGGCATGAACCCCTGCATTCTCATAACTTTTTACACATGCACTGTGGAGAGCATCCTTCCAGGCTGCATCGCCACTTTGTACGGGGGGACTGCACCGCATTGGACTGGAAAGCTCTCCAAAGGGTGGTGAGGACAGCCCAACACATCACTGGGAATCAACTCCCATCACTCCTGGAGCTGAACACCAAATGCTGTCTGAGGAAATCTAAGAGGAATCATAAGAGACCAGAGCCATTGTGTGTTTCTCACTGCTGCCAACTGGCAGACAGTTCAGCAGCATACAAAGCAGAGTCCGCTAGCTCAGGGACAGTTTCTTTCCACAGGCCATCAGGCTGCTGAACAGCCAGTTGTACCATCATTATCTGTATTCTCAAATATCCACTTTCGAATGGGCAATCCCACCCCCTCCATAATGACCACTAATACGACTCCCCATTACTCTGCACTTCATAGGGATGTCAAGTTATATATCTTGGACAAGTTAAATAGCTTCGACAATAATATATAACATCTAATGATGCTACTGATACTACCATTCTTCTTGCTCTGTGCTGTCTCATTTACAAAGTGTACCCAGGGTTGTTTGCAATGGTGCACAGTTTGTTTGGTAAATGCATGATGTGTGCAAGACTTGTGTGTGTAAATGTCTAACCTTTTGTCCTTTAGCAATCTGCATTAATTTTCCTTCCTGCAGAAATTGTAAATAGTATATTCACAGACATAGTTATGTGCAAAACAATAGCAGTCTAACATCACTAATGTATTTAATTACTGATTTTGGCAGAAAAGATGATACAACATGGGGAAAAAATTCATGACTAGGTGTAAATAATGGGCAACCAACAGAATCAACAGTCATGACATGCTCACTGCTAATTGGTGTAACTGACTCATCTAATGAAAGGGGCATGTTCAAATTAATAGCAGGGCAACATCCTGGTTCCAGACCAACAAGATTGATGTTATGAAGTGACCAGCCCAATCCCCAGACCTCAGTTCGATTGAGAATGTGTGGAGTGACATCAAAAATGCTGTTTTTGATGCAAAACCCAAGAATGCAGAAGAACTGTGGAATGTAGTCTAGTCACCTTGGGCTGGGATATCTGTTTGCAGGTGTCTGATGTTAGTTGACTCCATGCCACACAGATGTAAAGCAGTTAACAGAAATAAAGGTTATACAATTAACTGTTAGTTCAGTGATCAACAGAAAAGCTAAATCTGTAAACAACTTTTAGTTTATAGTGTAAATATTCGAGTTTGTAAATGAAAATGAAGACACTGCTATTTTTTTTTTTGAACAGCCCATTATTCTTTTTTTCTTAATTTTCAGTTTAAAAACTGATATTTTGTTCATGTTTTCATTTTGGAATTGAATGTGCAGTGCTCCCAGTGCCTTTGAGTATATGGAAATAAATGCTATTATGAGGACTGAGCTTTTTCTCAGTTGTTTTAAACACACTGCTATTATTTTGCACAAAAGTGTATTTGTTAATTTCTGTCAATGTAAGGTGTTCATACTTATGCTTTTCACCCACCTAACTCCCATGAATTAATGGTATTTAGCTGACACGTTTATACAAAGGGACTTAGAATTATGACAAAATACAACTTGAGGCTTAAGGATCTTGCTCAAGGGCCTAACATTGGCAATTTGGTGGTAGGGCTTGAACTGGCAACCTTCAAGCCACATACCTTAAACACTGATCTACCACTGCCCCAACAAAACTAATTTGATTTGATCTGACAGTCAGCAACAATATTCAGATCAGCTTGGGCATTTAAATGATGCTTGATTGGAATTAGAGGATCCAAATTGTGCCAAGAAAGCCGTTTCAGTGAGCCTGAGTCCACGGTAGCCTCAGATTCTTGTTCTTGGCTGACAGGATTGGACATGTACTGTATACTCTGAGATGCTTGCTTGCTCACAACAGTTGTAAAAAAATCAGACTTACAATAATACAAGCTGTCAGGAATACAAGTGTTCTCCTCATCTCTCCTCTCATCAACTAAGTATTTCTGGATCTGCAATCACTGAATGTTTGGTTTTCTGAAAACTCTAGTGACTGTTGTGTGTGAAAGACAGGAGATTAGTATCTGAAATAGTTAAACCAAACCTGTCTGCAACGAACAACTATGCCATGGTCAAAGTTACTCAGATTGCAATTTGTCCCTTTCGGATGTTTTTGTGTGAACATTAACTGAAGCTCTTGATCCATGTCTGCATCATTTTATGCATTGTGCTGATGCAACATATCTGGATGACTAACTACATGGATGAGCAGGTATACATGTGTTACTTGTGGCCAGTCTCCAGTACAATATTTGTCTTTTAAATAGTTTGAAAGACCTTGTGGGGTGTCATTGTGTTCTATAAAAAAAATAAAATAAAAAAAAAACTATAAATGGTGCTAAATGTTAGTCATATGAATAGAACGTATGACTCCTAAGTAAGTACCAAGTCATGTGTGTAGTCTGTGGCCAGGGTGTGTTGGGGGCTGAGATGTAACAGATGTTCCTTGGTTGCATTGTGGCATGTTTCACAGGCCTACCCAAAAGCCTGTGCTGACAGCCCTCACAGAGGGAGCCAATTTAGGATCCTCCGAGGAGACACGCACTTATCGACACTTTTAGAAAGCAAGTTTGAGAGTGGGGGTGGGGGATGGGCAGTCATAAATAGATATAACTGGTCTACAGAGATGTAGCTGTAGGGTTTAGGCCCCACAGATTAGGAGATTCTGTACAACATTCTGGGGTAAATGTTTGGTGAAGCATGGATGGATTGATGGAGGGATGGAAGGATGGATGAATAACAAATGCAGTATTTAAGCAGCTTGAACCCCTCCTCAAGCACAACCATTATTTTGCTTCTCTGGCTCTCTCATGCTGACACCCCCCCATGTTTGGTCTGGCACCTGGTATTACTAGAATGTACATTTCTAACAAAGTTTGTACCTTTCACTATGATCATTATTGTCATCACTGTCATTGCATCATGCAACCTCTGCTTTATTTACACATGCTTGTGTCTTTGCTGTGCCATCTCAGTCCATCTGGTCACTGTTTCCAATTTTAGATGTGCAGAACTTACTACTCATACTCTCTCTGTCTGTTTTGTAGGTTTCACTCTTGCCACGTTATCTCCTCCGGCACCTATCCCACAGACCAGGTTACTTCGACTGCAGGGACAACCAGAAATTGGGATCTTTGCCACCTTGTCCAGTTATTAATCCCTCAATGCCTTTCTAGAACCACTAGAGAACCTTCTGTGCCAGGGTGACAGCAGAGTGGTGTTTTTTATTGTGCAGTAAATGCGAAGAGGTGAATTCTGTGCTTTAGGTTGTTGAAGCCCCTAAAAATGGCTGAACTTGACACGCTTTGACTGGCATCGGCATTACGCCACCCTGAGAGGGGGATCGGTAGGCCAAGTCCTTCTGGCTCCCTTGGAACTGAATGTTTCCATCCAAATACTGTGAGGTCAAAGCTGGAGCTTGTACCTTGTTTTATATTATAAACACCACCTGGAGAAGGTGTTAACAGAGGGACTAGCGCCGGTCAAGGGCTGTGAGCGGGCTTGTTGGCCCCCCTTGGGTCAGGACCCACTTAGCCCATTCTCCCCTTCTCAGGCCCGTTTGGCCCTCATTTCTCTGCCTTCTGTCCACACAGCCTCCACCATTCGTCCTTCCCTGGCCACTGCCGTCCTCCCTCCCCGCTCCCGTCCCCACCCCACACCACCTCACCACCCTGGCCCCTCCTCTCTCCACACACTCCACCCATCCGCTCACGTCTCCATGGCTACCGGCACTGCCACCACAGCTCGAGAGCACCTCCTGGTGGTGCGGAGGCGGAGCCCACACATGCGTTACACCCTGGGACCTGAAAATCTACGCACCTTGTCAGCACAGGGCACCAGCAGTGTTACTAGCACCTCCAGAGCACCTTCAGAGACGATGGGCCTCCCACGGGCCAACAGTGACACAGACCTCGTCACATCAGATAGCCGCTCCTCTCTTACTGCTTCCACATACCAATTCACGTTGGGGCGGGGCCAGAACCTTGTCATTTCATGGGACATCAAGGAGGAAGTGGATGCTACCGACTGGATTGGGCTTTACCAAATCGGTGAGTAAGGGCCCTAACCTTAACAATGTATGCTTAGTCACTGATGATATACAACCAATATTAGGGCTGTTGTGGGTTTTTTATATATATATATATATATATATATATATATATATATATATATATATATATATATATATATATATATATATAATTATTTTTTTTTTACATTTATTTATTTATTTTTTTTTATGGTATACAGATACTGGATGAATTTGACTATTTTTATGGAGCATGGTTGAAGAAGGACAAAGCCAAAGCTATAATGGGAAGTTATATGATTGGAGTCATTAGAGCTAGACATACTATCCTAATATAACTACTGTATATTTGAATTAATAAATTAATGCATAGCTGTCATGCTTCACAGAAGCCAGATAACAAAAGCAGATTTTCAGATTTCAGGACTTAGAATTAGTGTTAGAATTTGGACCACAACTGACTATTGTTTAGTTCATGACTACTTTTAAATCTGTTAACAGAAAGGTTGCCTTGATATGAAAACAACTTGTTTTACGTTGCTCTCATTGGAAACAGATGAATTAGCTATGTTGCAGCACATCTCTGAATTACTCACTGTGCTCATTGTATTGCATTACTGCCCTACTATTGTGTAGGTCAATATTGAATCTTACATTAGTTTCAGGAGAGTCTCAGTCTGTTTTCAAGAGACAACTGATCTGAATTATAGGGGCAAAATGGAATACATGAATACACATGGAAGGTGTTCTTCAATCCCTTTAAACTAGGCACCACAATAGATGCTGCTAAGAAAAAAACTCCATTAAACTGAAAGTGTGTATATCTGCATGCATCGGTGTGTCTGTTTGTGTTTGTGTGTGTGTGTGAGAGAGAGAGAGAGAGAGAGAGAAAGAGAAAAAAAAAAAGTATTATGGGCGGTGGTAGCACAGTGGTTAAGGTGGTTGCTGGTTCAAGCCCCACCATTTCCAAGTTGCTACTGTTGGGCCCCTGAGCAAGGCCCTTAATCCAAAATTGCACAAGTTGTACTCAGTCATAATTGTAAGTTGCTTTGAATAAAAGCGTCTGCTAAATGCCGTAAATGTAAATGAACGTGGGGAGATTTGCTGAATCACCTGGGTAGTAGTGACACCATCTCTTTCACCACCTTTCCTCCCTGTCTCTTCCCTTCCCCTCCCTCACACAATGGCTCACTCCCCTTTCTTCTCACTTCTTGCTCTCTGAATTTACTTGCTCCTGCAAGATTCATAGAGCCCATGATTCCCATTTAGGAAAGCTACATATTACAGTGGGAATAACCAGTGCAGTTTAGCTGATTGTGTTTTGAAAAAAATCTAACTTTTGTTTGTTTTTTACTTGTTTACTGTTCATGCAGGGGAGTTGAATGCTTGTATGTGTTTTATTGAGAAGAATTGTCATGTTTCTTATTGCATTTTGCAAAATCTGTTTTATGGCAAATAATTTAATTTTAATTGTATATGTAGTAAATGATCAATTGTGTTCTTTGGTTAGCTTTGTTTTTATAATACAATTGCTTTAACCACAGATGTTTTTTTTCAATTTATTTATTTATTTTATTTTATTTTTATTATGGTAAAGAGTTTGTAGATGTGTGTTTAGCCATGTCCAATGGTTCTCTTTTTTGGTCCAACCCTAGTCTACTACCCTACCCTTTCACTGTGCCTGACCCCTTTGCTTGTATGAAGCAGAAGCAATAGTGTACTGCTGTATACTGCAACAAAAATGAGCTCCTGGGACATCTGGATATGATGGACAGTGAAAGCTGATCTCCCATGCTACTACAACAAGCTCCATAGTGTCATTGATCTAGTCAGGGAAAGTCCAGCATGGTCTCTCCCAGCCTGCATCGATCCCACCCCCCCCCCCCCCACTGAATCCATTAGAGATGCTTTCACATTCACTCCAGGGCTCTGATCAGCCCCGAGGAATTGGCCAAAGCTAGGGTTCCATTCTGGTTCTGGTGGATTTAGGGTGAATCTGACAGAATCTCCTGTGAATCTCACTGGGAAAAGTTTCATCAGCCAGCATCAACTCCTTCCTTATCACACTGAGAATAACTAGCTAGCTCAATATGGGACTGGTATTCTAAGTGATTGTATTTTCTGATTAGTTTGATTTTAAGCCTTCTTCCAATTTGGGCACCAAATTCTATCTCATGTAGGCAACATGCTTTGGCTATGCTGTCTATCTGATTTATGGGGGAAAAATTTTGTTCTACAGCAGAGCCGTACAAGTCCTTTACTGTGTTCGCATGCAGACCAATAGAGGTGGTCTGATAGATCATTGCTCAACTATTTTTAATGTGTTCTGAAGACTCTGGAAGTGTGCAGCCAGCCACACCCTTGTCCAGAGCAACTTACAGAAGTACATTCTATTCAGCATCCCCTTTTGACAAACAAGTCTAAAACTGATGCAGATTTTACTAGCGACTGTCTTCAACACTTGTTCTGTTGAATGTACAGTAAGTCATTAGCTAAACCAAAAATAAAATATTTTTCTAATGTAAATACTTTCAGGACTGCCTTTTATCATTCATTGATGGGATCAAAACAGATGCCGAAATGTTTTATGGGCCATAACCTGGTGAGTGTTTCATGGAGAGAAAATGGCAAAAGTATGTCACACTGTGACAATGTTCAGCTCAGGACTTTGTCTTTGTTCACTACATGTTGTCAGCTCAGAATATCAGATGTTTTTAGTTTCTTATGTGAGAGGATGTTGCCTAACTGAATACATTTGGACAGTGCATATTGAATCACTTTAGTGTAAGTAAAAAAAGATACTCTAAGATACTTTACAGTACTATAGTAGTTTTACTGCACTTACAATGGTGTACATTACTGTGTTTATTGTGCTGTACTGTGTTTACTTTAGAGAAGTGGAGGGTGTTGTGCTCAGCATACTGTAGAGTGATGTATTTCATATCATAAAATATATATATATATATATATATATATATATATATATATATATATATATATATATTTCATATCATAAAATATATATATATATATATATATATTTCATATCATAAAATATATATATATATATATATATATATATATATTTCATATCATAAAATATATATATATATATATATATATATATATATATATATATATATATATATATATATATATTTCATATCATAAAATATATATATATATATATATTTCATATCATAAAATATATATATATATATATATATATATATATATATATATATATATATATTTCATATCATAAAATATATATATATATATATATATATATATATATATATATATATATATATATATATATATATATATATATATGTGTGTGTGTGTGTGTACTTTTCTCTGACTCTGCTTTTATGTACAGATAATTCAAAACATGCAGATATGAATTAACTCTCCTTTACCTTCTGACCAACAACACATGCCAAAAATATCAGTTGTGTAATGCTATGTGCTGTTCTCACTAAAATGTAGCTACAGTAGTTTGTTGTATTATTGCTTACCTTATTATGGCTGAGGTACTCAATTTTCTAAAGGTTACACAGAGCTTCATAAAGGTATATACAGTGCATCCAGAAAGTATTCAGAGCACTTTTATTCAGATTCACTTTTTCCACATTTTATGTTACAGCCTTATTCCAAAATGGATTAGATTCATTTTTTCCCCTCAAAATTCTATACACAATACCCCATAATGACAGAGTGAAAAAAGATTGTTTGAAATTGTTGCAAATTAATTTAAAAAAAAATCACATATACATAAGTATTCACAGCCTTTGCTCAATACTTTGTTGAAGCACCTTTGGCAGCAATTACAGCCTCTGTAATTGAGTATGATGCTACAAGCTTGGCATGCCTATTTTTGGGTAGATTCTCCCATTCGCCTTTGCAGAACCTCTCAAGCTCCATCAGGAGCATCGGGGCACAGCCATTTTCAGATCTCTCCAGAGATGTTCAATCGGGTTCAAGTCTGGGCTGTGGCTGGGCCACTCAAGAACATTCACAGAATGTTTGAAGGAACTCATTTGTTATCTTAACTGTTGCTTAGTTTTGTTTTCCTATTGGAAGATGAACCTTCATCCCAGTCTGAGGTCCAAAGTGCTCTGCAGCAGGTTTTCTTCAAGGATATCTCTGTACATTGCTGAATTCATCTTTCCCTTGACCCTGTCTAGTCTCCCAGTACCTGCTGCTGAAAAACAACCTCACAGCATGATGCTGCCACCACCATGCTTCACTGTAGGGATGGTATTGGCCAGGTGATGAGTGGTGCCTGGTTTCCTCCAGACATGATACTTGACATTCAGGCCAAAGAGTTCAATCTTTGTTTTATCAGACCAGAGAACTTTGTTTCTCGTGGTCTGAGAGTCCTTCAGGTGCCTTTTGGCAAACTCCAAGTGGGCTGTCTTGTTCCTTTTACTGAGGAGTTGCTTCCATCTGGCCACTCTACAATACAGGCCTGATTGGTGGAGTGCTGGAGAAATGGTTGTCCTTCTGGAAGATTCTCCTCTCTCCACAGAGCAATACTGAAGCTCTGTCAGAGTGACCCTTGGGTTCTTGGTCACCTCCCTGACCAAGGAGGCCCTTCTACCCCGATCACTCAGATAGGCCAGGTGGCCAGCTCTAGGAAGAGACCTAGTGGTTCCAAACTTCTTCCATTTATGGGTGCTGGAGTCCACTGTGCTCATTGGGTCCTTCAAAGCTGCAGAGGTTTTTCTGTACCCTTCCGCCGATCTGTGCCTTGATACAATCCTGTCTCAGAGGTCTACAGACAGTTCCTTGAATTTCATGGTTTGGTTTGTGCTCTGACATGTACTGTCAACTATGGGACCTAATATAGACAGGTGTGTGGCTTTCCAAATCATGTCCAATCAACTGGATTTACCACAGGTGGACTCCAATCAAGATATTGAAACAACTGAAGGATGATCAGTGGAAACAGGATGCACCTGAGCTCAATTTGGAGTGTCATGGCAAAGGCTGTGAATACTTATGTACATGTGATATATATATATATTTATTTTATTTTTATTTTTTTTTTGGGGGGGGAGGGTATTGTGTGTAGAATTTTGAGGGGAATAAGGCTGTAACAACATAAAATGTGGAAAAAGTGAAGTGCTGTGAATACTTTCTGGATGCACTGTATCATAATAAAAATACTGAATGTGACAGTGTAATGGTTTACTTTTCTACATATAAATTAGACAGTTCACAATTTATTTTTCTTAATAAATTAGAACTTTTAAACAGCAAATGTCCCTTGACCAATAACAGCATATGGGGCACGATACAGTACTTTTAAATATTCGCTAGCATTAACTACAGACAGACATCTCATGTGTTTTCCAAGCTAGCATCCACAATACAAAATAAAAGGGAAAAAAAGAGCAAACACACACAAAATACCATTTTATCTTATAATCAAGAAATCTTTTGGTGAAGTTCACATATAGAAAACTGGATATGCCATGATATAAAATACTGCCGTGGCTACAGAGACACATTTGATCAAGTACAAGCTTTAGAGACAGGAAACACCAAGATGGGAAACATTAAGACAAGAAGCACCAAGCAAAGGTCCTCATCATCAGCACAAAATCTCTAGAACCGTATTACTGTAATCTTATTGCTATAGTATTATTACTGTAATCTTGAATAAAGATGCTGTGACCTTGAATTATTGCATCAGGTGTTATCAATTACTGCAGTAATTTATGACTTAAGACTTATGTATGCCGTTCTTTAATCATTTTAAATTAGAAGCAGAATTTCCATTTTAAGTCAAATCTGTGTAGGCCTAAATTTCATCAATAAGCAGAAGGAAAATCCAAAATTAGTTTTGTCTTGTCATGGTTCCTTACTGGGTTGTGCATTCACAGATGAGACATGTCCAGCTAATGTGTGGGACTCAAAGAACCGTGGTGTGAATGGGACTCAGCGGGGCCAGATCGTCTGGCGACTGGAGCCTGGGCCCTACTTCATGGAGGGTGAGTGGTTCTGTCTTTCTAGCAGTCTATTTCCCACTTCACCTCTTTCTTTTCTTTTCTCTCTCTCTCTCTCTCTCTCACACACATACACACACACACATACATACATACATACATAGATACATACACCTCTTTCTTTTCTTTGATCTCTCTCTCTCTCGCACATACATACATACATACATACATACATACACAGTGTGTGTATCTATGATAGCATTCAGACATACTGTTATACTGTGTTCCTTTTGTGTTGTTGGTGTGTGCATGTGTGATGGTACACAGCTGAGACCAAAATCTGCTTCAAGTATTACCATGGAGTCAGCGGAGCCCTGAGAGCAACGACCCCCTGCATCACTATAAAGAACCCTGGCGTGCTGGTGAGCTTGTGATTAGTCTATGGCATACCAGGAGTACAGCACTGCCTTACCAAATACATTCACAAACCTACACTAGCCACCACAGGGGATGGAAAAAAAGCATCAGTCATGCTATCCTTTGCAGAGGCAACTGGTGTGTGACATACCTAAGAAGTGACTTGAAAACGTTTAATCTACTTTATGTTATCAGAATAAAGTTTAATCCAGTATACATGTTACCATAATAAAGGTGGCCTTGCTTAGGCAAACTGTTTCCCCCATTTGTGGTTATAGCAGTATGTCTGAGGGCTGAATGTCCATCAACTCTGGAGAGGAGCTCAGATATTAATACTAATTAAAGGGTATTAATTAAAGGATCTGTGGAGCTGTGGAGCCTAGAACCAGTCTGCTCACTGACTAGACTTTATAAACTGTCTCTTCCTTTTGCCCTGCTGAATTTTAGTTTTAAATGACCTTTTTCTGACGCAGTACAGATGTTGATAATTTTTTCTTGTGTGTTTTATAGGGGAGTGCTTATAGCAAGTCATGCTACTTGGGTTTATTATAACCTGTCTGGGACTTTTGCAGCATCGAACACATTTACTATGCATGCACTTGCTAAGAGTAATGCATGTTTTGGCAAACCACTTATATAATATAAATGACTGATGGGTCTTTTTCAAGTTCGGCATGTAATCTTTGGTGTATTCATTCAAATTTTTATTCGTTTATCTAGTATGTGAACACTCCATCTACATCTCTGTCTTTGTCTGGCCTGCCTGTGTTCATGGAAGCTTTGGCCAGTTCTAAGAAGAGTATCATGTTCACTAGTGTGCCAAGAATGCTTCGAGGGCAGTGCCCACTGTAAAAGGCACTCTCCCATACACTTTGAAGTTCACTTAAAAGAGACACACACCGAACCCGAGAAAAGTTCAAAGACTATTCAATGCATGGTGTCAAACAATGCACAGATGTTGGTTCTCAATCAGCATCACCACTTGTTAAAACATCCCTCCCCCAAGCCCGATTTTTCCTATTGCTGGAGCCCGTTGTGTAGATGATGAATATTCCAGTCATTCTTATGTTACTTCTTTAAGAGTTCTCTTGCTGAGAGTCATGCCCACAGTGAGAAATGCTCAGGTCTCATAGCAGAGCAGTACAACAGGGCCACCCAAACCTCACTCTGATGATAAAAAAAAAAATAATAATCTCTGATGTCAGAGACTGAAGTTGCAGTAAGTGTATTAACTGGGTACTGAAACTTGTAATCCAAAGTGTATACTCATCAAAACTGGTAATACTTTCATTCTTGAGCATCGTAGAGAAATGGAGCAGCACAAAATAAAGTTTTTGAACTTTGATTTTTCCACTACTGAGACACAACAGTCTTTAAATGCTTGTATCAGGAAGTGTCTTCATTTCTATTGTACTCACATTGCCATCTTCCATTAGCTAATGCATGTGTGCATAGAATCTTCCAGAGCCAATGAATCAGGCTATGCGGTAATATGCCAGAGCACTACAATGGAGTTCAATAATTAACAACCTTTAACCAACATGAGTGAGCTGCACATCATACCATACAAACTGTTGCATGCCTTACTGTCTCTCCTCTTCCTGTCTTCGTCCATCTCAGGTGGCCCCAATAAATCTGCTATGAGTTTGACTGACACACAGTCTTGTCTTTGTTGTTGCATTCTGAGACCAGACTATCCTAGCACGACAAGGAATACTGATTATAATGGGTTTACTTACCAATCTTTACGGGATTACTTACCGATCTTAATGGGTTTACTTACTGATTGTAACTGGTTTACTTATTGTTTCCTGACTCAACACAGTTTCAGGGTGAAGTGCAGAGTGTTAACTTTGGTTGAACTTTTCTTGGAATGTTCTTCCCTGTTCAGTTAATTTCATTTTTCTTTGCACTAAAGACATTGGAAATGTATGTGTGCATGTGTTGTCATGCCGTAGGCTGGAGTGGAAGGGCAGGCAGAGGGCCAGTCTGTGACTGAGCACTGTCGAAAACTCGTCAGCTTCACGTTATCGGGTATGTATTTTCTGACAGCTGTGTGGGTGAGGGGTGTCTAATAGCTAGGCACTGTTTTGGATTTCCAGAGCTAAATTAAGTGGGGAGGGTGTAATTATTGTTAAGCGTTACTAAGTAATTATTTTCATTAAGTGAAACTGACCTTGCCACATTACATAGTACTGTACATTACATAGTACTGTACATAGTAATGTAATGTACATAGTAATTACATAACATCAGCACTGCCTCCTTGTGGACAGAAAGTGTCTGTGCATATTAAAACAACATTCTATAAGGCCTCGAGACATGAGTTCATATGATTAAACCTGAACAGAATTTCTAGCTACCAAAAAGATCCGGTTTCACAAAGTGCATAAAGAGGAATATTCTATTTGAAAATTCTATCAGCTACTTTATTTGAGAAAGACCATGTTAATTATACTCCAGTGAAAAGGAAGGTCAGAGCAAACTACAAAAGACATAGCAGTCCCCACTGATAGTTTGTAGAGTTTGTTCTGTTTCTCATAAGAACTTTTCCCTTATTACAGTTAGCTTACAAAACATGTTTTAAACCAAACCAATCATGTTCATTACATCAGTGCTTTACAATAAACACAACATTATAATATAGTAACAAAGACTAAATGGAGAAAAAAAATCTGTGCCTTTCATCAGCCTATTTCAGTAATGAGTTTCAAAAATGTATCAGTGTTGACAAATTCTGTCCTCAGTTTGGGCAAAATTCCACGACAACTTTAAAGGCTTTAAGCCTGTAGAAGGGTGCCATCTTTGGCTCCAGACATTGCAAAATAATTATCTTTTCAAACTGTGATTTCAGTTCAGTCACAGCCTAAATGAATGCCATCTCTGCAGTTGCATAATTGTTCATTCTCTGTTGCATTTTTAATCCCAGACATGCTTATTGAAGTTGATTTTTAGATTATGCTTTTAAAAAATCTCCAATTAAAACAGTTTACCTAGTCCATTTAAGAAAGGGAACTCCATCATAGTCTTGTACATAAAATGTATCTAAAGTCTATAGAATATATTTATACTGTCTACTGTGTTGTAATATGTAAATGTGTTTTTCCCCCGTTATGGTGCATTACTGTTATAGTTAGCTTCTGCACATTTTTTCAGGTTTTAATATATAGCTGTGGTGCTGTGTGTGTATATATGCAACTGATTTCAACACTCATCCTTTGTTGTGAAGATATCCATGCTCAGGGGCTAAAAAAGGGCATGTTCTTTAACCCTGACCCTTACCTGAAGATGAGCATCCAGCCAGGCAAAAGGAGTGGTCTCCCCACCTTCAGTCACCATGGTCAAGAGAGGCGATCCTCCATCACATCCAACACCACCAACCCTGTATGGCATGGAGAGGTGACTTACACATTCACTTGGGCATTCTGTTTATTTATTTCTCTCTTTCATTTTCTCTCATTCTGTCCTTCATGTATTAATCTATATTTAAAACACATGGCTTTTCTTTACCTATTCTCTTGCAGAAATACACCTTTGTTGCACTGATGACAGATGTTTTGGAAATTGAGGTCAAGGACAAATTTGCCAAAAGTCGACCAATCATCAAGCGCTTTTTGGGCCAGCTGACCATCCCTGTGCAGAGACTGCTGGAAAGGCATGTGGCAGGGTTGTTGTTCACTATCACTGCAATATATAGTACCATAGGGTTGTTGTTCACTATGACTGTATATATAGTACTGCAGGGTTGGTGTACCTTGTGTAGTAACTTTAAGGTAAAATACAAAGTTTTTACATTATTTCATATGGAGTTACAAGGCTTTGTTCTGAGAACTCTGTTGTTCTGCATGAAGATGAGTACCACCACTGCTGCAACAGTTTCCCAAGCCTATACCAGTTTCATTTTCAACAGCCAGTAATTTTAAAGCATCTAGAACTGGCACAAGACACAAGTTAAGCATCTAGAGCTGGCACAAGACACAAATAAAGACACCAGCCTAGACACAAGTTAAGCAGCTTTGTACAAAATTGTAGTCCCAATAGTGATTTGTCTTGAAACAATATTTTCTTAACAAAGGTCTAAACAAAGGTTAAATTTGTGTTAGAAACCAAAATGTGGCTGAACATGATAACTGAGTTCTCAGCTACATTATTTTAAGCAGCCTGATTTCCTGAGCGCAACTTAGAATTTTAGCAGTTATTAGTTAAGTGTTAATCTCTGTTCTGGGTTCAGTGATTCAAGTTATTTCAAGTTATTATGGGTTGAAGTTATTTCTTTTTATTCAATGAGCATGTTAAGTAATAATACATCAACTGTATTTTATGAATTATTATTTTAAATAAAACAAATACATAAATAAGATAGGAAACATCTATATTATATCAAATAATGACAAAGCGAAATTAGCTGAGAACTTAGGAAAATAGACATTCAGTCTACAGCGATGTAACAGTTGAAATTCATAATAATAGAATGGCACATTTACATTTGAGTGCTTCTTTGGAAATAAAAGGTTTCACAGACTACTTTTAGTACCAGTGGACATATGAGGTTTTTTTTTTTTTTTTTCAAAGTAATTTCAGACCTTTTTATTGATTCATTGGTAGTGAAATCTTCACACAATGTATAAAACACAATGCCTGCATTTTCAGATGATGGGGGGGGGGGGGAAGAGGACTGGAAAAATGAAGAGACATTTTTGTCAGACATTTGCCTGATGTCTTTTTCTGAAAGAGAGAATGTGTCTGTTTATAGCAGTTACCCATGGTCTGTCACATCAACTGATACTTGTGTGTTTCTTCAGGGACCAGCCGGTCAGCTACACTTTGTGTCGCCGTTTGCCCACAGAACATGTAAGCGGTCAGCTTCAGTTCAGGGTGGAGATCACCTCCACTGGACACGAGGGTGAGTGATAGCATGTACATGCACTCTGTGTGCACACAATTGTCAAATTGTCATTTTCATGTATGTTTTATGTCTATTTCCTTTCCTACACACACACGGCTGAAATCAGACACTATGAGCTCTCTTGTGAGTGCCTCCTCTCAGAACGGAGACCCAGGCAGCCCGTCGGATGACGAGGATGTCCTGCCACCTCCTTCGCGTGTGCCACAGGGGCCGTCCCCTACGGGCTCTGCGGGCTCCCTCCACAGCGAAGCCCTCCAGCCCGATGAGGTCCCTCTGTATGCTGATGAGGAGCGGATCCCAAGGAACACCGGGCCCATTGCCGCTGATGGCCCCATAGGCAATGCCCAGAGGCAGGTCTCCCTTAACGACTACCTGGACTCCATTGAAAGGCCAAGGTACTCCGGAGACCGGCCGCTGGGTGCCACTTCACCAAAGCTGCGCTCTAGCTTCCCAACGGACACACGGCTCAGCGCCATGCTTCACATTGACTCGGATGAAGATGAGGATGGGCACGGAACACAGGAGTCACACCTCGCCAATGGGGTTCCAGGGAGGCACAGGGAGGGGGAGGGGGAGGGGACAGAGGGGAGCCGAAGTAGGGACGAACAGGCAGCGGCTGCCACTTTTAGTAGCAGCCCTGCAAAGAGCCAAAATGGAGGGGCAGGAGAGAACCAGGAGCAAGTGGCGAGCTCCGAGACCCCTTTACAGTCCTCCTCTGGATCCCAGCAACCTGCCTCCACAACTCAGGTTAGAGGCTTAGATTTATAAACATTTGCATTTGATAAAATTTCGATTAGATGTACTACTGGTCATCTGTTGTTATGGTTTCCAGTGTATGCTGTTAGTGCCTTTGTAAATTCCAAATCGCGAACACTGGTGTGGACAATTGTCTGTCCAATTTTCTATGAAGTAAATGAACAGCATACAAGAAACAGCTACAGATATTCATATATTCAATTTGGTTTGTCCTGTAGGATACAGAAGGAGTTGCATCTGAAGATGGCGCTAGCGAGGACGTGTTTATAGGGACGGAAACTGCTGTCTCCGAAGCTTCGGCAGCTACCAGCAGTGCAGCCAGCGATGGGGCCATGGCTGCCGAGCAACCAGAGGGCACCAGCCCTGGAGAAAGGCCAGACGCTACTGCTGAAGCCAAAGAGGAGGAAGACGCGCAGGTATGGGCAAGGAGGCAGAGCTTGCAGGAATCGGGCGATGGGTCACAGACAGAAGAGGAGGCGTCGTTAGAAACACAACGAGCCACAGCTGACTCAGCGCAAGCTGCCATGGAAACAGATGGTGAATCAGGTGCATTTTGGCATGATTTCCTAGGGAATGCATGTTGAATGCTTTGGTGGTTTGTCAAACGTCATTTGTTTGAAGTAACATTTAAGGTGTAGTTTGATGTTCTGCTGTAGGGGCAGCTGCTCAGGTAAACGGCCATCAGCCGGTCCAGTCTCTTCCTGCTGTACGCCATGACATCAACCGCTACCAGAGAGTGGACGAACCTCTGCCACCAAGTAAGTGTGTGTGTGTATGTGTGCGTGTGTGTGCGCACCTAGCCATCATAATGATGGTCTATTAGATATACCTCCATGTTTCTTTGATATCTTAAAATTTTAAACACTAAAATGTGTCTATACTGCTACATCAATCATACTTTACGATGACCTCTGTGTGACTGTAAGACTTAGGACAGGGCTTTTACTGACCACCCCCTTGTTCTGGTTACTGTAGACTGGGAGGCGCGTATTGACAGCCATGGGCGTATCTTTTACGTGGACCATGTGAACAGGACCACCACGTGGCAGCGTCCCACTGCACCGCCCGCACCGCAGGTCCTGCAGAGGTCCAATTCCATTCAGCAAATGGAGCAGCTCAACCGCCGGTTCGAAACACACACATACCCCCTCACAGACCTGGGATCACATCACACTCGTGTCGTTCGACTATTAGGATGAAAAAAAGAACTCAAAATACATTAGACGGTTTTTGTTAAAGCAAAATTCCATCGTCTCTCCAGGACAAAAAGGGAAACTACTAAAATACTTTCCTGTCATCAAGATAACATTCTTCCTTCACTCTCTTTCCTGCATTTCCTTTAGTTTTGTGATTTATATGCTGCTGCCTTTCTTTCTTTGCCTTTCACTCTCTGCCTTTTTTATTCTTTCAATCTTCTGTTCAGGTACCAGAGTATTCGAAGGACAATAACAAGTGAACACCCAGAGGAACAGAGTGCAGAGATGTCCTCTGATGACACCGACCTTGTGCATAACTATATTCCTGGTACGCGCACACACACACACATTGCATTTTGAACTTGATAGCATGGTGACACTGATTACTGTAATTCAATTGGTTACAGTGTGTGGCATTTCTGAAGGTCCCTTATTCCAGGAAGATTCACTCTGTGTTTTCTCATTCATCATTCCAAACTATGTGTAATACCATTATACCTAATGATAAAAAATAGATAAATAAATAAACCACAAAAGCAACACTGGGCTCTATTCTTTATTTTGTTCTTAAAGGAATTGCTTTTACTAGCACCTTAGTATTGTGTTTGAGGACTGGTGTAGAAAACACTGGTCTGTTCCTGTTGCTCCTCTGATAGACCAGGTAGAGCAGATGCTAGTAACACTAAGTTCATGGGTTTGAGTCCCAAGGGAGTGCACACATTGTCATTCTGATAAATATGTAATTTGCTCTGGATAAGAGTGTTTGCCAAATTCAGTTAAATGTAACTGAATGTGGTCGGCACTAATGAATGCCTTAACCTATGATACAGTATTTGGACACTAAACAATTACTGCTTAAACTTTCTTTAAGGACAAACTAAATAATGTGGGGGTATAGTTTCATATAGCTTTTTTTTTATAGGTGTAGATTGAGACTGACCTGGATCTCTGCATTTTCTAGAGTACCGCCGGGAAATGGCAGCAGGGCCTGCCAGCTCCCGTTCCCGCCTCTCTCTGCTACTGCAGTCCCCAAGCGGCAAATTCCTCACCAGTCCCGACTTCTTCAGTGTGCTTCACTCCAACCCCGTGAGCCCTTCCGCTCTGCCTTTTGTTTCCTTTTCTCACCCTCTTAGTCACAAAAACCAAGTCATATAATGTCATAGAAAGAAAGATGAGATATCTAGGAACTGGTTAATGCAAAAGGCTTTGGTCAGGAGCGTGTATCTTGCTCTTCCGTAACCTGTTTCCAGTTCCAGCCTTGGAGGGTCCCTGCATGGTACTCCTCTTGTAGTTCATACTATGATCACGAAAACCTTGAAGCTGATGAGCTGAAGCAGCTACAAATCGTTGCAGTTCCAGGCAGTGCTTGCTCCAGCTTCAGTATTGGGAAAATATCTCTTCATCTGTACAGAGCCACACCTGACCCTGCAGAGTGTGGCCTATTCATGGCAGCAACATGATCAGTAAACTGTTAATTGTTTACAGGCAAAATGTCCATACATAGCAAAGCTCAAGTGTGGTGACCGCATAGTTGCACGATTAATAGCATTCCTCCACTTCTGCAGAGTGCCTACCGCATGTTTACAAGCAACACATGTTTGAAGCATATGATCAGCAAGGTGCGTCGTGATGCACACCACTTTGAGCGCTACCAGCACAACCGGGACCTGGTCACCTTCCTCAACCTGTTCGCCAACAGGCAGCTGGAGCTGCCACGCGGCTGGGAGATGAAGCATGACCACACGGGCAAGGTCTGCTTCAGCACGGCCGCAACCTGCACAATCTAAAGGCTTTTTCCCTCCTCATCCCTTACACCTGGTTCCTTTTACAGTCCAATCACCAGGGCTGAATTAACTCCTGGTGGGTTAAATTTAAATCTGTTTGGTGGGATATGGGTTCAAACGAACACCATAAGTTCATTCTGGACTGGTGCTCTTTGTGTTGATAGATCTCCCTTACTCTCACTTCTATGCCGTCCATCTCTTGGCCTGTATCTGTTCAGATGTGTAGATGATACTCTTATACCATAAGCCACCTTATCAAATTCTTAAATTGTTTGTCCACTCCAGCTTTTTCCATCTCTGTCCCACAGTATTTGATTTTATCTCTCCCACACCCTTGCTTTTTGTCCCTAAGGCTTACTTGCTTTCTCTTGCTCTCTGGACTTCTTTTGTGGTCTCTTTCTTTTCCAAACAGACATTTTTTGTGGACCATAACTGCCGTGCTACCACCTTCATAGACCCACGCCTGCCACTGCAGAGTGCTCGTCCCTCCAGCCTGCTGGCCCATCGCCAGCACCTCAGCCGCCAGCGCAGTCACAGCGCTGGAGAGGTGAGCAATTGATGCCCTTATTTACCAATTGAAACACACAGCACTCATCGCTATCTCACCCAGAGACCCCTGCAGAGGACCTTTCACATTATGAAGGGGGTTTATGTAAACTTAGCACATATGTATATGTATGTATATGTGTGTGTGTGTGTGTGTGTATGTGTGTGTGTGTGTATAATAAACTTGTTAAGATTGCTAAGTTTATATATATATATATATATATATATATATATATATATATATATGCATGCTAAGTTTTATATATTTGCTAAGTTTACTCAAACCCCTTCATAATGTCCTCACTGTAGATCTGCCTATTGTTTTCAATGATGAAATGTTCGACACATTTATTCAAATAATGGGGTAGAGTAACATGTTCAGAATGGGAAATGCAAAGAGACCATCATTTAGTTACATGTTAGTTAATCAGCAGCATCCTGAAGGAAAAGCGCCAATGTTTGCTTAATCCTACATTCAGAAGCTTCTTAAAAAATGATCAATTCTTCAGCATTCACTTAATGTTTTCTAACTCAGCTAGGAGTAAGGTATCATTGTCCTGTGGTAATAATTAGATGGTGAGTGCTTTACACGTGCTGTTAAACGTGGCCTAGCAGATTTCCAAATTGAGATTACTTTCCCAGAATCCCCCTTCAATTACTTTGATTACTGTGCCACCCATAACTGCTTATCCATGCTGTGTGTGTGTGTTTGTGTGTGTGTGTGTGTGTGTGTGTGTGTGTCAATGTGTGCCAACTATCATACTGTGCCTAAATTACTGTACTAAGTCTTCTTAACACATGAAGGCAAATATGCTCCCATTATTAAAAGCAATAATCCTCAAAGCTAGTGGAAGCATATAGTAGAAAAGTGCATGAAAGATAATGTATACAAACCAGCTACATTTGCATGTATTTAAAACTGTTAACCAATTAATAGTGGTGGTCAGGCACAATGTCTGTAAGCATCGTATACTATAGCAGCAATTACTGTTCATTTCTTGCATAAGCATTTAAGTTGAACCATATTTCAGAATGCATAGCATATGATTGAAAGTTGCTGATGTAATGATTTCAGAAATTAAGTTTGTAATCTCTGTGTAAGTATCGTTTAGTTTAATCTGATATGGTACTTATGTATTCATTGTTTTAAAACTTGGTGTTATGTAGGCTTTATTACATGCATACCCAAACTGGATAACCAAGCCTGTGCATTTGTATGAATATCTATAAACCACTTTGCATGTAGAATGTCGAATGGTCACCAACATATGTGGGGGGAGCAGGTATTCCCATGGAGTGGAGTGTGCTCCAGAGTGCTGCTTCATATCCATCAGTTGTACCCACATCACCAGCCAATGGCATGCACCTTTTGACCCATCATTACAGACAAAAACCATTACAATTTGCTTAATAAAATCTATTTTGTTAAATTATTTCTTAATACAATAATGCAAGCAGAGATTTTTTAAACAGAATTATGTTTTGTTTTTTTATTTTTTTTCTTGAAGCACTTATGAGGGGACAAACTGTTGCATGCTTTGGCTGTGTAATGCTCCAACCTGTGAGTGCAGAACTAGATTCCTGTCCACTCGACTATGCTCACATGCCTTGCAATGTACACTTTACACATTCACAGCCAGAGGATCTAGATTCCCTTAGATCACCCTACAATCGCAGCTCTGACATATTTAATCCAGGCAGTAAACACCATTACTCCAACATTTTGTTAATAATCGCCTTCCCCATGCTGACACCTGTTATGTCCAGTGACTAATGCAAGGACCAGTGATATGTGAGCACTCAGACTATGTTTTGTGTTCCAGGTGGGTGACGATCCCTGTCATTCTGGCCAGCCTGTTCTGCCACGCTCCTTAAATGCCTTCAGTGCAAACAATCGCAATCAGTGCCAGGACCTGGTTCCCGTTGGTATGTCTGATGTTGTGACATGTCATTTGTAAGAGATGTTGATATTTCTTAACATTTATATGTATTGGCTTTATTATTTCATTTTTGAAGTGGGTTATTGAAGATTGAAATCAATTTGATATAGTACCAGTACAAACAGATCAAAGTGTTTGCGTCCGTAATTACCTGATTACAACATGGCTTCTCCGTGTTTGACATTGTCTTGTCTTTGTAGCCTACAATGATAAGATCGTGGCGTTTTTGAGGCAACCAAACATATTTGAAATCCTGCAGGAGAGACAGCCGGAATTCAGCAGGAATCATTCACTCAGGTAGAGTTCTGAACCTGGGGCCAATGATGCCAATGAAAGGGGCATCAATTTGTCTGAAAAAAAGAAGAAACATTATTACTTTAAGTGCCCCATGGTTTAAGGGCAGATTGATTCATCATTATTTTCATCACTGTTTGTGGGGAGCAATTGGTGAATGTTAACTGGTGCATGCATTTACAATTCTAAGGGACTGTAATCATGGCTACTTTAAAGTTCAAATCATAGCTAGTTTAAAGTTCAAGTGTGTGTGTTTATGCCTTGCAGGGAGAAGGTGCAGTTTATACGTAATGAGGGTGCAGCTGGATTAGTTCGACTCTCCAGCGATGCAGACCTGGTCATTTTGCTCAGGTTTGTATTGTGATGATGTGTGTTGAGAAGGAATTCAGCCCCCATATTCATCTACACCCCACCTGACCTGCTACATGTATCTCATGGTGAAGATCTATTCAAAACAAGGAAACAAACTGCTGTGCTCTCTCCAACCACCCCTCCAGTCTGTTTGAAGAGGAAGTGATGTCGTATGTGCCCTCCCACACCTTTCTTCACCCCAGCTATTGCCAGTCTCCACGAGGCTCTCCTGTCTCCTCCCCCCAGAACTCTCCTGGTAAGCCTTGCCAAAGTTTCATTGTATTGGATTCAAATCAACTTTATTCAGGCAAAAAATGTTTGCAACCATCTTAATTTGAAAAGAATAAATCCACAAAGTCATAAATGTTGATTTTGAAGCGTTGAAAGCTTTCTTTGCAAAAAAAGAAAGTACATGCTGTAGATTACTTGCTCTACAGCTTGATACTCATGTAATCCACATTTTTTTATTAATAGTCTGTAGTAGATGTGTTGGCTTTGTTCTACTGGCAATGTTTTCTGTTCAGCTATTAAACCATGAGCACATGTAATCCTAGTATATCTTATGCCAAATTGAATGCCACTCTAATTAAGATGCAGATAAATAGCTACCTGTGGTTTATTTATGTTTGATGATTGATTCTAGACCAGCAGGAACAGATGTTGACTAACTGTGACGTTTGCCTGAGTGCCACAGGGCGTAGAACAGGACGCACAGACTCCCTCGACTTTGTGAGGGGCGCACTGACAGGGGTTTAAATAGACTAACATACACTAACGATTAACCTAATGTTTCCGAACATTTTATGTATAACCGAACCTTTTTTTAAAAAAAACGTTTCTGCGGGCAGCTACAAAAACAAAACCTCTATTTATGGACTTCAAGGAAGTTGAATAACATGTGCGTTTATATTTAGCATGGTGTCAAACAGTTATTCTGACTTACCTGAGACTGGAGTGCAACGTGTTGCTGGCTGCTTGTGTTAATCACAGCCTTCATTTGAACTAAATCTTCATGACTCTTGGATTACCATATGAAAGTGAATGTTAATGGTCTGATTACATCTAGGGATTTTCCATCGTATTAATGAAATTTGCTGGTGAGTTTTCACCTTGAGAGTGTCTCAAGGTTAAAAAGTAATCAGCTGCCATGTTCCCAATGATTTGCCATAAAGCAATTTTATATTAACATCATAATGCAATGAAAAGTGAATAAAATGTAAGTCTTGTCGAATGTATCATGAAATTAAAGAGACATGCAATTGCTGATTCCAGCTTTGCTGACTTGTCTGTTCTTTATCACAGGAACACAGCGAGCTAACGCCCGTGCTCCCGCTCCATACAAGCGAGACTTTGAAGCCAAACTCCGCAACTTCTACCGTAAGCTGGAGACCAAGGGCTATGGCCAGGGTCCAGGGAAGGTCAAGTAAGTGCATGCCCTGCTGCAGCCTGAGCACATTCCTAGATTTCAGGCTCCATGGAGTTGGCACTGTGCACCATGTCCATTCTTACCCAGCATGGTGCTCTGTCTTTCTTCTCAGACTCATCATACGGAGGGACCACTTGCTGGAGGATGCGTTCAACCAGATCATGTGCTACTCTAGGAAGGACTTACAGCGGAGTAAACTCTATGTCAGCTTTGTCGGAGAGGAGGGGTATGTGTCAGAAATGCAAACTAAAAACACTTAATGGTTAAGTTCTCTCTTGCTTTGCTCTTTTATGAAGTAAGTGTATTTATTGGTTTACAAAGTATATGAATTACAAGGAGTTCTCTAATTATAGACCTCAGTCTGTTATTCAGTTCAATCCCAGTTAGATAACTGTAATGGTTGATAAACAGTATTGATTGATGAGAAACCCTGTTTACAGTATCAGAAATGATAAGCAAAATGTTGTACAAGGCAATATGCATTTTATTTTGGTTTTGTATCTCTAGGCTTGACTACAGTGGACCATCAAGAGAGTTCTTCTTCTTGGTGTCCCGTGAGCTCTTCAACCCCTACTATGGCCTGTTTGAGTACTCAGCCAACGATACCTATACTGTTCAGATCAGCCCTATGTCTGCCTTCGTAGACAACCATCATGAATGGTCTGTGAGACATTCCACTCGTGCCTACTACACATATTGCTAATTTGTTGGACAAAAACTTGGCATTCGAGACATAAACAAACTTTGCCACTATGCGTTCATGGGACTCCTCTTTCCTCCCTCAGGTTTCGCTTCAGTGGACGTATTCTAGGCTTGGCACTGGTCCACCAGTACCTGCTTGATGCCTTCTTCACACGCCCCTTCTACAAGGGCCTCTTGCGCATGTGAGTATACCTCACTGGGACAGTATTGTGCACTTAACATCATTTGACTTATCCCCTCAATTTCCTATGGCTAATTGCCACAAAGAGCACTGTGTCAGCAACTGGGTGTTAAAAAGATGGGTTTAGCCAGACCTGGTATGGTATAGCCAGATCATAGTATGGCACTTGAACAATCCCTTGTCACTTGATTAATCACTAATAACTAATATATAGAGATATATATAAGGGTATATAAGCAAGAGCATGTAATGGGCAAGGTTGTATTATAATACACAAGGTTTCCAAAGAATCAATGTTTTGTTTTCATCAAATGTGCAAGTGCTACCCTCCCATACAAGCATTTTTGCTTGTACAGCTGTTGAAGGATCTCTATTTGAAAGGATGACTGTCCTTATCTGATCTCTAGCTGTTTCTTTGGAAACTTTGTGTACTACTCTGCAATTTGAAAATAATTTTATTTTCCTTGTCTGTTTTCTCTGTTCTTAATGGCATCTTTAGACTACATGTTTACATTTACATGTTAAATGTTTAAAGCAAGTGCATGGCATCTCAGTGTGACTGGCCAGGCAAAGTCAGATACTCGCAGATATAAATTATGATCTTAATTGGTGCTCAGAACCAGGGTCAATACCAGAAGTAAAAAATCAGAAGAACAATCCAAAAACCAAGTAGATAAATCCAAAAGGGGCAGGCAAAAATCACAGATGAGAAACACAGAAAGGTAATCAAGGAATACATGCTGAGTATGCTCAGACTAACACTGGTGTCAATACATTGCAATGTAATGTAGCTTTAGACAGGCTTATATACATATTCCTAAGTGAACACAGGTGACTTCAATACTCTGGTGTTGATGATCTAATTGAACATTCATGGTTGGATGAGTTGTTGGCCGGGTGACGAACATCCTGCTGGGTAGTGTAGTTTATCAGGGGGTTAGGCGGTATGACACTCAGAATCATTACATATCATAGCTTCTGGCAGCTGGCAAAAAATGGCTGTTCAAGTGTATTTTTGTACAACTGACCTCTATTTCTGAAACTTTCAGTTTTTGTTTCCATCTTAATTTTCAGGTTAGCTTTTTTCCCCAAACTACTCTGTATTCTGAAGTAGTTAATGATGAGTAGACATGGTTTGGAAATCAACCCCAGTGGGAATGAGTATGACTAATCAAACTGCCATCCATAGCCCAGTCATGCACAGTTACTTCCCTAGCAAAAGTTTGTAGGATCACAGAGCCATGATGAAACTAGGACAAACAAACAAACAAACAAACAAAAACAAAAAAACAGCAGTGGCTGATGGATTCAAGATTGTGGCATAATTTAGTTTGCTTTCATTTATGCTCCAGACGTGTATGCTATATATGGCATATATACCATTGCATATGAGAATTGGAAATGCAGCATGAGCCTTTGAACAGCTATGGGAATGTAAATTTTGGAAATGAATGATTTTAGATTCAGTGGTTGGGTAGATGAATATAAGAATTGCCATGTGTTCAAGATATACATTTAAGCAGGCTGCTTTAACTGGATTGCCTATCAGTGCTACATGATTTTAGGTAAACAACCAGCTCTCATTACCCACCTCTCACTCTCCCTGTTCACAGTCCATGTGATCTGAGTGATCTAGAGTACCTGGATGAGGAGTTCCACCAGAGCCTGCAGTGGATGAAGGACAATGATATTGAGGACATGCTAGACCTCACATTCACTGTAAATGAGGAGGTGTTTGGACAGGTCAGCAAGCAAACTTGGATTGGCTTCTTCCCCTTTGTGACTACCTTAATCAAAGACGACCCCTTAGTGAGGTTGAGGAGATGCTTATTGCTGTATGTGTTTGCTTCCAGATCACAGAGCGAGAGCTGAAACCCGGAGGTGCTAATATCCCTGTCTCAGAAAAGAATAAAAAGGAGTACATTGAGCGTATGGTGAAGTGGCGTATAGAGAGGGGGGTTGTTCAGCAGACTGAGAGCCTGGTGCGCGGCTTCTACGAGGTACAGCATGACACCCTTCCCTTATCACTCAAAAACTGATAACTATGGTGTGGTGTAAACGCTGATTTCAGCACTAGCTTGTGCCTTGCATCTCTAAAGTGATTTCCCCTTATATTAAATGCATTTTTCTCACTTTTGGAATAGGTCCTTCAGCCACAGGTGTCTTTCTGTGGAAGGGGATCATGTTTCATGTCATTAGAGTCGAAAAAGCTTATTTGAGGAAATCTATATGTTGTTCATAACTAAAAAAAATGTATTCATAACACTTAAGAGCATTCCAACTTGAGCTCATGTCTGTTACATCTAAATGAGTTGAGAGTGGACCAAGCTAGAACTGTTGGGCATACAGTAAGGTCCAAAACCAAAAAAGAGTTCACTACCAAGAACTTTTTTGCATCTGCATTAAAAAACACATATTGACTCATTTAAACACACATACAGCCACATTTAAAACCGACAGGCGGTTATCTTGTTACATTGTTATTTTGTTACATAATTATCTTGTTACATTGGCATATGCCAAGGGGTCGGATGTATTAGGCAGAAAGTGAAGAGTCAGTTCTTTAAAGTGATGTGTTGGAACCAGGAAAAAATTGAGTGTCAGAACATCTCAAAAATGGCAGATGTCTGGGATGTTCCTGGTATGCAGTGGTTACTACTTGCCAAAAATGGTCTAAATGGTGAACCAGCAGCAGGGTCATGGGGCTCACTGATATGCATGGGAAGCAAAGTCTAGTCCATCTGGTGCAATGTCACAGATCTTCTATAGCACAAATGGCTGAAAGAGTTAATGCTGGCCATTATAGAAAGGTGGTGAGAACAAACAGTGCATAACAGATTGTTGTGTATGGGACTACATACACCCATATCCACCCATGCTGCGCCTGCCCACTGCCAAAAGCACCTACAAGGGGCATGTGAGCATCAGAACTGGACCATGGACTCACAAATCACATTTTATTTTACAACGTGTGAATGGATGGGTGTATGTGCATTGCTTGCCTGGATAAGAGATGACACCAGGATGCACTATGGGAAGATGGCAGATGCAGTGTGATTCATTGGGCAATGTTTTGCAGGGAAACCTTGGGTCCTGGCATTCATGTGGATGTTATTTTGACACCTACTACCTACTTAAACATTGTTGCAGACCAAGTATATCCTCTCATGTCATTAGTTTTCCCTAATAGCAATGGTCTCAGTAGGATAATATGCCCTACCATAATGTAAAAACTAAAAATCAGGAATGATTTAAGGAACATAACAGTTCTGACCTGTACTGACTTGGCCACCAAATGTCCCAGATTTCAGTCCAATGAAGCATCAGTGGGATGTGCTAGAAGAAGAAGTATGTGAAGTGGGGAGGCACCACCTCACAAATTACAGGACTTAAAGTATCTGCTGCTAATGTCTTGGTGCCAGATACCACAGGACACCTTCAGTGGTCTTGTGGAGTCCATGCCTCAATGGATCAGAGCTGTTTTGGCGGCATGAGGGAGATCTACACAATATTAGGCAGGTGGTTTTAATGTTATGACTGATCACTTTATGGCCAAATGAATGTGGACACCTTCACAACACAGCTGTATGAACTTGATGGATATCCCATTCCAAAACCGTACACATTAATATGGAACTTCCCCCACCCCCTCTTGGAACTACCACTGTTCTGGGAAGGCTTTCCACAAGATAGCTATGGGAATGTACGCCAATGTAGTCAAAAGAACATTTGTGAGCTCAAGCATTGATGTTGGATAAGACGGTCTATCTGAAAATCAGTATTTCAGTTCAAACACAGTCAAGTTCAATGGGGTTGAGGTCAGGGCTCTGTGCAGGCAATTGAAGTTCCTCCACACCAATTTTGTCAAACCATGTCTTTGTGGCACTTGCAAGGTAACAGCCATGCTGGAAAAAGAGAGGGCCTTCCCCAAACTCTTGCCACAGAGTGCATGCATATGTTACATTTATATTTACAGCATTTAGTGTACACTCTTGTCCAGAGCTTACAAAATTGTTTTGTTGTCTCCATAGAAGAAAGCATTATACTAGTATTTTATATAGAATTGGTTCACTTGATAGAGCAGGTAGAGCATGGTGCTAGTAACATATGGGTCATAGATTCATTTCCCAGGGAGCACATGTCCAGTCACACAAATGTTATTTTATATATATATATATATATATATATATATATATATATATATATATATATATATATATATATATATATATATATATAAATTTATATATATAATATATAAATTTATATATATAAATATATATAAAGAAGATTCTATATAAATCTGAATATTCTCTCTCTCTCTCTCTCTCGCTCTCTCTCATATATATATATATATATATATATATATATATATATATATATATATATATATATATATATATATATATAAAGGTGGAAAATTTCAAGCAAGGGCCCAGTGGTTAGTAGACAGTAATTTTGCATAAACAACTGTGAAATTTTCTTGGTTGAAGATGAGTTGGTCACACTGAAAATAAGGAATTCAAGAGATTTAACCTTCAAGCCTCTTTCTGAGAAATGCTTACATCTCATATATTGTGGCTACAGCACCTTCAGGACCATTAAACCAGGGGTTATGAGCAGAGCTAAACCCAGAAAGGAAGGAATTATTGTGGGCCATCTGGTAGTTGTAGCTCAGTGGATAAAGTACTATCCCTCTTAATTAGAATGTTGCCAGTTCAAGCCCCACCACTGCTAACTTGCCATTTTTGGACCCCAGAGCAAGGCCCTTAACCCCCAATTGTTCAAATTTGTACACAGTCATGCCTTAAATGTAGATTACAAAGATTTTATATTTAGTGATCCTAGTTTACATTTAGTGTGGTTGTTGGTATTATCTAGTGTCACACAAGTTTTTAACACAGATTTTACAGGATCTATTTTGGAAAACATGAGGAACAGACGGTCTCAGCAGGGTAGAACCTAGGTAAGGTCTCAGTGCAGCTCGCAGACAGTCGGTTTAGTTCCAATTAACTGCCACTACTGCTGCACTATAAAGCCTAGCATACTATGCTATGCTATCAGAAATGAGAACAGCACCCTCCCATGAGGGGTGGATGCCATCCTATTTCAAAAGGCCAAGCCTGCACTCAAAATGAGTTTGGTTACCTATCTATAAAACCCACACTGTTTTCTGAGCACAATTTAGACACCCAGCAGTGCAGTGCTCACAACCTGCTGTAGGTTTCGGTGCCGTGCCAAAAGAAGCATACTGTAGTATTCGACAATGTGCTCACTACCTCACACACCTTTTTAACATTACTCTTTGTAAATCTGTCTGCTTCAGCCCAGGACTGCTAGAATTGATGCTATAGTCTGCTAGTTTTTTAATGCCTAAGTGCACTCTTCTAAAACTGAATTCTTCTCATTCAAACTACTGATTAATCTACACTTCTTAGAGATAAATTTATTGCTAATGATGCTGCACTTAACACAAGCAACAAATGACTCAGAAGCCATGATGAAATGAGAATACTAGTAGGATACTTGGCTTTGGTTAGTTAAATCATGATCAGTTTTTAATGGTAAAGTAGTCTCCATTGTCTTATAGAAATTGTTGATTTGCTGTACTATGTGCTTCAGTTTGCATCACTGACCTGTTTTGCATTGTGTACTGCTTTGTTTCACAATATTTCACAATAATAGTACATATAGTTGACTAAGGGAGATCTAGCCTGGCAGGCATTTCACAAACTGGCTTATGACAAGCGTGGCTTCCAGTGACAGTGCCTCATTTAAAGTCACCGAGCTTTTCAGTACAACCCATTTTATTGCTAATGTTTGTCAATAGAGAATGCATGACTGTGTTTGATTTTATATATCTGTTATACACCTGGGTGTAGTTGAAACACCTGAACTCAAATATTGAGAGGGTTGGCCACATACAACTGATACTATTTACTGGAAGGCAGAATTTCTTAATTTTTGACATGTCCATATTTGTCTTTATCAGACAAATTCACGTTATTCACGGTATCCCAGCACACCTTTAGTACTTAATATGAAATATATGGCCTCAAAATTTAAAGAAATGGTATGTGGATGGGATATTCATATATATTTGTTTCATACAAGCAGTTACAAATAATTATTTGCCTCAATCTTAAATAATCTATCGTTGAATAATAAGTATAAACTAAGCCGAGTAAGCTTTATTAGTTTTTGAAGACCGCTGAAATAAAAACGTACAGTTCCTGTATTTCCTGTGCTGTACACAAAAGCAAAAACTAACAGTACTTATGGGTGCAGGTTGTGGATGCACGGCTGGTCTCCGTGTTCGATGCAAGGGAGCTTGAGTTGGTGATTGCGGGCACAGCAGAGATTGATCTGGTGGACTGGAGAAACAATACTGAATACAGAGGAGGTAACGTGATTTATAGATATTATGTAAAACTTTTGCATTTAAGAGGTTGTGAGCTCATGAGGGATAATCTTGAAACTATAATCAAATATATGCAGTGCTGAAGTATGTGAGTGATGTAATAGCTGGGTTACAATTCACCAAGCCTGTTTGGTTACATCATACTTAATAACCATTTTACCTTCACATATATATATATATATATATATATATATATATATATATATATATATATATATATATATATATATATATATATATAATATATGACACTGATGTCACCTGATTGGTGATTCTCTACAGGTTATCATGACAACCACATTGTTATTCGCTGGTTCTGGGCTGCAGTGGAACGATTCAATAATGAGCAGAGATTAAGGCTGCTTCAGGTAAGCCATCCCCCAAAGACCCACACTACTGGCTGAGAAAAAAATACACACAACAAATAACACACATTTTTGTGCTTCAGTGCTTTACAAGGTGCTTTTCCATTGTCAGTTTGTGACAGGGACATCCAGTATTCCTTATGAAGGCTTTGCCTCCCTTAGAGGCAGCAACGGACCTCGTCGTTTCTGTGTGGAAAAGTGGGGCAAAATTACCTCCTTACCCAGGTAAACCTATTTGGATTGCTAAGGATGCTTAACAGTTTCCTACAGCTAATATGTCTTGTCAGGTTGCCCACCAAGTGGTAGGGTAGTGGTAGCCTAGTGCTTAAGGTATTTGACCTGTAATTGCACGGTTGCTGGTTTAAGCCCCACCACTGCCAAGTTTCCACTGTTGAGCCCCTGAGCAAGGCCCTTAACCCTCAAGTTGTAGTTAATCATGATTGTAAGTTGCTTTGAATAAAAATGTCAGCTAAATGTAAAATGTCAAGTATTTTGGAAGTAACTTTGATTGTTGATTTTAGTTTGATCTGCACTGTTCAAGAAATCCACTAGATGGCAGAGGTGGGCATGCCATAACATCACTGAACTAAAAATATCCTTTGCTTGCATGTGTGTGTGTGTGTGTGCTGGATTGGACAGGGCCCACACCTGTTTTAACCGGCTTGATCTCCCGCCATACCCCTCCTTCTCCATGCTGTATGAGAAGATGCTAACTGCGGTGGAGGAGACTAGCACCTTCGGCTTGGAGTGACCCTTCACTCATCCCCTGGGCACTCAGGCCTAAGTCAAGCGCCTCGAACTCCTGATGCCTGTTGGCATAGTCACTGAAAGCACTTACAACCCATTTTAACTGTTGCACTGTCTCACTTTGTGACCTCTGCCAACATGGGCCCTTGCAGATGAGACCAGTGGGCCTGTATGATCAGTGACATCTGATGACACCTGTTGCCCATCTAGGCTGTTGCCAGTCCCCACCATGTAATGGACAAAATGAGTCAAGATCAAAGCGGCTGTGCTGTAAAAAAAAAACAAAAAACATGGGACTCTTGGGCACCTTCTAACCAATTATTTCATGGCAAGGGAAAAGTGATGTTCCACTGCACACCCTTGCTGGATTACATTCTCAGACATGTGATGGATTTTAACTTTGTAACAGCCTAATGTTGTACACTCTTTCTGCAAAAAGTCTTTTTTGTTTGTGTGTGTTTTTTATCAGTCACAACAACGCAGCATGAATGTTCATGATGTTGCAAAGATGTAGGCTTTTTTAAATTACCAGTGCTTTTTTGGGTCACCTAAAGCACAATCACTGTTGACTTATGAGGCTGACCACTCATGTTCACACACATATATACGTATACATATATTCATACACCATAATGTACTGAAAATTCCAAATGCACAATCATTGTTTTATTGCATTTATACATTGCTGTGTTTGTACTTATTCTAGTAGGCATATGGTCTGCAATTAACATGTAAGCCTGTGGCACAATTTGCACTTGAATGTACCAATGTAATGTGTCCACTATGAAGAATGAAAAAAAAACATCTTAAGGAATGATTCTAGAAAAGGATTAATAAGGGGCAGTATGAATTATGCACATGAGTGTCTAGTACACATGTTCTTTTCAGATGGCGTACAGGATGTAGGAAGTCATCAACCCTTTGTCTATGTAGCCGGGAAAACAAAAAAGCCAGGAACTTGTGGTCCTACTATGTCGTATTTCCAGCCCTCATTTGGTTTTTAGCACATGAAGATTCCTCAAAATCATGTTCAAAGATATTTAAAAAGCACGGGAAGATTTGGAAGATTAAATTGGACACTCTTTCTACCCAATTGAAATACTCTTAATGTGGACCTTTGGAGTAATGTGATTTGATTTGCTTTTTTAAAAAATAATATTCTGAACAAAACATTGAGTGATTGGCCTCAGAATGCTGCTTGCTGTTTGTAAGAAATACAGGTTTGTTTGTTTGTTTTTTTGTCTGAAAGTTTCACTCATTCATTTTTCACATTCACATTTTCTGAAATGTTTGCATGACACACATTCTCTCACCACAGCTACTTGAATTGTGTTTCACATCTTTCAGTGACTCTGCCGCTGCACCGACCTTCGGATTGTACACTCACAGCCCTTCATGAATGTGTTTTTTTTCCAGCGTTCACAGATTTGAGCTTGTTATTTTTTTCTCTTTGTTAGCCCGGGTATCACTGGAAAGATTTGAAATGGGCTGGAAAGAGCAAAAGCATGAAGGAAAAAAGTACTTGAACTTGTTACAGTTACTGCTCTTTTGTAGCTAGTGTACCTAGAATCAGATGATAGCGCTCCAATTTATGCCCCGCTCATTTTAATTTCATCCCTTATGATATTTTATTTTTGGATTTATACTTGCACTGAATGTACCAAAGTTTTTGGGATGGCATAGGCTGTCCTAATATTCTTGTTCTTTGTTTTTTGAAGAGAAGCAAAATTTCACATTCCTATTATCACTCAACCATCCCGTCAATTCTTGAAGTTTGCATACCACTATTCAGCACTTGGGTTCATTGTATTTTGTTTTTTTCTCATCTGAAAGTAAGGGATTGTTTAAAAAATGTTGGCTACATACTGGCCTACCTGTATCCTTTTCCTTCCTTGTTCCCTAGGATGTGTTTGATTAAATAAACCAAGCAAGGGCTTGATTACAGTTCTCCTTTTCCTCTTCCTCTTCATCTTCTGCTCTCCAGCATTCAGAAACCTTGTTGATAAATACTACCTGCTGTGCAAATCCATGGGTATGCATATTCATATGTACATATTCTTAACCAGAACATAACCTCTCCCACACTTTTGAAGAGGGAAGCACCCACCAGAAAATAAATATCAGTCACACCCAAAGATGGGACCCAGTACAGCTGTGTGCTGGGTTTAGGACAATGTATGGCAGCACCCAACAACTCTATCAAATTTCTCTGCACTGAACAGTGATGAGTGTAATGTACAGAAGACATAACGATAATCAAAAAACACCCATGAATTCATCAAAACACTTTGCTGTATACTCCTACATTATTGATATACTCCTACATTATTGATATGCTGCTGAGAGTTTGCTGAATATTTATTTAATCTAAAAATGACCACTTAAATTAGTGCCATCAAATTAATGACATTAATGTTGTTCAGAACATTAAATGTTTCATAAGAAAAACGGCTCATGAATCAAATTACATTTTGTTCACTCAAATAGCAGACTTGTAAACATATAACCATGAACAGACGAAAAAAAAAAATTCAGTATCACTACAAACCTGTAATATGAAACCCCGAGAAAGTTCTAATATTCAAAATATCTATAGGAAAAGCACAGTTTAACTGTAAGGATTATGAGCCAAATGCATATCTTTCTCATGTAACCTTATTCAGTAGTTGTCAAGGTAGGTGGATCAGAAGTAAGATTGTAAACATTACTCTTTTTAATTACAGTGTGTAGAAGGACATTTAGTGTTTCTCAAGATCACAGACATTGCACCTTTCAACCTTGTTTTGTCTCCTGTACTCTTGTCATTTGCGGGCTCTGTCATGGTTGGCCGAGAACCAATCACACGTCTCCTTCACAGCTGAAGAAAGACAGCAGAAGGTGTTATCATGAGTACTGTGAGTATCTGAAGTTAGATATTTTGTGTGCGTTTGGTAGGATTGGAGATGTTTACCTGTGCGGAAGGGCGTGAAGGTGAAGTCGGGACGGTATCGGCGGAGTTTAGCATTGCTTGCCGTTTTCTTCATTTGACCATCGGACTTGCTGGTGTCGTACTGAACAAAGGAAGTCAAGAACAAACTGCCTGTACTCTTTTTATGAGAATCAAACTTCCACAACAGAGTACGAACCTTCCGACACTGCCCATTTCACTAGTATATACATATGTTGTATACATAATACATAAAAATTACAAGAGGAAACAAATGCACTGTATTACACTGCATTCTCTTTACTTCATTACAACAGAAGACTCTAGTCCTCCACTTAATGTAGACATACTGTTGTAGCACTGCTACCAGTACTTTTCCTATTTTGAAACATCTCATTTCTATTCATTTATGAAGACCTTGATGATTACTAGCTAAATTAATCAGGAGGATCCATGGAAATCAGTCAGAAATGTATTCACTCATTGTTTGGCATATTGCTATTTGCTGTAGTAGCAGTTGGGGAAAATTCTTCACTGATTTATGTGTGAGTATGCCTGAAAGGATACAACCACAGGTCCTGTAAACTCAAAGGCTTCAACAATCGCATCAGTAACATCCTTAATGGTAATTTCATCCTCCTCTCCAACTGAAACAGAATGTGTGATTTAGAGAGAAAATACACGGAGAGATTTAATTAAAATATTGCTGAATTGTGTCATGTGGAGAGATTGACCACCTGATAATATGATGGGCTCCACCTCGTCATATTCTCTCAGCACCCACAGGTAGAGGCGAGCCAGATCCAGGGAGTAGATGAACTGCCGAAGGCCACTCCCAGAGCCACACACCTCTAAAGGTGTCCCAGTCACTAACATACACATGAATGCACAAGCTAAGCATTCTAATTTTTAACCCACTTTTATTGTTTAAAGAACACAATAAAACCATACATAAACTCGAGTTTCAAATAAATCTCCATTGTCAGAAATGCATAGCTGGAGATCAGTAATAAGGAGACAACCAGAATAAATATTTTTTAAAGTTTTCGTTCCTATTTTTAATATAATACATACTTTTAATTTCTAAAATGTAAGGAAATGTGGTAAGTGGTAAGAAACTTTTAATTTTTCATTTTTAGCTATTTCACTTTATTCATGCTCATTAATTTTGGACTAGCTCTGAAGCAACTCTAGCATCTCACAATCCTGGAAAACATTACAGATTGGTAATTTATCCTCTCTACAAACTGAAGTGAAATCTTCACACAATGTAAAAGAGCAGGCATTTTCAAATGGCGGAAAAAAGAAAACTATAAAAACTGAGATATGATGTTTTCATCTGAAAACAATGATATAATAATGATAATGTGTTATGCTACACTGGTTTAGTCCTGAGGCATCAAAGAAAATAGAAGACTGAAAGCAGTTTCATTTCATCTTATTCATATAAATTTTAAGCAGATTTCTAAATTAATTCACTTTGCAAGTTAAAATTACATATTTATCCTGTAATGTGGCTACTATATTAATTAGTATAGAGAGTGTCGAGGGGGTGCCTGTGTGTGTGTATTCCCTACGTTTTGCTTTGTAGGCCTTGTGGACAAGTGCTGGCAGAACATGGCCATCTTCTATGCTGAAGTTGTCATGGGGACCGAATATATTTGTGGGGATTATAGCAGTGTACCTCCGTCCATACTGCTGAAAACAAGCTCTGCAACACATCAGTGTTCCCCAAACACATTAGAATACAGCACATTATCAAAAGCAAATAGACTGCAGAGATCCCTGACTGCAATCCTAAATAGTAGTAGCATAATTGCATTTGTAATCATAAGAAAAGTGTGTTGTATAAGGATTGATCGTAGGAAGTATCATTCTGGATTCCTTCAGATAACAGGTTGACAGCCCTGCTATAAACAAACTAGTACCTAGTAACCACTGATCATAGGGAGACAGGAGTGTCTGTATACAACTACTCACCTGTTGTGGACATCAACCATCCGTTTGGCATAAGCATAACCGGAGTTAGACCAATGAGGAGGACCATTGTGGATCTGAGGGAGAATGATGAACATGAACAGTTGGGTGTATTATATATTTTTTTGGGTTTTTTTTGTGGGTTTGCTAGGTGAACACTGCCATATGAGGTTGGGGGAAAAGGACGATGTTGAGGGTGTGTACCATGGTCTCATCAATGGGGTAGGTGGTTTTGTCTGGGAAGATGCACGTGGACAGACAGGAGACGACTTTGACCACACCAAATTCATGAGCTGTGTGCAGAACATTATCATTGATGGCCACATTTTGTCTCTGAAAAATGAAAATGCAGTCAAAACACACTAAACAAAATAATTTGTATATTTGCCTATATAAGTTTATGTGTGCAGTGTGTTACCCAGAAATCCAGGTTCTGTCTCAAGTGCCGGAAGAGGCCACCCACCATGGCCGCAAGATGGATTACATGCGTGGGACGATGTTTTTCGAAAATAGCCCTCGTCTGAGCCGCATTTCTAAAACAAGAGACAGCAATGTACCACTCTGAGAAAACCTCCAGTTTTCATCACAGGGACACACCACAAGCCACTCAATAGAGACAATAAAATATCAATGTGCCTAGATTTAAATTAATTCCATTAACACTTAGTTAGGGATGATTCTAATTGGAAATTTGATTCCAACTCATTGTTGTTGGAAGTGAATGTGGCATCAGTTTTAAGATAGTTCAACTGCTCCAAAAAGGAGAATACTGCAACCTGAAGACCTGTTTCACCGGGACCAATCAGTTCTTGGTACAATGAAGTTTTGTCTGCACAAACCATTTTATAAATGTCTCAGTAGCTATCAGTGTCATTATAACTAGAGCCACTTGCTTTTCAATATGAAAATACAACAATATAAAATTATTATTCCATACAGTATCTAAATTAACCAACGATCAGGACAAAAATAGATCTGATTATTCCAGTTTTATTAGTAGAAATTAGAAATTAGAGATCATATGAATCATAATTCACCAACAGCTACAGCTCCAGTTTACCAGCAGCTCCCAAGCAATTGTTAGGCACTCCTTTAAGAGAAAAGCATCTGGATCCCTGGATCTCTCTGATTATCCCAGTTTTGACCTTAAAATAAACCATTCCGCAGCAGTTCTGCATTTTTAAGGAATAACAAGCACTGTTTCAGTCTGTATTTCTTTGTGAGAGACTTTGAAAATTGGTGTCACAGGAGAAGAACTGCAGAAAAAGTGAAGGAAGTAAACACCAGTTTAAGGCACAACACACACCAGCTGAAGGAAGTGTTGTGAAAGCAAATCTAAGAACAAAAGTGATAAAACAACATAACCAAAATTCCATGTGCTCTGTCATCACATTATTCTAACGTCTACAGGCAGGGGGACAGTACCCTGACATTGGACTTATGCAATGACTGCAGCAACTCCTATTTCTCTGCAACAGGTTTTCACCCCCAGGTCCTTACTGTTCTCCACAGCTGCTACTCCACTAGCTGATCAGGGGGCTGAGCCAAAACTCCAGCTCACGTTCTCCGAGTTCTTTCCCTTTAGACAAATTTACATTTATTCCTGAAACTGCAATCAAACTAACTGAACCTTATGGTTTGTTGTATTAAGAATTATTGGAAAATCAGTTTGTGAAGCTAAATTGATTGCTTTTAACTAAAGTGAAAAGTGTTGTTAACTGAACGGTTTATTGTTTTAATGATTCATAAATTTAAGAAACTGAGACTCACGTTAGGTCGGCATCTTTGGAGGACAGGAAGATCCACTCCTCTCCTTCTCTAGCACCCCCTTCCTCTATCACTATTCGCTCGATGGCCTTCCCCACCAGACCGCTGCCTCCTGTCACCAGCACACGCTTTGGATCCACTTTTACTTCCATCTGCTGGGCAAAGATGGAGAAGCAGCTGCTTGTCAGCAACAACTAACAATGCAAAGTACAGCATGAGAGTAACCCGAGATGCATTAACAAGCAGTTACTGAAAGAAGGATACATGCAACTTTAATCCTGACCCCTCCTGCAGCACAGTGAGGCATACTAAGCAATGCAAAAAAATCTAGTTTAGTTTGTCAGTGGGTACTGTAAACAAGATGTTTTTGTCAGTGAGATAAGGAAGGAATGAAAGAAATGATAAACCAGCCTCCTCTGGTGATCTAGGTAGGCTTACTTCTTTTGTATCAGTACAGGGAAGAATTTATTTATTTGTAGTACCCATAAAATTTGTACATGTATGAAATGGGGAAAAAAGTTCGTTCAGCTTATCTATGACATAGAGCCTTTGTCACTGAAGGTCTGTTGTAACTATAGCTAATGTGCTAGTTAATGGGTGCACTCTGACATTTTATAACAACCTAGGGAAAAGTTATATTTGCGATTACCACACTTTTATCACAGATAGGCTATATGATAAAGAATGAACAACTGACCTATTAATGCTCTCCATTCTTGCATATTTACCATTACTAGGTTGTACAAAATCCCATTTAACATGTCTAAATACCTAGTAATTGTCTAAATACCTAGCAATACCAAAATGAAGCACATCAGAAAATGTGGAAAGTGAGCCACCAGGAACACAACCGTATAACAGGAACCGTATAACACAAAAAACAATGAAAACCACAGTGTGAGGGGGCAGACCATGACACGATTAAATAAACAAATTAATTTTGTAGTTATTTGGAGATGATTTTAATTATTACATTTTTTACACTTTAAAAAAATGTATTTTACAATTTTTAAAATTCATTCGTTTCACTCCATAATTAGATCTAGGTCTACTTTTCCATAAACGTATTTTACTTAAGTTATTTAGTTAATAATTGTATAGTTATTTTAGTAGTTGTTTTAGTTAATTTAGTTAATTATTTATTTACACATCTATTTTAGATGATAATATGAAGTCTGAACTAAATCTGTCTATAGTTTAACAGTGTTAAACAGTGGAGGAGGGGTGCCAAGCAACTCTATAGATAATACATGGGATGGCCAGAGGGAGACATTCCAGTTGCGACATGGATAAGGGTAAACTTTCCTGCTTTTCCAAATAGTATCCACGCTTAAAGCTGTTAGTGTTCAATGCAGCAATCGACCATTGCTCAACATGTATAAACACGAAACTAATACCTAAACTAACATTTAAAACCTCTGAGATCACTGGTAAAATCCAACAAAAATAACAAAACACAGGTTGAAGTATGTTTTCATGTAGCCTATGTTTCATGTTACTGTGCCATTGCATATTTCAAGAAATTGCAAAGATATGTTACAGTCGTTACACTGGTTTTGAGGATAGACATCAGGTAGATACTCTCTTTAGATAACACATGCATGCCATTGTGGGAACATTGCCATAGTGAAATGGGTGAGGGGTAAACTTTCCTGTTCTGACATATAACAAGAACAATGCAATAGTACAACGCTTAGAGCTATTAGTGCTCAGTGCAGCAATAGACCATTATTCATCATGTCTAAACTCATAACTAAGAGGTAAACTAACATTTAAAACCATCAAGATCACTGGTAAAAATTAACAAAAATAGCAAGACACACGTTTCAAGTATGTTTTCATGTATCTTATGTTTCATGCTACTCTGCCATTGCATATTTCAAGGAATAGCAAAGAAATGTTCCAGATAGGTAATTTTCAGTGGTTACATATTTAATAACCAGTCTTTTAATCTTGCTTCTTGGCATATAAAACAGGAGGCGCACATACACACTGCTTGTATTTCCCATAACAGAGATTGCATATACCTTTGTAGTGATGATGCCAACATCTGAGTACCTTAATTACAGCTGATATGTTTATAACTGTAAACTCACAACAGTTCATCAACACAAAATGTTGGTGGAAAAACAGAGAAGCACAATCAGTGGCAGACTGATACGGCTCTGCAAACAACTGTCAATTAACAAAGTTGAGGGATACATAAAGGTAATCAATAACTTATCTCGTTGATCATTATACATGCTTATATTTCAAATTAAACACAAATGTGTTGCTAAGTGATAAGATGTAACAATGTACATTCATGAAGCATTCCTGAAGAAAATTAATGCGATAATTTATGGAACAATTTAAAAACCTGAAATGTGTCATTCTGGAGGAAATATGAGTTGAAGGCCAGATTACATGGGTTCCCAGCCTCATCAACACCAATAATCTCCTCATAATTATAAGGATTTAAAAATGTGCTTAATACATCAAATAAGATTTACACTGCTTGTGAAACTTAAAAAGTAATTGAAATGTTTTTTTAAACGGTAAACGGTTAATGACTACATTAAATATTGAATAAACTAAGATGATAAAAAGGAAGTTTTACCTTTTTTTGTCAGTAAATAATTCTTCAATGAGAACACCAACAAATTCCCCTAGGAGTCCTCTTATAATTTAGCAAACTATTATAATAAAGCCACAAAAAAGTTTTAAAATTTTATCTTAGAACTCTCACACCAACACACCACTACATTGGCCTGGAGTAAATGACAAACTCAGAAATTGTGGATCAGGCAGTCTAGGGGAGGGGTGAAATCCTGTTGATCCTGTATTTCTCAATGACACCAGTTTACACTGAACACAATGGAATGATGAGGAGAAAGGTGGTATGGAAAGGAATCCTTGTGTGAAAATGTGAGCATGACTAACAAACTTCACCATTAGGAAGATATTTGGAGAATAGTGAATAATGAAATAAATATTTAATTATACAATTATTCATAATTAGGAAATAATTTTTCTCATATTTTAACAACATTTAGCACTTTTCTGTGTTCTGTGTTCAATATTTTAACATTTTAAACCATTTTACTGCATGTGTTGATTTTCATTTGCATGTGTCACAGTGGGCCGAGCACCCAGAGAGAGGGACAACTCCCACACACACACCACACATGCTACTGTCCCAATCACTTATTGCTCATACACTCTTGTTAACTGGTTCAAGATAGCATCAATGAATGACAAATTACTTTCACACACCTACATATAACCAGTTATTCTACCTGATTTGAAGGGATTCTTTTTTGGGGGTGAATCTCCTGTTAATTGGTTTGAGAAAAAAAAAAAAAACACTTTTGCAAAACGTATGTTGATGTTAATTACATATTCAGAATCATCACAACTCCCGTGAAATTTCAATAACCAACTTACTTTCTCCTTTTAATGGCTATGAGAGTCTCACCTCTTATTCTAGGTAAAGTGATCTGCAGTTTCAAAGTTTCGCACTCATTATCGTTTGTCCACTAACATCGTTTGAAATATCAGAAAAAAATACCCAGCACTCGAACATTTCCGAGAACACTGATTATGTTCCGATTACAACTCCAAAACATTTTCAACATTAAAGAAACTTTAATATTTGTTTTATGAAGTTCACCAAAACAATTCATTTCAATATGTCCTTAATTTTACATCTGTATCTCCTACCTGTGTGTGTTATGCGGTACGTGCGGGCACGTTCGGAGCAGTTATGTAGGAGCGTTCGAATGCACGCGAGTCAAAGCTTTTACTAACTGAACTACCAGCAAATTGTGTCGCGTTAAACTTTAGCTATATAATCTTTCTAAAGCTTTATAAAAGCGAAATATTTGTGATTAGAACTTGGTCTAATTGTTGTATCCTGTTATATTTGCTATGTACATTTTAATTGGTTTTGTTTGGGGAATGGATAGACTAATTTTAGTTCGTCGCTCAGAAAACTCCCAATGTAGGTATACCTATGGCCTTTACCGAGGTCAAGATATCCTCGCTTTAGCGATTCGCGGTCAAGTCATCCGCGCTTTAAATCCGAAAACGCCTATATGCGCAATTTTACGGTATTTCGCTTCTCATTGCAAACTAACGCTCCCTAAGTAAAGAGAAACAAACGTTCGTATATTTCGAAGAGCTATTTATAATCTTTTAAAAAATATTTGGTAATATAAAAGTTGCAAGATTATCATAATATCTATTGTGCAATATTGTGATTTAACAGTGCTGCTCACCGCAAACAAGCAAAGAGGACAGAGACTTTCGTATTATTTGAAGAGATTTGGTGGAGACACACACTTTTACTGCATTTTAAAAATGCACAATATAGTTTAATTTATTGAACTTGTTTACTTTCATCATTACATTAATCACAATCGATAATACATTTAAACAGTTTAATAAGCATTGTGCAAAATAGGTTTTCTATATAATATTTCTCAGACGTTTATACTATTGCGTAGAATTTAAGATTCACGACACAGGACATTGGTTTCAAACCTGACACTTAATCTCTTTATCTCTCTCTCTGGATTCAGATCATTCAAAAAAAGTGAATAAAAATTAGAAATCTATTTCCTAAAATTCTGCACTATTAATCTCATATATTATACATAATAAACACAATAGTATTTATAAAATATACTAAAACCTATTCAATTATATATACACATCCACATAATAATAATAATAATAATAATAATAAAATATAACTTCACTATTATATTATACTGATATTTGCAGTGAAAATAACTTTCTGATTAATTTCTTCGTAATTCTGACGTCAACAAAATAACATCTGCCACAATTATTGAGGCATACAATTTTCATGCAAAAGAAACCAAATGGCTTTTGTCATTTGGATTACATATCAAGTACATTTAAGTGGCAGAAACTAGCTAATGGTTAAAAATATGGCAATGGGAGCACTCACCTGGATACAGAGAATTAAAACAAAACAAAAGTGAATAAAAGATTCTTCAAATTCTTAACACATTAAGTTAAAAATAAAATGAATGTTCGGAATGAGATTTCTCAGACTAAAGGTTAAGATATTAGCCTGCTAACGGGAACATAAGATAGCTTTGCCCATGAATAAAAGCTACTTTAACTTCTCAAAACATTTGGATCGAATTATATTTGGGTAGATTATTATACCATTTGTGATATGTACATTAATCACTAATCAATCATTTAACAAGACAGAACCGAGTGTTATGTACCACTCTCATCTGGCTTGGCCACAGACTGAGGAAAAAAATCGTGTTATAAAATAATTATGCAACCAAACTATGGGTGCCCAGAAATGACAAAATGCATCTGTACTCCCCTTGGCCATAGAAACAAACAAGATAGCATAATAAAAAAAGAAGGCTTTCCAATGACATTAAGTATTAAAACAACAACATAATATAATATAATATAATATATGAAATAATAATATTATTATAAATAATATTTCTATATCTGTTACATTTACACAATAATATTTTTCATATATGCTGTAGTGTACCATTACAGTAAACCCCCCCCCCCCCCCCGCGCTGACATGTCCACCATCGGGACTGTGAACCCCAGGCCACCATGGTAACCGCAAGCCTGGTGCATGCACAGTGAAAGACAGGCTGGGAGCCACCCCCAAGGGAGATGTCATGAATGAGGGGGAAAGGTGGAGTTCATAACGCTCCATGGTGGGTCTGACAGGACCAAAGGTGCGGCAACGTTCAGCAACAGCAGCAGCCTTAACAGGGGCGGAAGTGCAGCAGAGATGGTTCCAGAAGCGTGGTGGAGATCAGCAGCGGCAGCAACTTCAACAGGACCAGAAGCACTGCAGCGATCAGCAACGCCAGCAGCCTCAGCAGGACCCAGCCAAGACACACAGTCTGGCGCACCCACAGAGACAGTGGCCACAAACAGAGACAAATGAGGTAGTGCACCCACAGACACAGTAGGCACACAAACACAAGTGTCCACCCTCCCAGCCCTCCCTGTTCTTCATACATACATGTCCCTGGCCCTGAAGGACACACAAAGGTCTGCCTTGAATCCAGACATGCCGAGACAGACTTTTCCCCCACACGTCACAAGCCACCCAGGGAGAGCCCATCATGGAGGTGAAGCCCTTGAGGCAGTCCTATTCCTCGGCTTTGGATGGATCCACCACGTACTCATAACCCACACCTGGAATAGAGAGAGAAGAAATTAAGGAAGCAACAGCAGGAAACACAGCCACTAGACCACACACATAGTGGTCCCAGTGGAGCCAGTTTGCATCCTATGAGCCCAGCCTGGGAGCCCTCCACACTAGACGTGACAAATCCTCTACCTTAGTAGCATGCTTCCTCTTGGAGCATGCTCAGCCATGGGCGCACCCCCTTGGAGTAGTCCTAGTGCTGAGTGCATTGGCATCCTGTGGAGGTTGGTCATTCTGTGACCCAAGTGCCACAGAGCAGGAGTTTCTTGACACAGACAGACATTTATTAACAAGACAAAACAGAAACGGTAATGGTAATGGCTTTCACATAAAACAAACCAGTACACCATGATAAAGATGATGAATGATAAACACAATAACGCAAGCACAAGTAGAACAGCAAATATGGGCATGGAACAATGAACATGCACACTTACACCTTCAATGACCAACCCACTCTACACACACAGGGTTTTAAATACATACAGCGACATGTGAACAAGGTGCAAGAGGGGCATTGCTACAAACAAGTGCAGCATTTGACACTAAAGATGAAAATAATTTACTAGATAAACTCAAAAATGTTGTTGGTTTAAATCTTATCTAGCCGGTTGCTACCAGTTTGTTAACAAGGTTAGCTCTGGTGTCCAACAAGGATCTGTTCTAGGGCCTTTGCTTTTTTTCTTTATATATGCTACCTCTAGGTGACATTATAACATAGTACATAATCACTGTGCTAGTATGCTGTATGCTGATGATACTCAGTTAAATGCAGATGCAGATGTCTCAGCCAAACCAGAGGACATATGTCAGTTTAGTATTATTGAGGAATACATAAAGGACGTCAGACACTGTATGTTGAGAAACTTTCTCTCGCTTAATCCTGGAAAAACAAATGTGCGTCTATTAGGCCCAGAGACAGCTAGGTCCTCATCTCTAATTACATAATTCCATAATTACCTCAATGGTCTCTCAATCACATCTTCTCTAATAGTTAAAGATCTTGGAGTGATTATAGAACCCAGTCTCTTGTTCGAAGCTCATGTAATTAATTGAACTGCCTTTCTCTATCTCAGGACCAATGCAAAGATTAGGAACATGCTCTCCTCACATGATGCAGAAAAGCTAGTTGATGCATTTATCACTTCAAAATTGGACTACTGTCATGCCTTACTATCTGGCTGTACAACTAAGTGCCTAAACAAGCTCCAGCTAGGTCAAAATGCAGCAGCCAGAGTTCTTACGAGAACTAGAAAATGTTATCACATCTCTCCTATCTTAGCTACTTTACATTGGCTCCCAGTAAAATATTGTATTGATTATAAAATATTTCTAATGACCTACAAAGCACTGAATGGTGTTGCCCCACAGTACCTTACGACCCACCATGTCTGCTTAGATCAAAAGGCTTATTGTTGATACTGGTTTATTAGTTTTATGCAATATTTACTTTTATATGTCTATCATCTTCTCTTTCTCTGAATGACAAAAACATTTCATTTTTATATTACTGACTAATTAAAACTACTTTTAGCACAAGTACTATAATGTTCATTTTCTTTGAATCCTAACACAAAATATGCAAGCTTTTAGAGTCATCATAACAGCCTAACTTACAAGCCTTCAAATATTAAAAAGCCTGCTTTTTCTATAAACCATATTTATAAAATATCAGAGTACACACATTAACCTATTTCTGAACCCACTCCCCCTAGTGCGGGTCCATTCTGACATACTGAAATGAATCACTTAATAGCATCGAATATTCCATCCACATAAAATTTCTTAGAACTACCTGCATACAAGGTTTCACCTGTCTACATGCAACCATTCACCAGAAATCCCACACTTAATACATCATGTTTTTCCTCATTGTTTACACATCAATTAAGGCCTGCCCTTTTAAATGGCCTTTTAAAAAATATGTCTGGTATAAGACAACTTCAGATTTTGTCAAAGAAAATTCAATTACCATCAAAGCAATAGCATGAAACATTTAAACAGTATACAGAATATTAGTAAAGTTCTTTATATGCTTGCTCGAGTCTTTGAACAAAAATATGTATATTTCTTTTGTAACCTAGCACAAAATATGCAAGGCTTTACAACACAATGCACATTAGTCATGTAACGCTCACTCTGCTGAAAATGTAGACAGCTAACTTGCATTGTTTGGTCGCACACTGAGTGAGCGTGGGCACTGACCAAAGAATAGACCCCTGGATGCATCTCACCATTTCGGGTTCGCCTCATGGTTTCCTTTGCATTCGCAGTTGTTTCTGACTGGGATGCAGTTACAAGCAGCTGCTTCTCTTCCTTTGCCCAGCAGATGGAAGCGAAAATGGAGCCAAAGTGTGTGCTGGTGACAGGGGGCAGCGGTCTGGTGGGGAAGGCCATCGAGCGAATAGTGATAGAGGAAGGGGGTAGTAGAAAAGGAGAGGAGTGGATCTTTGTGTCCTCCAAAGATGCCGACCTAATGTGAGTCTCAGTTTCTCAAATTTAAGAATTATTAAAACAATAAACCGTTTAGTTAACAACACTTTTCATTTTAGTTACAAGCAATCAATTTAGCTTCACAAACTTATTTCTATAAGATAGATTAAATATTAGAGTTTATGATAAGAAATTTATAAATTTACACAGTACAATAAACAAAAATAGAAAATACTTTAAGGTATGCTTGTTTTATATATGTAGCTTATAGGCTGTCAAACATTTATAGTAAATTGTCAAAATGTCTTGGCTGGCACTCGAAATCTATTTCTATAGTTTATACTTTTATACACAATGGTAAAACAATAATTTAAAACAATGTTAACCCATGAGATAAATTGAATGGTTGGCATCCTGGAGTGTCATCCGTATGAGAAAGAGAAAGTTATGAAAACATATTTAGAAAGTATCATGTAGGGTCAGCATTCATTTTATTTTGGAAATGTTTCTTAATGTGCAGTTTCTTATAGGACTCAAATAACAAATTAGCATCAATGATAACACCAAGGACTTTTTAATTGCACAAAAACAAGCAAAAAAAATCTAGGGTTTAGGTTAAAAACCAGCAACATTATTTTAGCAGAATTAGTTTGCATCAGTTTTTTTGTTATTGTTGTTTTAAAGGGAGAATAAGGGGCTTTTTACTCTAAATGGATGATACACTGTAAAGGGAGAATGATCTATAACTTTGCATTGATTCTCTGCATTGATTCTGTGCTAAGATTCTTCTGGAAACCAGACTGAAACAGTGCTTGTTATTCCTTAAAAAAGCAGAACTGTTGTGGAATGTTTTATTTTAATAATAAAACTGAGATAATCAGAGAGATCCAGGGATCCAGATGTGTTTCTCTTAAGGAGTGCCTAACAATTAATTGGGAGCTGCTGGTGAACTGGAGCTGGAGCTATGTTCTGCAATTTGTTTTCCTCCTCCTTTGGTGCCTCCAGTCGTCCCTCGTTGTTGGTTGTCTTTTGTTGCAGTTCCTCGTTTTCCCTCTTGGCACTTTTGTTGTCCTGAGTCTTTCTTTGGGTTTGTTGCTGGTTCTTGTTCTGTGCTTCTGTTCCTGTTGCTCTGGTTTTTGTATATTCCTAATTCCGCTCTTGGTTCTTGTTTTGGTCCCTTTTTTTGTCTCTGGCTTTTGTATCTCCATTCTGCTCCATTTTGCTCCTTGTCCTGGTACCTGCTCCTGGTCGTGTTCCTTCTTTGGCTCCTGTCTGTTTCTGTGCCTTTTCCTAGTTCTGTTTTTGGCTTTTGGTGTTTTGGTTTTGCACTCCCTTGTGTTGCACGCTTTAGTGGGACCTGCTGACACATTTGGCCACCCTCCTGGCATCCCTGTTTCCATAGTTTCCCTGTCATGTCTGTTTTCCTTTACTTCCTTGTTCCGCCCTTCGTGTGTTCCTCGATTCCAGTCCTTGTTTTGATTTTCCCTATTCATATGTTCACCTGTGTCTGGTTAGTCCTTAGTTGTCTTGGTTATTTAAGCCCTGTGTTTTGTTTCCCATGTTGTCAGTTATTTTGGTAAGTTTGGTCATGTGCAGAGTCGTTGTTGTTGTCGTGCTTGTTTTGTTTTTTGCTAAGTTTGCATGTTAATTTGCCTCAGTGCTTTCCCCCGTGTCTCAGCTTCCTGGCCTCCTGTGTTTTGTTTCCCTCATTTATTAAAGAACCTCGTGCATTTGCATTCTGCCTATCGCCTTGTCCCTGCTAAAACGTTACAGTGTTTGACCCTATAATTCAGCCACTTTGTTATATATTTTTGTGATTGTGCCCCTATACTGTGTCTTTCCATTTGTTGTGTTCTATTTTGTTAGCTTAGTGCTGTTTCTAATGCTTTATGTTTAGTTTGTTGTTGTATCCATAAACATCTATTTTGTCTGAAACTTGGCTTGTCTCTGCATTATCCCTTGCCTAGTTGTCTATCTACTAATTACAAAATCTTTTTTTTCAGAAAATATTTCAAGATAACCACAGAGTGGATAATAAATTGAAATTAAAATGAAAGGTAAATGTGTACACTTTGGAACAGGCTTCCTCTTAATAGCAAACACTCTTTATAGTGTTTGCTATTAAGAGGAAGCCTGTTCCAAAGTGTACACATTTACCTTTCATTTTAATTTCAACACCATCTTTTCAAGACTTTGAACATCCTCTGAAAACAAAAGCACCTCTCTTCCTACATAAATCAAAAGGAAGGCAAGGGTTGTCTGTCCTTCTCTTAAGAGAAAAATACCCAAAGGCTTACTTGTTTCTGAGGGAAGAAAATGCACTTAATCTGTAAGGCATGTGTCCTCATTGCACACAATGAAAGAGTTGCCACTGTGGCCCATCCCAGAATGAATTCATAGCCATACTTCTACTAAATGCATGAAAGCATTCTTTGTTCTTAATAGAGAATTTTTCAGAAAAGTGTGAAAACATTTACAAGCACCTTGATCAATTTTTGCAAAAAATCCTCAAATAATTGCTTCCCATGGGCATAAAACCTATGTTTAATATAATTAACTGTTCATTCCAGTTACAGTTTGAACTCATTCCAGTTACAGTTTGATGGGTCAGTGCTGCCAGTAGCTGATCTTATGCAATAAAACAATGATTGGCTACTAGCTGGGCTGCCCCACGGAGGATCGGTTCCCTCCTGGGTCCTCCCTAGGTTTCTGCCACTGGTTTCTGCCACTGTCAGCCCTGGATTGCTCATTAGGGATCTGGAACCATACATTTCTAAAGCTGCATTGTGATATGTGTTGTAAAAAGTGCTATGTAAACAATTTTGCACTGCATACACAGTCAAATTTGGCATCAATGCTTGAAAATCATCATTATCATCATCATCTGTTTACTATAAACAGCACAGACTCTTGTATATGTTCCAGAGTCTTTAACACCTCTTTTGTACAAATAATGCTTCTCTTCAAATCTGCAAGGGTTGAATTTGATGAAACAAGTTAACCAACAAATTTAAACTATCTAGTCACTGTTGCAACTTCTTGAATTATGGGAGACCGACTTTAATAGTTCTTGATATCTCAAATCCTGTCAATTGCTGTGTTTTGGTCAAAATATTCTTCCAAGTATACACATAATCAAACATGAAAACCTGTAGAAGATCATGTATGCCTTTGTCTACTACTCAACTATAACAGCTTCATAGGCCAGCTTCATCATCACAACTTGATCTAGCTTCACTGGGAAACTGTATAGAGAAGATTAACAAAGAGCAAGAGTGGCTGGACTGAGCTGTGAGGGCAAAGATACTCACCAGCCAGTTTGTGTATCTAACTCTGCCTTGTTCTATATAAACCACATTTTTACCATTCAGGCTGAGCAGATGCTGGATTACTATTATGTGGCAAACCAACACAGCTACAAATCCCCCCTCTGCCCTGCCTTTGACAAAGGTGAACACACCCCCATTCTTCTTTAGACATAGACAAAACCACAAACAAGATAAACTGGTTCTTAGGACAATATTATCAAAGGAGTGAGGAGGCCCTCCTCATTTTTCAGGATTATTTCTATTCCACAGATTGTTAGTCGGGCAGTAGATTTGGACATTGATGTTTATATGTACTGTGACTGATTACATCAGTATGTGCACTGACAATATTGTCACACAAATCCTCATTAAATAGCAAGGTCCAATCCAGGTACAATCTTCTAAGGGCCAATAAGGTCCATCACGATGGCACTGATAGACTACAGGAACAAGATTGAGTCATACTACGTATTTCACTTGCTGTATCCTGAATGCATGTGGGATGGGGCAGTGGTAGCTTAGTGATTAAGGTACCTTGACTTGTAATCAGAAGGTTGCTGATTCACACCCCACCACTGCCAAGTTGCCACTGTTGGTCCCTCGAGTAAGGCCCTTAACCCTCAGTTACTCAAGTTGTAGTTGATTATAATTGTAAGTTGCTTTGGATAAAAGGGTCAGCTAAATGCCATAAAATGTAAATGTGCCAGTCAGCTGCTGATTAAACAGCCTACACAGTTGAGTTTAGAGTATTAGCAGTGTGTTGCAATGTGAGCAACCTTTGTCTCAACATCAGAAAAACAAAGGAGGGAGTGGTCACTCCCCCTGGTATTGGGATATTTTTTGGTCAGTTCAACTGGGTAGCTCTACAACATTGTTCTGGAATAAGACAAACACACAGAGAAGTAAAAGACAATTAACATATGTACAAAGTTCATAATACTCTATATCAAACAGGAACATATTTACAGCCACTCATGAATGTATTCAACCTTCTTGGAAGTCATTATATTTATCCATTTTGAGACACTTGCATTTATTGTCCTAATCAGCATTTTCTCTAGAATACTATTTTTATGTATTAAAAAGCCTAGTCCAAGTATTAATAGTTTACAACAAAAATACAAGTGATAAAGTGTTGTAGTAATACTGTAAATGTTGATTATCAAAGCAACTGAATACCTTTGCTGCTATTTGAAAACAAAGCCAAACCCAGTCTCCACATATAGAAGACAGACAGTAATATAATCCCTGAGCTCTTCAAATTTCCTGCAGTGTACACCAAATGTGAGATCAGCCTAGAGCTGAGGAAAATGATTGATAATAAATGAATAACATTAAAAAAAAAAGCTTTGGAGCTCAGGTCTCTAACCTCCATAACATACTTGGTGGTTTATCTGGCCTTTGACTCTGCAAATGGAGAAAAATAAATATCCTGCTAAAGCTATCTTGCAATCAAACTAAATGTAGAATAAAATTGTTTTTTACCATTACTTCACTAATGTTATCTTGTATTACAACATGTGTTTCATTGTTACTACAATGTGGAGTAATAATAACTATATTCTTTGACTGCTACCTTACATGGAATATAGTTTTACAGACTGTTTCTAAATATTTATTTCTAGTAACCTCATCATCATATTATGGGTCATAAACCATGACATCATGTGTCGAAGACAGAGGAAAGGCAGGACACATTTGTGGAGATGTGTAAGATTTACTGAGGGCCGTATTTTTTATCAATAATAAAATCCATGGTTGTTTGGCCAGGTATCAGAGACACAAATCTAGGTACATTGAAAAGGATGTAAAATAAAACACACAAAGAGAAACAAGGACATGAAAACAGCTCAGGTAATGAGAGCTACAATGGCAACAACAATAACAATCACAACGACCTGCTAACCAGATACGAGGGTATAAATATACAACCAAATCAGGGAAATCTATGTAAACTTTAATTATAATATGAACTTTAGTTTTGAAAACTCCAATTGTTTTGCCATGAAATATTCCTCATGTAAGATTGTAAGATGTAAGATTGCAAGATTGTAAAATTGTCTTACATCTAATCTGAGAAAATCTGAAAAATTAATAATGTGTACTTAATTACAGTTTTGATTGGAAATGAAATTAAATGAGGGTGGTTTATGACATTAGCCCAACACTGTGTGCTTATGTAAGGTAAAGGGAGACTAACCAGTGAAGAATTTGTTGTTTTTTTGTCATGATTTTATAAGTAAACAGGTGTAGCAAAGCCTACTATTTATTTAAGAGCCAGTGTGAATGTATTTGGTATATCCATTGTTAGGGTTTAACATGCAGGAGTAACTTGTAACAATTAAACAAAAGAAAGAAAAACACAGGCCATATGTTTCTAAAATATGTTTATTGAAATAAAAGAACAATCTAGAACAATGTCTCTCTCTCTCTCTGACTGACCATAACTCAAACCACTTTCTATTTGATTCAGGAATTTGTGTGCATGTGTGTGTAAATTGGTCCACTAGAACACCCTTAATGGTATGTATACTTAATGAACACTCTACTACAATGTACCCATGTAAAGAATGGATAGGTCTAATAAACAATGTCAGTGTATGTGTTTGTGTGTATGTTGTAATGGTTACAATGGTGACAAATGAATGATGGCAATCCTGGAGTGCAGGCTTGGTGTGCCCAGAGACTGCATAGGGCACATTTCACAGATCCTTTGGTTTGGAACTGTCAAACAGCTGCCAACACAGAAGTTTTCATCATTGGAGGAATCTCAAAATTCTCAGCATTACAGCAGTAGCTTTAAACTTTTTCTTGGTGGGCTTTCTCTCCTTTTTCTTTTGATTGGCTTTATTCTTTCCTAACATAGTCTTGCCAGGTAAGGAGAGTCACCAGGCAAGATGTTGGAGAATGCAGCTGGAAAGCACCAGATGTCAATGAGGTATGAATGGTGAATGACTTGCGAGGGGACATTGTCACACTCCTCAAAAATGTCAGGATTGGAGGGTCAAATGCCTGTGGATATGAAACCAGCTTGAATGTTTTTGGGTGTTGCAGCAACAGGCAGAGCAGGTTTTCACAGTACTTGGAACAAATATATCCTTATTGTCATGGTAGGATTTATCTTCATCCAGGCATCACTTGCAGTGTTCACCATTTTCTTAAATGGGCTGTAGACACCGGTCCAATGGCTGAAGTGGTGGAGCTTTCTGCTGTCAACCTAGCTGGGTCCCAGCATGTTCCTGCCCTTCAGCCCAAGACCCTGGTGTCTGGGGTGGAGGAATCGAAGTATTTTTGAGGGGTTGTCTCTAGGCACTTGCATCAGGCTCTTAAGGCCCAGCAGGCCTGCTCCATGGAACATGTATGGAGGACAAAGGGACTGTGCAGGGACTAATGTGTTCTGTGCTCTGTGTTCCCCTGTATTGCAGGTTCCAGACCCCGGTGAGGAATGGGTTGACCAGCCTCCTCACCTCAGTGCGCTCAGACACATGTACCACGTTGTTATGTCCTGTGTTTGTTTTTGGTATGTGTGTGTGTGTTGCATGTGGAGTCTGCTTGTGTTCCACATTCCAGTACAGAGTTTATGGGGAGGAAATAAAGGTTTGACGTGGTTTATGACCTTGTTTCCAATTTTAACTTTGCTCTTACCTTTGCTCTAATACTTAGTTTCCAGTTGTATATGTGTATATATTCCACTTTGTTCCTATTGTTGTGTGTTCACTGGTGTGTCGGGAGTGACTGCCATTTTGTTTGGGGTGTAGGTTTGATCTGTGTTTTCCACTGTAAGTGTAGTTGTTTGTGTATTTTCTTTAGTCTGTGTAGGTGAGTGATTTTTGTTTCTTGTGTGGATTTGTTTGTTACTTTGGCCTGGGTCACTCCTGATGTTATACTCCAGTGTCACACTGTCTCTTCTACAATACACTAGCTATCACTGAACTACTTTGGTCTGTTGAGATCTGATCTTTAGCCATTTTTTTTTCTCACACTTCTTGTTACAGCCTGGAGCCTAGACATGGTCAAATCTAGTTTTGTATTCAGTACCACAAGGAATAAACCCATCAGGAAAGATTCTGCTCCTTTAGGCTTGAAGATCATCACCTTGATGCTGCAGGATTATGCCTTACTTAACCTCCATTTGTATTTCCACATTGCTGCCTATACAGTTAAGACAACTTACCAAACCAATAACTGGAAGTTGGAAAATGCACTACAAATTTTATCAGTGAAAATAATTACATTCCTTTAAATTATTCTTGCAAGCACATGTGTAGTTTTGTTGGGGGATAGGGAGACGTGTCTACTCAAATAAATCCTGCTCACACTTCTCATATAACGTGTTAGGTAGGGTAGTGTGAGTGGTGTCCCCTCCCAAAGGTGAAATGAAACCTACACCACTTCTTGCAATTTCTGTGCCACAACTACATGTCTCTACTTCTTGTCCACATCTCTTTCACCACCCCCCTTATACTGAAGTCCTGAAAACGTATCCATTGTCAGTATCTGACAAAAATTCCACAAGTCCAACACTTTATAGACATAATACAAAATATTCAAGCAAATACACAAATACGCAAATACACAAAATTTATATATGCTAATTGTCAGAGCTAACAGAAAACACTAGCTTTATCTCCTCCACCTTGTCAAACAAGCTCTTCTGTGTTGGCACCGTCTGAAACAACAACAGAGCAACTTTGCTAGAACAACTGCTGTTTGGGACTTTTTTATCTAAGCTAAAGTGGTCAATGTTTTCCTGTGTATCCTGGAAGAATTTTTGATTTTCAGTATGGATGAGCCACAGTGTGTCCGCACCCATTTACTGTTTAGTTTCCTATTTAGAGTGTCAGCCATTTTGTAGTGTTGTCCGAATTTTCAGTGGTCAATTCAGAATCCAATTCATTATATTGTTATCCATAGTTCACCATAAATGTAATGAACTAATGTACTGCAAGATAATTTCCTATGGCAGATGTTAGTGCTGTATTTATATGAATGCCAGTATAAGAGACATGCTGCCTGGTTTGCCATCACTATTTTAGTTGTGATCCCAAAAGTAATAGTCACAGAATGTTAATCTAATGAAGAATAGATGAAGCTCTTGCTGAAGAAATAAACATTTACTCAATAAAGCATTTCACTCAATAGTTTTTATTTATAAATGGGAACATGGACATGGCTATAGCATTATGTATTAAAGTCATTAAATAATACATATAAGGTTGAAAACACTGCTAAATTGTCATACTTCAGTGTGTTGTGATTGTACCAGTAGTCTATTTATTGTTGATGTTCTGGAGATTTCATGACAAAATGTCACAATGATACTGCCTCTTTCTGGCAGAAGATAGTGTTGTTTGAATTTGTAGTCAGTCGTATCCTCAATGGGTTGATAATACTAATACTACTACTACTACTACTACTAATAATAATAATAATAAGAAGAAGAAGAAGAAGAAGAAGAAGAAGAAGAAGAAGAAGAAGAAGAAGAAGAAGAAGAAGACGAATAATTTCTATATCAACTTGATGTTGATGTTTAATAATTATGTCATTTACAAACTGTTGAATTCTTTGTAATTGAATTCCCTGCATGTTGATTTCACTGCCAGGTCGACATTCTCTTTGGGGGCTGAGCCGCCCTAAGGGTGAAATCATGGACTCACCCAAAGAGTTATGTAACCAGCCAACACATAATGTAATGAACTGTGCTCAAAAAGGGTGTGACCATAGGCTTAGCAGGACTGTTGAAACTCACAGAACAGACACAGAAAGCACTAACAAAAATTCACCACTTTGTTTCTAGCTCTTAATGACTCAGTAACACTGGTAGGTATTATTACATATTGAAAACAGGGTGCCATGTATTGTCAAGTAAATAAAACTGAATACATGCAGTAAAATGTTCTTAAAATCTGAATATAACATTACACATCACAGAAACAGGTGCTCTGCAAATTTAGCTAAACGATAAGGAAAATGTAATTATTTCCTGATTAATATCATTATTCACTCCTCTACAAATATCTTCTAATGCTGAAGTTTGTTATTCATGCTCATATTTTCACATGGGGATTCCTTTCCTTACCACTGTTGCCATTTTTCTTCTCATAGTTTGTCTTTCTTCCATTGTGTTCAGTGTGAACAAGCATCATTGCAAAATACAGAATCAACACTTTTCACCCCTCCCCTAATTTGCTTGGTCCACAGTTTTTCGGTTTGTCATTCACTCCTGGCATACCTAAAAGCAGTGGAATATCTCAGAGTTTTGTAACTTAAATTGGAAACCATTATGCTTTTAGTATCATGGATTGATAAAGCTATAAGAGGACTCCTAGAAGAAGTTGTGGACTCTTTGCCTGCAGACTTGTTTACTGACATAAAAGGTAAAACTCTTATTTTAAAAATAGATAATGTTGTTCTATAGTTTCACAAATGAATTCAATTTGATTTAATGCCATTGAATTTTATAACTCCTCCAACAGTTTCCCAAGTGAATTACATTTTATTAATGTTAAAATGGATTTTACATGGTATTATTTTTAAATGCTAAAAAATGCTGTAAACTAAGAATCCTTTCAAACATATGTTATATTTTTTTTTTTCAATTTTTATTTATTTATTTTTTTTTTTAATCAATTTACAAAATGCAAAGTGAGGGAACAAAATAAAAATCAAAATCAAATCAATATTTGGTGTTACTACCCTTTGCCTTCAAACCAGCATCAATTATTTTAGGTACACGTGCACAAAGTCAGGGATTTTGTAGGATTATAGTCAGGATTATAGTAATTATACCAAACAGGTGCTAATGATAATCAATTTCACATGTAGCTTGAAACACAGTGATTAACTGAAACATAAACAGATGTGTCGGAGGCTTAAAACTGGGTGTGGAACAACCAAACTGCTACAAGGTGAGGTTGTGGAAGACAGTTTCATGTCACAGATCATACAGCATGGCAAGACTGAGCACACCAACAAGACACAAGGTTATAGTTATACTGCATCAGCAAGGGCTCTCCCAGACAAAGACTTCAAAGCAGACTGTGGTTTCCAGAGGTGCTGTTCAAGCTCTTTTGAAGAAGCACAAAGAAATGGGCAACGTTGAGCATGGTAGACACAGTGGTCGGCCACGGAAACATAATGCAGCAGATGAAAAACACATCAAGCTTCAAAATCAGAAGATGTCCAGCAGTGCCATCAGCTCAGAACTGGCAGAAACCAGTGAGACTTAGGTACACTCATCTACTGTCTCGAGAAGTCTGGCCAGAAGTGGTCTTTATGGAAGAGTTGCAGCCAAAAAGTCATACCTCCAACAAGGTCAAGTGACTCAACTATACACAAAAACATAGGATCTGGGGTGCAGAAAAATGGCAGCAGGTACTCTGGACTGATGAGTCAAAATTTGAAATATTTGGCTACAGCAGAAGGCAGTGTGAAGTGCCAGAGAATGGTACAATAATGAGTGTCTGCAGGCAACAGTGAAGCATGGTGGAGGTTCCTTATAAATTTGGGGCTACATTTCTGCAAATGGAGTTGGAGAATTGGTCAGGATTAATGGTGTCCTCCATGCTGAGAAATGCAGGAATATACTTATCCATCATCCACCATTAGGAAGGCATATCATTGGCCCCAAATTTATTCTGCAGCAGGACAACGACCCCAAACATACAGCCAATGTCATTAAGAACTATCTTCAGCGCAAAGAAGAACAATAAGTCCTTGAAGTGATGGTATGGCCTGATCTCAACATTATCGAGTCATTGAGTCATGAAGAGAAAGAAGGATTTGAGGAAACCTACATCCACAGAAGATCTGTGGTTAGTTCTCCAAGATGTTTGGAACAACCTACCAGCCAAGTTCCTTCAAAAACTGTGTGCAAATGTAACAAGAAAAATTGATGCTGTTTTGAAGGCAAAGGATGGTGACACCAAATATTGATTTGATTTAGATTTCTCTTCTGTTTGTTCACTGCATTTTGTTAGTTGATGAAAATAAACTATTAGCACTTCCATTTTTGAAAGGATTCTCAGTTTACAGCATTTTTTCACACCTGCCTAAAACCTTTGTAGTAGTGTGTGTGTGTGTGTGTGTGTGTATACATATATTCAATCACATATGATAGAAGAAGAATAACATTTATTACATCCTGAGATGTAATGTGTATGTGTGTGAGAGAGAGAATGTGTGTGTATGCCATTTTTCTTTCATTTCTGAACATAGGCTGATGACATAGATTGATCCTCACCACACACCTTCCCTCTCAAGGACTCTGCCAGGGATTTGGACCCCATGAAAAAAAAAAAGTACCTGAAGTTCTAATAATTTTTAGGATCCTTGTTCAGTCACAGGCCCTTAGAATCATCCTAATGCCTCACCCATACGGCATCACTGTGCCTCCTCAAAAACAGATGGATGCATGATGACCCTGATCAAAACCAGTGTAAACTATAGACTAATTTAACATGTAGATTTCAATGTGTATGATCAGCTAAACACAAATAGGGAAATAACTAGATCATTTATTAGAATAATTATGCAGGTAATCATACAACTAATTACAATGAAATAAATAAATAAAATTAAAGCAGTCTAAGTTAAGTCATAGCAGTATACAGAAAAAGAATGACAGTTTATAGAAGCATGGAGTGATAAATGATTTAAGTGTGAACAAAAAATTGCACATAGTTTTGAGTTTCATTTTAAAAGGTTGTAAGTGAAGTAGGGGTTATAAAAAATTAAATAGACATTATGGAAAATTATGATTTTAAAAAATGGGTAGACATAGTGAAAAACAAAGGGAATTAGAAAGTGGTGTAGTAGCCCTGTATGTGTATGGCAGTGTGATTTATTATTTTATATGCATGTATTTCTACAGTAATGTTCATGGCCCTGTGTATATGGAATATGTAAATGTGCTTTTACTTATGAGATTGGCAATGAAAAGATAATTCTTTAGTTTCTTTTTATGTGAAAATATAAGGAAGAAAAGAAGCTTATAATAAGAGAAGACTGAAGGGGATAGATATTGAAGCACATGAAGTATAAATAGGAGAATTACAATTTTTTTTTTAAATCTACTACTTGTTTATATAGTAATATTAAGTGTTGTTTTTAAGATTTCTTATATTCCAATAGGAAGCTTTAGAAAATGGCACTTAAATTCTGTCTCCAGAACTATTACAATTTTGTGAACAGAGTAAATAAAATCAGTTTTGTATTTCCTAACATGTGCTCACATTTAAAAAAAAATGTAACTAAATGTTAGAAATTGAGTAGATTTAGCTATAATGTCACTAGTTTTTCAGTAAAGTATTAGAGAGGAATTTCATTGTTACCTGCTACTTTCTTTGTCTGAATCTCCCACAGGCATGCAGGCTAAATACAGATTATTCAAGAAAATCTTAAATAGGTATTTAGGAAACTGAGAGCTCCTCTGGGAAAATAGCATACCTATACAAAGTGTGTACAAAGTCCTGCAAATGAACAAATTGTCTTGTGATAATTGGCTGTTAAATGGATGGTTTTAGTGTTGTGTAAAGCTTTACCCTCTTCAATCAGGTGTTACTTTTAAACATACCAAAACAGGTACAATGTGCTTTCAGCTTGAACTTTCTTAATAACCTCAACATAAATATCTAAATATCTTAAAAAGAACTCATGTGATAGGAGATCCTAGTTATATGTGTATTCAGAAAACAAAACAAAACAAAACAAGAATGCTTGTGCTAATGCAATTACATAATATTTTGTTGTTTTTTTTATTCTACAGATGTCAGACTGGGCATTGGATTAAAATGAAAAAGGCAAATGTCAAGCTATTTGTTTTGCTTTCACTTTTTGTGATTCTAGGATTTATCCTGGTTCAAAAATTTGCTGGATATATATGTGGAGGTACACTTATTTACAGATATCCTATGCTGAGTAAATCTGAAACAAAGAAAGTTTTTTTCACAAAAAATTCCATAACATCCATTAAACATTCAGAGCATATTGCTGTATCTGCATTCATCGATCACAGAATCAATAAGGCCATTCGAGTTATCAGCATAATCAGAAGGGATAATCTGCAGCCTCTTTACTGCATCTACTGTAATGATGACCATGACTGCCAGACTGCTGAGGCTGAAGTCCAGATACACAGTGACCATTTTGGCTTTCCATTTGCAGCTTCAGATGTGCTGTGTCATGGCGCGCACACTCAAATTGCAACATGTGTAGCCATTTCAACCAGTGCAAACATCTCAAATGTTCACGCTGAAGATCTCTTGCCCATAAAGAATAAAGTGACCCATGAATCATTTAAGTTCAATTTCACTGTCTGTATCTCCAACCTTTTTGAAGGCTACAATAATGTTCTGCAATTTGTACAAACAGTGGAAATGTACAAACTTCTAGGTGTGCAACATGTAGTGATCTACAACACGAGCTGTGGCCCTGACCTGGAGAAACTCTTACAGCATTATAAGAGGGAAGGAATAGTAGAGATTGTTTCATGGCCTATTAATAAATTCCTTAACCCATCTAAAGGATGGAACTTTGTGGAACATGGTGGAGACCTCCACTATTATGGCCAGTTGGTAACACTCAATGAGTGCATTTATAGAAACATGTATCAGTCCAGATATGTTCTCCTGAATGACATTGATGAGATCATCATGCCTTACAAACATGCTAACCTTCCATTACTGATGGAGGATCTTCAACAAGAGCACATAACTGTGGGTGTATTTCTCATTGAGAATCACATTTTCCCCAAGACACAGTTTGAAGAGACTCATCGATTCAGTCGACCAGAATGGAGAAATATATCTGGCATCAATATTATGGAACACATTTATAGAGAACCAGATAGAAAATATGTCTTCAACCCCAGAAAAATGATCATCAACCCAAGGAGTGTTGTACAAACATCAGTACACTCAGCCCTGGCACAATATGGAGATGTGTATTATGTACCTTTTGATGTGTGTCGAATTGTTCATGTGAGAACACCACTACAGGGGCATCTTATCAAAGAGCAACTGTTTGTTGACACAAGGGTGTGGGACTTTGAGGCAGAACTGATATCAAATGTTGATAAAACTCTACAGGCTTCTGATTTGATATGAATTACAGATTAATACGACCTTCATTGTAGTGCTTCTTTTTCTTCTGTGGTATTATCTCTGTCATAAATGTATGTATATGTCTAGAATTAAAAATATGTAAAATTGTGATTTAACAATACTTATATACAACATGTTTTGTGATACAGCAGTTTTATAGCTGTTGGTTTACCATTTATTATCAATCTTCCTACTGCTACACATAGATACTCCAGCCTCCCATAATGTCAGCAGGCTTGCTCCACAAATTTTAATAAATATTCTACATTTTTTTCAAAATCAGGTTTTTGTGTATTCATTGCACTCTCATCTTAGTAGTAGAGACAATGCTACACCAACATAAAATAAATCATTTGACAAAAGCCAGACATCAGACATTTCTTCAATACCTTAGGCAATAAGTAACAAATAAATAAATGAGCACTGCAGCAAGCTAATAAACAACAGGAAAATAACAAAACCAAAACACTGGCAGTAATAGCTTGTGGCATAGCCATGCAAATAAGCAGCCTCCAAATTTGGCATGTCTTGTAGGCACTGTACTAGCGAGCAATGCACAGAACTGGAGAAGAGTACCTGTGGGCTTTAAATAAGGGAGAGAGCAAACAAGGCACAGGAGCTTGTGTTTAGTAGCTGGTGATGGCGAGCGGGAGAGGTGCGGTGTGTTTGTAAGTTTGTCAGTGGGTGTGTCCCTCAGGTTTGGTACACAGGACACCTTGAGTGTGTGTCAGTGGGATGTAATGCCGGGAGAGCATGCCCTTCTTCATGTTCTTGGATCCTAGGCTATACAGCACCTGGAAAAGAATACAGACCATTGAGCTTGCCTGGTGTTACGCCTCTTGGTGGTTCTTGTTGTCCGTAATGACTATGAAGGTGTGTCATGCATTCTCTAGCCAGTACCTCCACTCCTCAAATGTGAAATCATGGCTAGTAACCCCCAGTTATTGACCCTGTAATTCCATTTTGCAGGGGTCAGATGCTGGGAAAAAAGGCTAAAGGTTTGAACTTGGTATTTTCCTGACTGAAGAGACAGCCCCACCCCCCAATCAGAGACATCGATCTCCACAAAGAAGTGCTTCTTGGGTTCAGGCTGCTGCAGTACTAGAGCATGATTTTAGGCAACCTTGAGGTTTTTGAAGGCCTCAGTCACTGCTGGCATCACTTCAGGCAGGTAGTTTGCCCATAGACCTGGTCAATCAGGAGCTTGGCCAGGTTGGTGAAGGACGACATGAACCACTTATAAAAATGATCAACCCCAAGGAACTGTGGATTCTATTAATGACCAGGAGTGTCTAGTTCATTAGAATCATTATAATCACAAGACTAACAATGTAAACAAGCTAAATTTAACATAAACAATTCATGGTGGATACAGGTAGCTAGCTAAGCTAATAAAATGTAAAAAAAAAAAATTAGAGAAACAATGTAAATATGACTTCATATTTTGTGCAGTGACCGAATACCATTGCTTCAAATATACTTCAAATACCAAATGACCAGCAAATGAATAAATGCAAAGTTTATTTATTAATGAATAAAACAAATCATTGATATCATAAGATAGGTAGAGTACTGTAGCAGACTTGGCTCAGGTCTACAGAATCCCTAACAAATGACAACGGACGGAGAAAGGAAAGGAAAAATGAAATAAGATAAGCAGGGTAGAGTAACTTCAAAGCCAATTGAGTAAGCCAGAGGGCCTAGACCTAAATATAATGGTAGCTTATATAATGAGCTACTATAGGTAAAAAAGAAAATTGCCTGAGAGGGGGTTCCCTAATGGGAAATTAGATGTGCAGTTACTATCTGATCTAAAGAGGGGGAGAAATATCGGTAACGTGGAGCAATCAAGAGCTGGATGCATATCCTGAGAAGAGCAAGATTTATTAAGGGCAAATCCGTAATCAGAGTTGTGGTCATGGTTCAGCATCATAAAGCTAATATGAAGAGTTTGGGAATACATAATAAAGTGCATGAAATAAAACATGCAATGACAAAAAGGGGATGCAGGCTACAACACAAATACAAGCAACATGAACAGGCTGTGCAAAATGGGTAGAGTAAAACAATAAGGGCTTAGAATACAAACAGAGGCAAGGAATAACATATGACCAGTGCACAAACAGAGAACATGTACTAATAAGCGTTAACAAGACACAGGTGTAACAAATGATGGGCAGAGATAAAGAAACACAGAAGTAAAACAAAGACATGAGACAGGAAAACCATGGTTATAGGATGTTTGGGAGGGCCAATCGTGATAATATTAATCTGTACCAAATTATCTATGGGAAGGACAGGTATCCAGAGCTAGCATATGAATGTGATGGCAAGATGGATAGTCTGCTCACAGGAGAGGGTTAGAGAGCTTTGATGTAAATGATCTCCGGACGAGTGTATACCAACATATTCCAAACTTTCAAACTGCCTTGTCCGCTACACAGACGCACTAGTGACGCACTACTTAGAGACAGAAAGCAAGGTTTTCTGCTCACGAGAAGACCCTTCGAATGGGAAATAGTAAAATCCAGTCGTCCTTTAGATGGACTTTTAATAAGTCTTACAGATCTAGGTATTCTTGGCTGTGAACTCATCCATAAATTCCAAGTGAGGTATTTTATGTTCCTTGCAGAAGTGATAAACCTTTCTTATAGAGCGGCTTTGAAGACCTGATAAGAGGGTTGAGTTGCCATCCTGGCAAGGCCAAAAGGGTTCTGGAGTTGATAATAGAGGACTACAAGGGTTAATGTTATGACTTGTCCTTGAGGTGAGGGTCATGTTGAGCAGGAGTACAAAGGATGGTATCCCAATGCATCTTGATAAGGAGATCTTCCAAGAGGGGTGTTGGAGTTAACTCAGGGTTGATTGCAGTCACAAGAGCAGGGGCTAGAGTCTCCTCTACAGTTTTATTTAGCACCACTTAGTGATGTCGCACAAGTTAAATTAGTTAGTGATGTTGTGTAAAATACATTAGTAGTTAATGATCTTGTGTCAGATACAATAGTGGTTTGTCATGCTTTGCGATTCCAGCAAACAATTCCCAGAACACCTCACGAGCCACATATCACATAACATGAAGATCTGTGAAGGAACATTGGACTAGGTTGGGGTTGGGTGGGGGGGGAGGGAACAGAAGGGGAAAAAAATGGAACAGACCTGAATGTGAAAAAACGAATAGCACACCTTTCCACACAGTCATACACATACATACACCTTTGATATAAGTGGACACAGGACAACACACCACTCTTACCATTTGTCGGGTGTAATAGAATTCAATGAGCTTTGTGTGTTTCTATAGTCACAGCATATGATCAGGCAGTAATAATGCAACAGTTAACCTTACACAAGCCTTCTGTGCAGTAAACAGGATAAGCCAGCAGACCATTGCACTGCTACAGAGGAAGCGTGGTGTCAAAAGCATCATATGATGCTTGCATATCTGTCTCTGTTCATGGGGTTCAGCGACAGAATAAGAGGAAGCATTATGTGCTTAGACAGCATATGTATGATTTAGATAAGATCCTTTTAAGGAATTGTTTTTCATTGCTTTCTTTAGGCGTTACCGCCACTGTCGGTGTATAAAAGGAAGATAACTGCACTGTGAGACAGTTCTCTATCTCTGTGATACAGGGAACAGAACTCAATAAACTTCTTACTACTCAGTGCAAAAAGCTGTCTGTGTTGAGTAGGGTGTTGCAGGTAAAACCTACCCTTTCGACACTCAGAACTGTGAAGAAACCTATAAGATGGGTGTGCTGTCATTTGTGATACTTGAGTGCTGTATCATATTTAGTGCATACACCCAGGAAGATTCAAGCGTGACCACATCTCTGATAGTTTGGGAACCAGCAAGTTTCTTTGATGTGGACCTTAGAGGAAGAAATCGCTGGTTCATGCACCCACACAACCCTCATATGGACTGTTCCGGGAGCCGTATACTTGAGTGGGCAGGTTTCTGTGAAGGTAAATGCCTCTGTACCCTGGCCATACTTCTCCGGTCTACGACCATCGAGAACCCAGAGGCGAACAACCTATTCCAAGTACCCTGGGAGTATAGTGCTCTGGCACAGGTATTTAGTCCTACAATGGCCACCCAGCTCCCTCTTCACTGCAAATGGGGCTGTGCCATTACGCTCAAGGAGGGTCCCTCTCCACCTTGGTGTAAAATCTACCCTCTATCTCAGGAGGAGGAGAGGAGCATGGGTCAATACATAAAAGAGGCTTTGCAGCAGGGCTACATCCATCCCTCCACCTCTCCAGCCTTGGTGAGTGTCTTCTTTGTGAAGAAGAAGGATGGGGGACTGAGACAGTATGTGGATTACTGGGGCCTTAATGAGTTATTAGTACCCTATACTTACCCTCTAACTTTAGCCACATTAGAACAGTTAAGGGGAGCTTGTTATTTCACAAAATTGGTCCTATGATGCGCCTATAATTTGATAAGGATTAGGAAAGGTGACAAGTGGAAGATCGCCTTTAGCACAACTTCCAGACATTATGAATACTTGGTTCTGCCATACGGTCTCACCACAGCTCCCTCTATATTTCAGGTCTACATTAATGAGGTTCTAAGGGAGTTCCTGAATAAATCCGTCATTGCCTATATCAACGACATTTTGATCTATTGTTCTTCCTGGAACCAACATGTGCATGACATGAGGGCTGTCCTCCAGGTCCTTTTGCGTAATCACTTGTACTGCAAACTAGAAAAGAGTGAGTTCCACCACCAGGAGGTGAGCTTCCTAGGTACTTTTGGGGACAGGCCAAGAGATTTCCATGAAAGACGGCTGGGCAGGCCCCTCGGGGAAGCTGGAGGCAAAATATGAAGGCCCATACAACACACTAGAGCAAGTTAATGATGTCACGTATCATGTGGGTTTGCCAGGAAGCAGTAAGACATCTTGAGCTTTCCTCATGTCTGCCCTGAAACCAGTGGTGGAGGGTGCCCTTGCAGAGGAGGGTTGCCCCCTGGGTCCTCCGCCTTACCCATTTGGGCACTGCTAGATTCACATCCTGGTTGACTGGGAGAGGTATGGTCCAGAAGAACGAAGCTGGCTACCGGTCTCCCAGGTATTGGACTCCGACCGCATCATCTCCTTCCACAGAGAGCACCCAGGGAAGCCTGCTCCACGAAGACCAGGCTGGCCTTGTGTCAGGAGGCTGGCGGGGTCTTCGGAGGGGGGTTCTGTCACAGGAGGCCAGCCTGCCAGCAGGAAGGGGACACCCACTCTTGATAGGGATCACTCCACTTCCCAGCCTCGCTCCCCATCCCTGGAGTATTGATTGTATGCACCTGTCCCTGCTAAGTGTGTGACTATTTAAACCCACAGGTACATGAAGACAGTGCTGTACATTAACTGCCAATCCCTCAGCATCACTGTTGAACGTTGTTGTGCTGCTGTCGATTCAAGGAATACTTTGGGTATTTTGTTTATTTAGTTCTTCTGTTTTTTTATTGTCTATGGATAATAAAAAGCATTTTCCCACAGCCCTGCCTCTTGCTTCAGACAATTGTACTCTAAACTCAGACAGCTGAGTTTAGAGTACAATTGGTGTGCCAGCAGTGATAAATAAAAACTCTGCTAAATGCCGTAAATGTAAACGTAAATTAGGTACATCTATGTATACCATGTCATGGAACGCTCACCTCTTCGCCACATGCAGTGGGATGATCTGTGTTTGTGTCCACACCTGCACACACCTGCACACACCTGCACCTCATCTTGTTTATGTATATGAACCCTCGTCAAAGTGTGTAGGATGTTGGTCATTGTTAATGTAGCATGCATATGTAAGTCAGTCGTCATCATTGTGTAGACAGACTGTGTTAAACACTCACTCTGTGTAGTACTGTTCAGATGTGTTTACATTCACTGTTTTGTTCTGTGTGAGCGCCCTGTTAAATGTTATTAAATGTCTCACAAAGTCGAGGGAGTCTGTGCGTCCTGCTCTTCGCCCTTGGGCATTCTGGGCATACACACCAAATAAGAAATTGCAGTATAGGACACACTGGAGTGAGGATGTTTGAGAGATCCTTCATCAGATTCATCAGCTTCTTCTTTTGTTGTTGTTTTTGTTGTCGTTGCTATTCCCAGGAAAAGAATGCTTGACCACCCCCAACCTTTATTACTGTTTACTTATTTTATGTATGTAAATTCAACAGTAAAGTGTACTTGCTGACATTTTTTTGTTTACAAATATAGATTAAAAATTTATTTAAAGAGTTCAGATTAGCCTGCTGTATCTTTTGTTCTTTGATTAAAAAAAAAAACAAACAAAAAAACAGAGCAGTATCATTAAGTTTGTACTTGTCACGGTATGGCCCCTCCTCCCAAACTTCTCCCCATGTGTGTTTGTGTGTGTGTATGTTTGTGTCGCCATGCCTGCCCTCTGTTCCACACCTGCTCCTCATTGTGTGTCATTAGTATGCATTTATAAAAGTCTATTGTTTATGTGTGACTGTTGTCGGTGTTTGACCCTGATAGCCTGTGAGCTACGTCTTCAGTGTTATATGTATTAATAAAAGTATCTTTCTGTTTTATATGACTCATCCCCGCATCCTGCTTTGCCTCCAAGCATTACAGAAACACTGACCGACGAAGGATGCCTGGGAAGGGGAGCAAAAGAAGAAAGGGGAAGAAAGTAAGCAAATGCCCTTCCACAACCCTCGCAGAGAGACCCTCCATCATCCTGGCCTCACTCCATACTCCCACAAAAGGGCTGAAGGCCACTGGTGGATTTTGGGGGGGGCCCTGCGTATGGTCCAGGGTCAGACTCTGCGGAGTCCTACAAACCCCAGCCGGACTATGGGGAGCAGTACATTGAGGTACTCTGAGATACTCTGAAGTGCACTCCGCTGGGTTCTATGACCCCTACTTGGATTACACAGATTATGGAGGGAATGGGGAGTGCAGGGACGTTAGTCTGCGGTCAGACTTGGGGTTCGACTGTGTGGAGGATCCGTCAATGGCGGTGGAGGAGGTCGTCTATGGGGATCCTCCCACTGACAGTGACGTTGAGTCTGCAGTCTCCAGGAGCGATGAGCCTCCGGCACCTAAGATACCAATCAAGGCTCCGTCCAGGAGGTGCCGCTCGGGAGCAAGCAAGCCATCCCTTGCTGAGCACATAGCGGCAAGCTCGTTCGAGAACGACACTCTCTTCTCTAGGGCACACAGCCCCGGAACTCATACGCCTCTATCTAAGTCTCGTAGAGGCAAGAAGGAAGCGACACCAGTGCCCATCCCAGAGATGGGCAAAGTAGCTAGTGCGCCTCCTGAAATGGCTCAGCAAAAGTTACCGCGAGGGCAGGTTGGACTTCAGCCCAGCCAACAACTGGGGGACAGGCCAGAGCTCTTGCCAGCTTACCTAGACTCTTAATCAAACCTGTCCCTGTCACTCTGACTGATGCCATCATGCTGTCTGTGCCAGTTGCTTTGTTTCCCTTTGTGTCAGTGCCTGTATCTGTCAGTGTGTCTGTGCCTGTATCTGTCAGTGTGTCAGTGCCTGTACCTGTCAGTGTGTCAGTGCCTGTACCTGTCAGTGTGTCTGTGCCTGTACCTGTCAGTGTGTCATTGCCTGTATCTGTCAGTGTGTCAGTGCCTGTATCTGTCAGTGTGTCTGTGCCTGTACCTGTCAGTGCATCAGTGCCTGTATCTGTCAGTGTGTCAGTGCCTGTACCTGTCAGTGTGTCAGTGCCTGTATCTGTCAGTGTGTCAGTGCCTGTACCTGTCAGTGTGTCTGTCCCTGTATCTGTGGTCATCCTGGTCCCTGTCCTTCCCCCCTCTGTCCTGCTCCTTCTGGCCCATGTCAGGTTGCTCGGTCCAGCTACTTCGCCATTTGGAGATGGTTTCGGGGCCGTAGCCCAATAGGGTTGGCACACCAGGAGTCGCACCATTGGGGAGGGGCTTTGTCACGGTATGGCCCCTCCTCCCAAATGTCTCCCTGTGTGTGTTTGTGTGTGTATGTTCTTCCAGGTGTTCCACACCTGCTCCTCGTTGTGTGTCGTTAGTATGCCTTTATAAAAGTCTGTTGTTTATGTGTGACTGTTGTCGGTGTTTGACCCTGATAGCCTGCGAGCTACATCTTCGGTGTTATATGTATAAATAAACGTATGTTTCTGTTTTACGGGACTCGTCCCCACATCCTGCTTTGCCATCTAAGCGTGATAGCACTTACCTGGGTACTGATGTTCGAATGCAGCATGTGTTGCATGGATTTACTGTTCCTGTAAAGGCCAGTCTTTATACTGTAGAACATTCTTTGCACAGACACAAGCAAAACCACATGGGTCAGGTCATTGTTGAAAAACTCATTCAGCATGAAATACAAAAAACTCAAAGCCAATTCACAATGGCCCCACACCAATAATACCTTTATTTTGCATATATGAATATTAAATATTAAATTAAATTGCTCACAAATAAGAAAAAAAAAGGCAATTTATTCTTATCAGGACTATTGCTTAATATAGTTATTAGCTTGGATTATAAGAATAAAATATATAGAAAATGCTTTTGACTACTTTGTAGCACATTTCCCTGGTTTTGTTTAATATGTTAAATCAAATCCTCAATCAAATCAATGCAGTGTAAAATGGCATAATTATTATATAGAAAAAAACATTCAAATACCACAGTCATTCTCTTTCAAAAAGATGAGACAAAATTCTCACCAGGTTCAATGTCAGTTTTACAAGCAGGCTGCAAAGGAGTGCTGCATCATCAAAGCTGAATTACTGAATTCCTTTATTTCATTTGTTATTTCTCCTATCCTTCTACTCACTTAATCCAGTCAGAATTTACACATTACACATTTACACATTTGTCCACCATATCAAATTGAACTCCTAAACTAAATCTGCATGGTATGAGTCAGTATGATTCAGTGTAACAGGTAGTGGAATTTAATGCCATATCACCAGTTAGTGTTTGGTACCATTATATTCAAATTAGAGACTTCTCTTTTTTTCCGCACCTACTACTGATAACGTTGTTTCTTGTAACACTTGGTTCCTGTTGCTAAGACAAACCAGAATAATCTGCTTTGCTCCTACTCAGTGGCCTTGAGTCTCTCTGCACCATGTCCCACAGAAACATTATAAATCTTTATGATTTGAAATATACTTTTGCACCACTCTAGATCTGGTACAGAGACCCGCTAAGGCCACTATACTGAGATCACAAATCACCTTTTGAGAATACAGGATAATATTTGGCTTACTACTTTAACTTTCTTTCACTTAACACATTTCAGCAACACAGAACACAGGGTTAGTGGAGGTAGAGAATCACAATGATGACGGCAGAACACAATAAATACAAAAATGCCAAGTCATACAAGACAAAAGGGAGAACAACATAAATGCACATATTGATGGCCAAGTTGTATCATCCAATAAACAGTGGGAATGTGGGTAATCAAATGTTATTAAAATGTAAATCCTCTAGGATTTTGCAAAATGATAAGTGTGATTTTTACATGCTTAAACTTGTAATACCACATCTTTTATAGGCTATAGGCACAGAAGGGCTTAAAATGATTAATTATTTTGCAGTGTGTCAGGTTAATATGTGCAGATGTGGTGTTAGACATTGGATTGCATAGAATCTTATGCTCACTGCTAGTCAAGATAGTTGCTGGCGTGAATTGTGATAATTTTGATGGTCTCTGGTATTTCTGGATAGGCTCTGAAATCACCTCCATTATGAAATTTGTATGTCTTCAGATTTCCTGTCAAGCCACTGAACCAAATTGGGTAGAGTATACAACTGGGCACTACCACTCAATCATGTCCTGCGCAAGACAGTACTCAAAAATTTTGTCTCAGTAACTAGCAAGTAACTTGGTTAGCAATGTATCTACATTTGATCCACACAGTCTTGTGGACTCATCTATAGTGTTGAGCATAGCTATTGTAAACTGCAGCAGTAAGTTCCTCAAAAGAAGGCTAGGGTGTCACCCATTCTCACAGGAGAATTTCACTCTGAATGAGTTGTCTTGGTTACAGAGCTTGCATGGTGTATGGTGTGGAACTATTAATATATTTCTTTACTACCTGATAAGTGGCTGGTAATTGCAAATGATCTAACAGTGTCTGATAATTACAGTTCTCTGTTTTGTGTCTACAAGGTCCAAACATGCTATGCAGCACATGAGAAACAAAGCTGCTTTGTGATAATGGCTGTTGTATAAATCCTTTTATAAATAAATTTGGTTTGACCTGACAGCAATTAGCATGTTGCATGTAATGACCAGTCAATAAGGGAGGGGCATGGTGATGTAGACCCTTAAATATTTTGGAAATTTGTCATAAACATTAGACTATACAACTGGGTGGAGTAAGACAAGCCTTGGCAGTACACCAACATAGTGAATCTCGTTCACCTGCGGTACCCAAAACCTTATGAACTTTAGGACATTTAACTTCTACCTATGTAGTAGCAACACTATATTGTAATTCACACAATGGCTGCCCAAATATGGCAAGTGAGGTATCTATGTATCTATCTTTCTGTGTGTATTTATTGACACATGTTCCTGACTTCAGTTCCATGTTTTCTACCTGACTGGGATCCATCTTTGATGGGAATTATTGTGTGATAGCATCCCGCATCTTGTTTCTGTGTGGGTTGAATGGAGTATCATCCCATCCATTCTTGATGTAGTTCTCCATTTGTGTCATCGAGAAAATGTTTTTCATCCTTCCTTTTCCAACTTTCTGTGACAAGGTAGCTTTTATATCTCCAGTGTCCAATTGATGCCCTTCTGTGCATTCTACAAATGCACATATCTTAAAGAAATCCTACCTGAAGTAATTGAACCTTTAGTAAATTTAATAAACTCCTCCTTGAACCATGGCTGCATTCCTAAATCATTAAAATAAGCAGTAATCAGAGCACTTATCAAAAAACCTTACCTCGACCCATGTCACCTGTCAAACTGCAGGCTAATCTCAAACCTTCCATTTATTTCCAAGATCCTAGAAAAGGCTGTAGCGCATCAGATAAGCTTATATCTGAATTGGAACCAGATACATGAATTCTTTTGGTCAGGGTTTAGGCCTAATCTCAGTTCAGAAACAACACTAATTAAAGTAGTTACTCACCTGTTGTTGGCTTCTGACCAGGGTTTTGTGTCTTTGCCTATATTGCTTGATCTGAGTGCAGTATTTGACATTTGACATTTTGTTCCCTTCCAGCAATCTTTTTGGTCATCTCTGTTGTGAATGAATTCTTGAAGCTCTTTTCCTCTTTGATGCTGTCTTTGAAGTTCTTGTCCTCTTTATTCTTTATCATGAGCTTTCACTTGATCTAACTCTCTCAACATGCTTTCATGTCTCTTCCTCATTTGCTCTTGCATTTCTTTCAACTCTTTCTATACATCATGTCTTCTTTTTGCCTGCTCTTCTGATTCTATTATTATGTCTCCTTCAATTCATCAGTGAAATGGGCCTTTTTCTTCTTTGTATAGCTCACTCCTTAATTGCTTGTTTCTTATCTCAACTCATTTTCCCAGATTCTTGGGTTGGTGGAATCCTTTCTCAAATCATATCTTTTGAGGTAGTTGATAAATTTTTTGGGTTAAACCTTGAGTTTGGACCTATAAAGGGATTTCCTTTACTTACACTTTCCCAGATCACGGAAGGTGGTCTACTTCTTGTTGAGTCTGGTGTTAGAATTCCTTCTCTCAGCAGGCCTCCATTCTGTTCTTTATCAGTAGCTCTTATCTTCACTTATCCTTCCATCTGTACTTCTGCTACTGTCTATTCTCTTTTAATGAGTACTGGATATAGATTTGATGAGGCTTCTTGTTTTGGGGCATATGCTGATGGTATCTCTTTCTGTAGTCGAAAAGGCTGTTCACATTTCTCCTCTGCTTCACTCTTCTGCGTCAGTTCAGGGTCGAAACACGGGGTAGTGTCCGGGAGGTGTCCAAGGGTCAGGCAGGAGACAAGTTCCAGAAAGCAGGCAGGAGTCAATATCCAGGAAAACACATAGGATAAGGAAATGCTCAGTACGTCACATAGGTAAAGCAATACTTCGTGATGTGTACTCTGAGAAGGGAAGCTTATAAAGGGTTAGGTAATGAGGGGAATGGGAATCTGGTGTATGCTAGAATTCCAGTGAGTCAGCCCGGGGGTGTGTGTGCAAGTGGGTGTGACTGTGCAGGGCTGAGGGTTGTTCCTGGGTTTTGTAACAGTTTTGCATGTTTTTCAAAAGCTTCCAGTACTGTTAATTCACTCTGTTGTTCAGCTAATTGAGTTCTTGCTCTAATTTTCTGTTGTTTTTCAATGTCTCTTATTATTTCACATAATTCTTCATCAAGGGATCCTCTCATTGGCCAATGCTTATCTTCCTTGGCAGTCATTTTGTTCCATTTCTTCATAAGACCTTGCAATCCCTTCTTTAGTCCTTATTCCCTCTGATAATATTAAATGAGGGGTGTTGTCTCTTCTTCTATTTTCTGCTTTACTGATTTTTTTTCCATAATTATTTATTTGATTAAATGATGGAGTGGAATGATAAAATAAATGGAATGGAATAAAACAAAAATAAAACAAAAATAAGAATAAAATAAAGTAGTTACTACTATTTTCTAATCACTTCTAATATCTATTAGGTGTTGCTGTTCCTCTCTGCCAGTTGGGTGGAGCTGTGTGTGTGTTTGTGACTTCCTCTTCTGTCAGTTGGGAGGAGCTGTATGTGTGTGAGTGTAAGGGAGTCCCTATTCCTCGGCTGGTAGGAGTCATGTGGGTGTGTCTGAAGAAGCTCACTTTCTCTCTCCTGACTGCGCTTCTTTCCTGCTGTTAGAACTCTCACTCTCCTCTCCCTACCACAGTTCGCTTCTATGGTAGTAGCCTGCTAAAATACAATATTAATACTCATGCATTTTACACTTCACACTTTGTTGCTTGTTATTATCTTAAAAGATGTTCATCATTTCAAATATTATTTTTTTATATAACATTACATTTAGAACATTAAATTTCCAACAGCCATGCTCCTCTTTTGCCATTAGTCAAATAGAGCCCATTTAAATAATTTCCTTCACTATTCAACTGTCCTGAATTAATAGCCACCCCCATTGGGAAGTCAGACACTTAGCTGCTCATGTGTAAGAAATTGGCATTTTATATCTAACATATCAGTGACAGTATTTTGCTTTGGAAATACATTTTCTACCTTTTTACATCTTAACAATATCTAATTTACAGGGACATATTTAAAGTAATGTTAACATGTTGCACTCGGAACTTCCATCTCTAAACCTACTATTACAGTTGCTTCTGAATTTATATCTGTTGATAAAATGTCATACAGCAGATCAGCCCCTACTATCTTATCTCATCTACCCAACAACTTTCACCTCCAAGCAATTACTTTCCTTTGTGTCCACAATTTTCCTCTTTACTAAAAATATACACATTACAACATACAACATACACTACAGAACTACATCTATACACACTAATGCCCTTATACCCTGTAAAACTCTGGTTTGCCATTCAACTTTATATGCTTATTCCCAATCGCTATGTTCCTGAAGCTGTTTATCTCTGCAAATTTCAAGAGTTAAACACAGCCAACTCGTTCCAATTTAAAACCGGTACTATTTTCTTCACCGTCACAGCTTTCTGCTTAGGCAATTCCAAACAGTATCCTGGGCTAAATGAATTAATTAAGGCTATAGCTAGTCTTCTTTCACATATCACTTCTCTTTTTTTTTAATTGTTACGTGCGCTTCCAATTCCCTGAGCTGCCAACCATCTCTTGGTGTTGGCAACGGTTCACCTGCCCCCATGACAAAAGTTCCAAACCTAATATTGCCTTTAATGATAGCTGACTAAAAAGCCATATAAATATTGGTATCAATAGTATATTCACTCCCTTAATCTCGTGAGGAAAAACAGTTTCCATGTTATTTCACTCAGTAAATAGCCAAAGTTTGTTATTCACCAATTCTAACGACTGCCAAAGTTCTATCCCTATGGAGTTCTCTCAAACCAGAAATGGGTTCAAATTCAATACATTTCTATCCATAAGTTTATTTAATGTGTTCTTCAAAATGCCATTTACTTCATTTTAGACAAACAAAACAACAAACAGACCAACACTTTAGACAAACAACTTCATTTAACATTTATCTCTTTGCATGCTTTTTTCCTTTTTGCTCAGAGCTCTTTTGTCTTTTATCTCTCTCTCTCTCTCACTCTCTGCACATTTTCTCATCTCATAGTTAACTGGGGTTTTTTTTTCCACCAGGTTTTTTTCTATCACGTATTTTCATTTTTATAGCATGGTTTTTTCATACAGTTATTTTCATTTTTATAATATGGGTTTTTTCTCACTTTCTCATTTTTCTAACTATTACTCTTTTTTTAATTGGTATGTTTAACAGTCTATTCTCATTCACCAACATTGATTAACCACTACAAAACTCTGTGAACTAAGATCTGAAATTTCCAACTATGGAGAACTTTTAAAAGGCATCTACTTATCGTCCAAATGTGCGCTTTTGGAAATTTCAGCCCTCACACACAGTACGATGCAGTTTTTAGGGCATCCGTCAGTTGGTGCTGATAACAATGTGGGTCCACAGCCAAAGATTCCCCTAGTACAGGCCACCAAGAAATATCATTCCTAAATCCCCAGTCAGATAGTCTTAAAGTTAAACATTCAAATATAAAATAAAGATGCAGACTTAACGTTAACGATGCAGGCTAATGTTAAAAAGGATTATTGAAGCATCCTCTGGAGAATGTCTAACACTCAAACAAAGAAACCACATTTTTATACATATAGAGAGGCCTCTGCCCTGTATGTAAATCATTCTTAAAGGACACAGAATCCCTATACTCCCTTATGTTTAATGTTATTAATATATCTAATGCAATGTTAAGCCTCTTTTCCATGTAAACACTCTTTTTATTGCCTCATACTCCTGGTGTTTAATAGAATCTTAGTCAATGATTGTGAAAGGATTTTTTTGTTTGCTTGTTTTTGTTTTTTTCTCTTTGCTTATTCAATAAACATTCCATAGTTATTACATGTGTGAGTCAAGATTGATATTCTAATGTTTGGTAGACAAGAAGTAATCACATATCAAATTGGCAACTTTCATGAGCTAAATAATTAAAATTCAATTAATTATTGATTTGCCAACTTTCATGAGCTAAATCAATTAAGATTAATAGATTTTCCCTGTTAAGGTGGTGCCCCAATTAATTTTATCAACTGTATTGACAAATTTATCAAATTTCTTTGCACTGGACAGTGATGAGTAATGTACAGAAGACATAATGATCATCAAAAAACACCCATGAGTTCATCAAAACACACAGTAAAACACTTTGACTGGCCCTTTATAAATAAGTTTGGCGGCAATCAGAGTGAAGTTTGTTCATAAGTGAAACAGTTCAAGGGTCAGACATCAGCAATAACACATCATACTAACCCAACTAACCTTAAAGTAGACCCAAAACCTAATCCTAAATCTAATTCTAACCCTAACCCCAACCTTAACCTCAACTCAAAACCTAACATTCACCTTCATCCTGGCCATAAAGCTAACTTAGATTAATTACGATTAATGTGGAGAAACAACTGAATTCAGATTAGAAACAAATCTGATTTAGACCAGTAAAAGTATTCATATGCTTCACTACTGCTACATTATTGATATGTTACTAACAGTATTTAATCTAAAAAGGATCACTTTTTCTGACCACTTTACAAACAATACCTTTGTATTGTATTAGTTGAAAATTACTTTAGTGACTTTAAATGTAGACAAGGTTTTGAGTCATATGAAAAAATAGCAGTAAAAATATAACGAACAGATGAAATAAAATGTTTCAAATAAGATTACTTTCAGAATTACTAAGAACCTGTAATATTAAACCCTGAGAAATTTATAATAATCAGTATATCTATAGGAAAAGTACAGTTTAACTGTTAGGATTAGAACCAATCTTTCTCCTGTAACCTTGCTGAAGATTATTATTCAGTAGATGTCAAGATTGTTGTTGGGCAGTGGTAACTCAGTGGTTAAGTTACTTGACCTGTAATTGGAAGGTTGCTGGTTCAAGCCTCCCTACTGCCAAGTTGACACTGTTAGGCCCCTGAGCTAGGTCCTTAACCCTCAAGTTGTGCTCAGTCATAATTGTAAGTTGCTTTGGACAAAAGCATCAGATAAATGTAAGTATAGCGCTGGTTCAGAAGTAGGATTGTAAACAAATCTGGTTACTTTAATCTTTTTAATTATGGTGTGTAGCAGGACATTTACTTTTTCTCAAGATCACAAGCATTGCATCTTTCAACCTTGTTTTGTCTCCTGTATTCTCTGGTAGTGGATGGGCAGAATCGTCATTTGCGGGCTCTGTCATGGTTGGCCGCAAACCAATCACACGTCTCCTTCACAGCTGAAGAAAGATAGCATAAGGTGTTAGCCTTAGTACTGTTAGTATCTGAAGTAGACATTTTGTGTGCATTTGTTGGGATTGCAGATGTTTATCTGTGTGGAAGGGCATGACTGAAGTCTGGACGGTATCGGCGTAGTTTAGCATTGTTTACTGTTTTCTTCATCTGACCATTGATCTTACTGGTATCGTACTGAACAAAGGAAGTCAAGGCCAAACTGCTAGTCTGTGCACTATACTCTGGTTTTGACAAGAAGTCTTCAATAACAGAATAACTTTGACACTGCACATTTAACTGGATAACTGGTCCACGGGGTATAGTATACAAATCACATTAAAAAAAAATAATTAAAAACCTACTATGGAAGCAGCTGAAGCATTTTGGGTGGAGTTTAAATACAAGCTTGTCAACATGGGGAAAAAAAAAAAAGTATATTACAATGAGGGCTGTACACAGAAACGTGGTTTAAAAAATGTCCTCATTCAAGCATTTCTATATCCTAGCAATATATCATTGCTGTTAGAAAAAAACCTCTATTTACAAAACACTTAAAAAACATGTTTTCCTTATACTGTAAACAAAATATCATAAAATCATGAGGGGACAATCAATAAGAAGACAACCAGAATAAAGGGTTTCAAAAGTTATCTTTGCTATTTTTAGTATAATACCTACTTCTGTTTTCCAAAATGAAAGAAACTCCTGGCCAAGTGGTGGGTGTAGCGATGAGCTGTAAGGAGCGAGATTTATTTTGGGCAAATCCAAACTCTGAGTCATTTAGGCAGTCCAAGGTCATAGAGCCAACACGGAGAGAATGGGGAAACATGATTAAACAAAACAAACACACGAAAGCACACGGGAAAGCAGGCTATAACTAAGGCGAGGGAAACACGAAGGCTAGGGTAAACACAAAGGTATGAAGTACAAAGAAACAACCATAACAAAACATACACAAATATGGGTTTAACTACATGAAATTCACAAAACTAGAAACGAGGGACAGGTGTAAGCAATCAATGTGAGGACAAAATGCAACTATGGAACAGAACAAAACACAAGACATGGAAGGGACTGATCATGACAGTGGGTAACTATTTTTGCTCTGAAGCACCTCTAGCATCTGAAAAACCTGGGAAACATTACAGAGTGGTAATTATCCTTTCACCAAATTGAAATGCAGAGTTTGTCGACAGGGTGCCTGTGTGTGTATTTCCTACCATTTGCTGTATAGGCCTTGTGGACAAGTGCTGGCAGAACATGGGTATCTTCTATGCTGAAGTTGTCATGGGGACTGAATATATTTGTGGGGATTATAGCAGTGACCTCCATGCGTATTGCTGAAAACAAGCCCTGCAACACATCAGTGTTTCCCAAAACACATTAGACTATGGCACATTATCAGAATCAAACAGACTATAGAGATTAGTGCTTCTCTGACTGCAACATATCCCAGTATACATTGGATTAATCCTAAATAGTAGTATCATAATTGCATTTGTAATCATAATAAAAGTATGTTGTATAAGGATTGATCGTAGGAAGTATAATTCTGGATTCCTTCAGATAAGAGATTGACAGCCCTGCTATAAACAAACTGGTAACTAGTAACCAATGATCATAGGGAGACAGGAGTGTCTGTATACAGCTATTCACCTGTTGTGGACATCAACCATCTGTTTGGCATAAGCATAACCTGAGTTAGTCCAGTGTGGAGCACCATTGTGGATCTGAGGGAGAATGATGAACATGAACATTTGGGTGTATTAAGTGTTACTTAATGTGGTACTTTTTTGTGTGTTTTTGTGTGCTTTTCCCACATGAGGTTGGCAAAAGGACGATGTTTACCATAATGTGTACCATAGTCTCATCAATGGAGTAGGTGGTTTTAAGAAACATTTCCAAAATAAAATGAATGCTGACCCTACTACATGATACTTTCTGAATATGTTTTCATAACTTTCTCTTTCTCATCCAGATGAGACTCCAGGATGCCAACCATTGAATTTATCTTATGGGTTAACAAACTACATGCAATGATTATTGTTTAAAAAAAACCTTTGTGTATGAAATTAGAACTATAGAATTAGATTTCCAGTGCTAGCCAAGGCATTAGGACAATGGACTGTAATAGTTTCGCACCCTATTAACTAACTACTTTTTGTTTCTAGTACTGTATTAATTTATACATTTGTCATCATAAACTCTAAAATTTATTCTGTCTCATGTCAGTTTGTGAACCTAAACTGATTGTTTTAACTAAAATGAAAAGTGTTGTTAACCTCCTGGTTCAGTGAGTTCTAGCATGGACTAGTGACAATATTTACATTTACATTTACATTTCCATTCACATTCATAATCCTGCTACAAATTCTAAGCATAAATGAGAAAGTATACTATTTCTTTACAGTATTACAGCAGTTACAGTATTACAGTATTTTCTCCAGCAGAACCTTTTAGCCTAATGTCAATCTCCCTAATGTCCTTCTCTAGCTTCCCCTTCTTCCATCACTATTCACTCGATGGCCTTCCCCACCAGACCGCTGCCTCCTGTCACCAGCACACGCTTTGGATCCATTTTCCCTTCCATCTGCTGGGCAAAGGAAGAGAAGCAGCTGCTTGTAACTGCATCCCAGTCAGCAACAACTGCCAATGCAAAGTATACCACAATGGGAACCCGAGATGGTGAGATCCATTAACAAGCAGAAAGAAAGATGCATGTAACTTTAATCGTGACCCCTCCTGCAGCACAGTGAGGGGTAGTATGTAATGCTGAAAGTCTGGTTTAATTTGTATTATAGACAATGACCCAGGTGTTTTTGTCAGTCAGAAAAGGAAAGAATGAAATATAAAAAGCTAGCCTCCCCTGGTAATTCAGGCAGTTAGCTTACCCCTTTTGCATCAGTGAAAGGTGAAGATTATTTATCTATTTATTTGTAGCACCAACAAAATTACATATTTTAAATAGGAAAAAAAGATGTTCATTCAATTTATGTGTAGTTTGTCACTGAAAGTCTGTTGTAATGTATAGCGAACATTCTGGTTAACCTCTGTGCACAAATCCAGTTTTAAGTTCATTTTTAAATGGTTTGTACTTCTTCTACTTTGTTATTTAACACTAGTTATCTGAAATTGTACATGTATACCATGGTCATTCAAGATTCAATTTGAAGTAGACACTTGGGCCAAGACATTCATTCACATCCAGGCTTTTTTTTCCACCATTTAAGTACCATTTGAGCTTATCTAATATCAAACAAACAAACAAACAAAAAACACCTTTATTTTGAGGGTTTAAAATGTGTATGTGGATGATGGAGATGAAATTTCAGTCATTCTCTACATTTCCTCACCAGGGTCTTGTCAATAATTTGGAGATTATAAATGAAATTATTCATGAGCGACACAGTGTTTTCCACTAGATGTCCTAAACATTTGGAAAGTGCCTAAAGAACTCTCCAAATGTACACAAAGTCATCTGTCATCAAGAGTGCGCAAGTTTTTTTTTTTTTGCCAAAACATCACAACAATATTTGCTAAAGGACAATAGTGCCTTCACTGTTAATAGCTTAATTGCTAAAGGCTAAACAATATTAATTTCATTGTTATTAGCTTTGTTGATAATATGCTAACATTTTATACTGGGGAAAATACTGTAATAATGTAATACTGTAAAGAAACATTCATTTAGACATGAAATTTCTAGTAGAATGCACTACAGTTTTTTTTTCATCAGGAAACACCACAAAATGGAAACATTGTAGACCATGCTGGACATCCCTGAACCATCAATCTCAGCTTCCAGGTCATAATTGCACCCAAACAACTTAAATATCTCTGTACAAAATCCAGTACAATTGTCTAAATATCTATTTGCATACGCTTTCTGAATTTTTCAAAATGTAGCGCATATGTTGTGATTTTGACAAATATGTGTATTTGCAGCACTTTTTTCATTTGCAGCCTGATGGGTCTCAGCCAACATGTACTTCAAAACAAGATGACAAATTCCTAAGCCCAGAAGATGGAGAATGTGAGGCACAAGGAACACAACCGCATAACAGAAGCAAAGACAAAACTGAACAATTCCATGATGCAAGAGGGCAGAACATGACACTATTAAATATACAACAAACTAATTAATTTTTTTGTTTTTTGAGCACAAATTTAATTGTTAAATAGTTTACATTTCATTCATTCCTATTACTCCATAATTAGGTCTAGGTCTACATAAAGCGCTTTTACTTAAGGCTGCTTGATTTGATTCAGTTAATAATTACACCACCATTAATTTGCATAAATGATCAAGTGTATAGTTGATCTAGTTAATTATCTACTAACACATTTATTTTAACTGAATTTTGTATTAAATTTCTCTATAGTTTTACACTGGTTTCGAGGAGGAGTGATAAGCAACTACCCTCTTTAGATAACACATGCATGGGATGGTGGCATGGCCAAAGGGAGACATTCCAGTTGCAACATGGGTGAGGGTAAACTTTCCTGTTCTGCCATATAGTAACCATATAGTACAACGCTTAAAGTTGTTAGTGCTCAGTGCAGCCTCAGACTATTGTTCAACATGTCTAAACTCAAAACTAATAGCTAATGATTAAAACTTCTGAGATCACTAGTAAAATCTAATAAAAATAACAAAACACACGTTTCATGTGTTTTCATATAGCCTATGTTATTCCACCATTGTATATTTCCAGAAACGGCAAAGATGTGTTCCAGATTTTTTAAATGTATATGTAGTTAATAACAAGTAATTTAGCCTACTTATTGTCATATGTTAATTTAGTGTTAATAAAAATGGGAAACCCATAAATCATTAATTTAATGATTGTTTTTTCTTCTCCAGACCCTATCATAGAAGACTCTTGAAGCTGCAGTGATTTTTCACATGAATGTCACTGTTTAGGTATTTTAAACAGAGTGCTCAGAGTTGCCAAAGATCTATATTTTACTTCAAAATTTATTTTTTTTGTAATGTGCCATGTGCCCTGATTTTGGCAGTGTCAGTAAAGTGCCAGTGCAAAACCTCATTTCCAGCCACACTAACTTGCCTACAGGCTATACACCATAAATGACAGAGATCTTCTTTTTGACGCATTGAACATTATTGGCTATGATGCCTGTGTCTTACCCTGTTCTAAAATAAATCTTTAAGCCATTTATAATTTCTTTTAAAATGTCTTGTTTTTTTAAATTATGTAAAGCCTCATGTCCCATGTGACGTTTTGAGGTAAACAAGATGCGGGGAAAGGGCACGATTAAACAGACATTTATTCCATACACGAATGATACATATAAAGCAACACACACTAGCTATGCACATTTCAGACACCAACAACACATACTACAACAGAGGAGACATACATACACTCAAGACATAATACAGCACAGGTGGATGACACGAGAGGGCGTGGCAACACAGACGAGCACACACACACGAAGATGTTTGAGGAGGGAGCGGGGCCATAATGTGTCAGAGCCCCCCCTCAAAGGCGTGACTCCTGGCACACCAGCCTAACGGGCTGCGGACCTGAGACCAATGCCAAACAGCGAGGCCAGAGGACCGGGCAGTCCGCCACGGGCCAGTGCGAGCAGCAGTGCGGGGGGGAATACTGGGACTAACACGATGACAGATACAGGAACACACATACTAACTGGGACAGACACAGAGGGGAACAAAGTGACAGGCACATTTGCAGTAACGGGGACAGACACGGTGATGGGAACAGGCACTACACCACACAAATTAAACAGTCCAGGGAAGAGTGGGGGAGCCAACCAGCCTGGGAAGGAGTATCTATCGCTGGCTCGGTTGAGGGAGGCTGTCCAGACCCTGGTGCATGCACATATGTAGGTGCACCGGTTGTGTTGCCCGGTTGCAGAGCAGGCACCAGTGCCGCTGCCTTTTTACCTCCCCGAGGCTTAGATATTGGCACATGTGCTCTGGTGCTCCTCCTCCTTGGGGGAGGAGTTTCCTCCTCTGCTGACGATGCGGCCTCTCTACTAGTCGCCCGAGGCTGCTTGCTTGCCCCAGAGCAGCTTGCCCTGGGCGGAGCCTTAGGTGGAGCCTTAGGTGCTGGGGCCTCATCCTCCTCGAAGTCCGTGACGTCAGTCTGAGAGGAGGGATCCCCCTGAGGTACCTCCATCACCTCCATTGATGGGTCGTCCTCACGATTGGCTCCCTAGTCCAACTCCAGAGTGACGTCACTACACTCCCCTCGCTCTCCATACTCTGCATAGCCCTCTGTAAAGTCCATGCAGGACTCAGCTGAATCCGCCTCCGAATACCGGTCCTCGTAGTCAGGTTGGTCTCCATAGCACCCAGCAGGTCTCTCCCCCGATTTTGGTCCCATGGAGCAAAGTCAGAAAGAGTGATGGTCTCATAGCGATACAGGAGAAGTCCACAGGGTCCGACTCCGAGGACTGGAAATCATTATACCAGTCATCGTGGTCAGACATAGTCCCGTGTAACTACTCTGCCTTCACACCCAGACCCCACTCCCCTATTCTGGGAGTAAGGAGGTACCCAAGAACAAGGAGGAATTGCAGGCACGAGTTGGGGAAGTGCATCTTCTCCCCTTCTTCCCCTTTTTCTTTCCCTTCCCGAGCATCCTTCTTCGGTTGGTGTTTCTGTGACATTTTGAGGTAAACAAGATGCCGGGAAGAGGCATGATTAAACAGATGTTTATTCCATACACGAATGATGCATATAATGCAACACACACTAGCTATGCACATTTCAGACATCAACAACACATACTACAACAGAGGAGACATATATACACTCAAGACGATTATACATAATACAGCACAGGTGGATGACACGAGAGGGCGTGGTAACACAGATGAACACACACACAAAGACGTTTGAGGAGGGGGCAGGGCCATAACGTGATAGCTCACAACTAATGCAATAATGATAAATCCAGGCAGAATCAGTATTAACACAGTTTTTACCACAAAAGGAAGGCAAGACCAGTTGCACTGGTTTGACTGAATGTACTGATGGCAATTACTCATCAACAAATGGGCACAGCAGTAACAATGAGCTGCTATTAGTGGTCAGTGGAGCATTAGCCTTGTCACGTTTTTCCCCTCTGGTGATTGGATGGTTGTTTTGTTAGGTTGCTCTCAACCCTGATTACACTCAATTGTGTCTCTTTTTTTGGGGGGGTGGGGGGGGTATTGTTAGTCTCTTTATTATCATGCAATTAAAAAAGGGTTTTTTTGTTTTGTTTTTAATTTTGTGTATATATTTTCTTTATGTATCTTAATAAAGAGACAAAAATAATTATATATGGTCAGTATACCATTGCTAAAACAACTAATCTAATGACTCTTTATGAATTGTATATATGTGTCTGTGTGTGTCTGTGTCTGTGTGTGTGTGTAGGTAGATGTGCAGTGCAATTAAGGTTTCCAAAGGAAAAGGTTTTGGAGCTCCTTTTTCATTTGAACTTTGCTATTTTGCTTGCACATAAGTGATACTGTCATGCTCCGGCCGGTACCCAACCAGAACTCTCACACTAATCGTTGATCCATTCTTCTTCCACATTAAAAAACACCTGTATATTGACACGATTGCACACATCTTCTTCACAAATGCCCCAAATATAACAAAATACTTATAATGGTGCCAGAAATGGCCATTACACATCATTGAGGAAAATATATTCATGAAAATGAATTCATAATGCAATTTTAAAAATCTGGAATGTGTGATCTTCGGGAGAAAATTGAAAGACGGGATTTTCCCAGCAATGGAAATACCAGTAAACTCCTCATAATTATAAGGATTTAAATAATGTCATGGGAGGATCTATAGAATGCATCTTCACATTAAATAAAATTGAATTAACTTAGGAATATACTGGTGAAGGTATAAAATCTAACTTGACACTATAAAAAGTATAGAACAATATTAGCAGTTTTAAAAAGCAGAAAGTTTTATCTTTTATATCAGTAAATAGGTGGCGGTGGCATCCAAATTCCATAAATGTACATTTAAATGTAAATGTAAATGTTTTAGGAACTAAGAGAAACCAAACATTCTGAGAATGCAGTGGGCATTTAAATGTTGTCGCATTTATTACTTTCTCTGTGTTTATGGATCTAAGCTTTACAAAACAGCAGTTTTTCAGTGACTTTCTACAAATTTATTTAGTTTGAAAAGTGTTGTTTTCTCTTTTTTTTCATTATTTTTCTCTTATGTTCAATGTTGAGAAAAAAGACTGGAAATAAAAGGGGGTGAAACAATTTGATACATATTTGAAAACATTATTTAAGAAAAATGGCATAAAAAGCATCCACACTTACATATATTCACTGAGGTAAATATGATTTGTTTGGATTATTATTTTTAAATGTCTTCATACCAACAAGGCAGCATCATGAGAAATCTATAAATGAGTCAACATAGCAGCTTGGTTTAACACTGACAGGTACACATCTCATTTGATTTTTAGGTCCATGTCATGGATATTTGCAGAGATAATACAAATCTTTGAGATTTTCATATGCATGCCAGCTATAAAAGGAGCAGAGACCTGAACAAGGAAGCAGAGAAAAACAAAACAAAAACAAGGAAGCAACAAAGACAGAGAAAAAAACAAAACAGGGACAGAACTTAGTTCACACCTTTCACAAACACAAACCCAAGCAGCAGTAGTATTAATGCTTCTTTACCTCAGGAAGAAGCAAGGACCAGACCTTCTGGTTTAACTGCATTGAAATTTAAATTTCATCACAGTCATCACTGTAGTAACAATGTAGCGAAAATAAATGGTTTTTATTCTTCAGTTCTGCATCTTACAATCACAATTATTGCAGTCCCCAAAAACTGCTTAATCATACTTGTATCCTGCCTCTCCTCGCTTCCTGTTATAAGCCTACTGTTCATCAAAAATGCCATGAAAAATGTTGATAACATAAAATAACACTTGTTTTCAACAATCTTGGTGTCTGGCTGGATTTGTAATCAGTCTTGTTAAACCTCTCTTAAAAAGTGTAAATTATGTTTTAGCACTTGAAAAAGAAAATTTTCCATGGAAAAACACTAAAACAGTAAAAACCCCAAAAAGGCAGTGCAGAAAAGCTGCACAAAAATGCAGAAAAATGATTTACTCTAGATTTACTAATATGATGTATACAAATAATGTCTTCAATATTATCAAAGCCAGCTAGTCATACTTTTCTATGATTATTAATAAAAACAATAATTCCTATGCTCTGTTAGCCTGACACAGATTCCATGAACCATGCTTGTTTGTGTATGCAAATATTTAAAAAAAACCCAACTCTACATTGGCCATTGCTAGGGCTTTTTCTTTCACCCCAAATACATTCAGAAGTCAAATGTGCAGCTGTTACTCAATGCCAGCCTAACGTTATGAATAAACCACCTCGTGAGTGAGCACAACACAAGTACAACATTGCAAGATGTTATATGTTTTCATCAATCTCACTATTCTGAGAACATATAAAGGTGAGTATTAATATCTCTTTTTTATTTAGCGATGTTAGCCACATTTTAATGTCTTTCATAAATATCACCAACTATCTGTATTTGATTTACAGTCATGTGTTTGCCAACCTATGTTTCATATCACACATAAGTCCATTCAAATGTATCAGGTTTATCTGTTCTTGACACAGATAAATCTGTTCTTTGTTTATCCACCTATTATGTGCCAACTTGGACAGAACCCTTTGTCATTAGTATATGCATGCCAAAGGTACCCTTTTTTAATCAGATTTTGATTCCAGCAAGCCCATAGATTAAGTTAAACTGTACTATAAATTTGATATTAATGACAAAATGGAATTTGACCATTCATTATCTTGTATTGCTTTGTTGAATGTTGTTTGTGATTACTCTTATAGTTTATTTCAGCAGACGTAATAATTGTCCAAAAACAATACCTGTTTTCAAAATCCACTTGAACTGAGTTGAGCTGCTTTTATGAATGCTAAACAAGTCCATTAATGTAACAAATATGAACTATATAGGCTTTTACACCTGCTAAATATTTCATATCAAGCCAGATTGTATTTTATGCAAGTCACTTATCTTTGTTATGACAGTATCATGAGTTTTTGCTTTATTAACATACAAATTACAGCATCAGGGTTTTCTGTGCATCCTCCTGATGTTATGTGACAGTAGCACTAAACATTTCCTTATTTTATGCAACAACTGAATAGTATGGTCTACTTATGTTTTTGGGACAATTAAGAAAATTTAACCATTTTTTTTCCCCATTCACTATATTAACAAAGATAACATAAAAGCTAGGGTAATGTCATAATGGGGATTAATGTCCATAGAATGTCCAGTCAAAATGCTGGTAAGTGACAGGTTTTGTTTTATCCAAGATATTAAATAATGATATGAGTAATCTTATGTCTCTCTCTCTCTCTCTCTCTCTCTCTCTCTCTATATATATATATATATATATATATATATATATATATAAATCCAGAGTCATAGTCATTATAGCAGTCCAAGGTCATAGAGCCAACACGGAGAGTATGGGGATACATTACAAACAAACAAAAACACACGAAGGCAAACAGGGGAAGCAGGCTATAACAGAGGCTATGAAACATGAAATGCAAGGATAACAAAACAGACTAACATAAACGAAGGCTTTGAAACACAGATGGACTTTTAGACTTCCACCAACCACATAAATGCAAGCATTCAAATAAACAGCCAAGACACAGGGAACACAACAGGATTTAAATACATGAACTTATCAAGACTAGAAACAAAGGACAGGTGTGGAAAATCAAATGAGTGGCGGAGAAAACAAAATTACGGAATGGAATTAAAATACACAAGACAGGGAAACATGGAACATGGAAGCTGGGAGGGACTAACTGTGACACTATGCAGGACTCCCAGGTGACTTGTAGAGGACCCAAGCTTGAAGGAAAATAAATAAATAAATAAATATACATTCACCACTCCTACTTGCATGTCCGCACACCAACAAACAAGGCCATGTTGCAGATATAGTTTTAATTTAGACAGGTGCATTTCCTAAATGTTATCCAAATATTCAACTTATTTAAACCTGAAATTAACAGCTAAAGTTTAAAAATGCTGAAATCACTGATGCAGTGAGGGCTCTGAGGGTTCAGACAGTCAGATCACCCATGGCATTCAGTAAAATGTGGAAAATGCATCACACATGCTTAATATTTTGCTGACTCAGCAAATTAGTGACAGAGGTCTCACAAAATGTGCAGTATTTGTTTCCAGTTAAAACACATTTCATGAATGAACACATGAATAAATTTGAAATGAGAATATTTGGCATGAGATTTGTCTGGGGAGTATAACTGTATGAGATAATTTTATAAATGTATTATATGAAAATTAAAATAATTTTATAGTATAATAATCCCCAGATTTAACTGAACAGATGGGCACCACTGAGTGGTATGTTGGATGGAATCTTTAGATTATACCACAAGCCAAGCCTCTTTGATAGACTAATACTACCCTTATGCAAAAACCTGTAAAAACCCTATTGTAATGTTGAGCGGTAAGGAGGTGGACGCATATGCTGAGAGGAGCGAGATTTAATAGGGGCTAATCCAAAATCAGGGTCATTAAGGCAGTCCAGGGCTTCAGAGCCAACACGGAGAGTACTGGGAAACATTACAAAACAAAAACACACAAAGGCTAAGTAGGGAAGCAGGCTAGAAACTAAGGCTAGGGAACACAATGGCTAAGATAAACACAAAGACACAGAGCACAAAGAAACAAGCCTCAAACATACAAACATTAATTCAAACCATGAAACAGCAAAACAAACAAACAATGAACAGCCATGACCAAGGCACACAACAGGGTTTAAATACATGAACTTGAAACGAGGGACAGGTGTACGCAATCAAACATGTGAGGACAAAACAAAACTATGGAACGGAACTACACGTGACAGGGAAAACACGGAACATGGAAGGGACTGAACGTGACACCTATAAATAATCACAAAAGCAATACTTAAATAAATGAATATGTGGAAAAGAAGTAATGTGTAAATTTCATAGTAAAATTAAAATAGTTCCTTAACATATATGGTGACTGTGAATTCTATGCATGAGGACTTCATGGAGGGTAACAGGTAGCCTAGTGTGTTGAATCCCTGGATTGACTGGGTACTCCTGATGAGTGACTTGACTGCAAACTGGAGGACTTTTAGTACCACTGGCCAATACTGTACTATTATGTGATTGTGCCCTTGAAAAAGCACTAATAGTCTACTGACCTAAGCGCTATTGCTCCAGACATTGATACCTTACACTGTTTTTATCCAACTTGGAAGTCAGGCAGAAAAAGTCGAAATCCTATTGTGTAAATTGACAATATGGTATAACTTAATAACAAAGGGGCAGGAAAGGGGAAACCTTTAATGATAATAGTAATAAACATTGACAGCGCTTGTCCAGAGTGACTTACACTGGCACTTTGTTTCTATGAAAGAAATCTTTATGTTAATGCATTAGGCCAGAGTCTAAGGATACCACTGAGCAGCTAGAACACTGTTAGATAGAATACAATGAGGAACATTACATGCAAGGTTTTTTGCTGTCTAAGGATCAAATGCTTTTAAAAAGATCAGTCTATGTTTGAAAACAGGAATTGGACGTTCATGGTACTGTCTGGGTGCTAGTAAAGAGAAGAGTCTTGAGACGGGGGCAGTGGTTCAAGCTGTACTTCAATCACAAAGGATGAATTACACAATTTGAAGCTGCAGCAGAGCATCAGTGTTTGCCATACCTTAGTGAACTTTGCAGTTCCCAGAAGTTGTAAATAATTTTTAAAACCCTAAAAAATTATAACATTTATAACATTTCACTTAATAAATAAAGCATACACAGTGTCCAGTCATTTTAATTTTATTTTATTTTCACAATTCCCAGTGAGCATAATTTTTTAAAGGCTGGGTGGAAGGGGATGATTAGCAATATGTGCTCTCAGAAGGAAAGAAGAAAAAGAATGAAAGAAAGACAGAAAGAAAGACAGAAAGAAAGAATAAATCAAATTAAGCAACGCTGTGAATCTTAAGTGATACAAAGTATGTTAATATGCTATTTTAATGTCGCTGATTAGCTAGCTAATTAAAGGTAAACCACATTTTTGGTATTTTTACTTATGGAACATATTAGTCAATCTAATGCTAAATAGACATAAATTATAAGTTGACTGTGCTACATTAATAAAACACTTTTAAAAAAACCACAAAAAAGTGTTAATTTTGACAAAATATAGCCTTTATTCAGCTAGTATTTCTGGGACATGAGGTTTTGCATATTTATATGTAAATTATAAATGGCTTAAAGAAAATTTTTCAATTGGTTTGCGACCACCCATGACGGAGCCCGAAAATGAGGATTCTGCCAATCCAATACCACAGAGCAGGATGCGGGGACGAGCTGTGTAACACAACAACAATGTTTTATTTTACACATAGATGACAACTTGGTTAGCAAGCTAACCCAGTTCAAACAATGACAAAACCAGTACATAGACAAAGGACTTATATACATACACAGTAGTGACACACAATAAGGAGCAGGTGCGAAACACAAGGAGGGCGTGGTCATGCAGACAAACACACACGCGCGCACACTCACACACAGGGAGACGTTTGGGGAGATGGGCTGTAACATGACATATACGTAATTGACAATTGTTTGAACATTTATAATGCATCAAAAATAACAGCAGGAACAACAACAAAGTTTTTTGTAGTGAACCTTTTTACAAAAGTGATGATGTGAAATTCATGTTATTGATATCTGATAGCATGGATTGTATGTATATTATTAGACATATAAGTAAATATTATACAAAACTCTATTAAACCAGCACAGGAATGGTCTATCATCTTCTCTTTCTCTCTTTCATCATAACAGCCTAACCTACAGGGCTTCAATTATTAAAAGCCTACTTTTTCTATAAGCAATGTTTATAAAATATCAGAGTACACACATTAGCCTGATTCTGAACCCACTCCCCTAGTGCAGGTGCATTCTGGCATGCTAAAATGAATCCCATGTTTTTCCTTGTTTCACATCGATGATGTGTGTCCTTTTAAATGGCCATTTTAAAAAAGTGTCCGGTATAAGCTAACTTCAGATTTTGTCAAAGAAAAATCAATTACCATCTCAAATCAACTGCATGAAACATTTAATCCCTAAGTGCAGCTTCAATTTTAAGATCATTTTTGAGTGATTTTAATTGTACTTTAAAACTAGCTATCTGAAATTATACATATAGCACAATGATCATTCAGAATTCAAATTGAAATAGACATTTGGTCCAAGACATTCATTCAGATCCAATACAGAAGAAAATGGCAACAAAAAAGTGCCTTTTATTTTGGTGGTTTATAATGTGTATTTAGATGCTGGAGAGGAAATTTCAGTCATGCTCTACATTTCCTGGTTCACCAGATTCTTGTCAAATAAAGTGAACAATTTTGAGCATATACTCAGGAGCTACATAGTATTTTCCACTATGCGCCCAAAAACCTCTCCAAATGCACAAAAAGTAGTCAGTTACTATACCTCAAGATTGTGCAACAACAAATAACATCACAACAACAAATGACTGGGGCAGTGGTAGCTCAGTGATTAACTTGTAAATGGAAGGTTGCTGGTTCTTCCAGCTTCTTCCTTTCTATGATGTCCAAAAGTATTGGTGATCAAATTATTCACTAAAAACAATATCCATGACTGCATCAGTTTTGCCAATGAGTGTGACAGACATGCAAAAATGTATCTTGTTACAGAGCACAAGCAATGTTTTGCTCTGCACATTGCCCTCCCTGTTGCTGTTGTGGAATGGTTTATTTTAATATCAAAACTGGGATAATCACAGAGATCCAGGGATCCAGATACTTTTCTCTTAAAGAGTGTCTAACAATTGCTTGTGAGCTGCTGGTGAACTGGAGTTGGAGCTGTTGGTGAATTGTGATTTATATGATCTCTAATTTCTAATTTCTTCCAATAAAATGAGTAATCTGAGATCTATTAATGTCCTGATCATTGGTTAATTTAGATACTGTATGAAATAAGAATTTTATATCGTTGTATTTTCATATTGAAAAGCAAGTGGATCTAATTATAATGACACTGATAGCTGATACTGATAGTGAGACCTTTGTAAAAACCTTTGTTAAAAAAGGTTTGAGGAGACAAAACTCCATTGTACTTCAAATGATTGATAAATACTTCTTGGCCCTGCTGACACAGGTCTTCAGGTTGCAGTATTCTCCTTTTTGGAGCAAATGTCTTGAACTGTCTTAAAACTGATTTCACATTTATTTCCAACAACAATGAACTGGAATCTCATTTACAATTAGAGTCATGCCATACAAGACACTTTTCAATGGAAGAGTCATAACTGGAAGTAAATGTTGATGGAATTCATTTTAGTCAAGACACATTGATATTATATTCTGTATATTGAGTGGCTTGTGCTGTGTGTTCCTGTGATTAAAGTGATTATTGATATGTTACTGAGTGTCTGTTGAATATTTATTTAATCTAAAAATGACCACTTAAAATATAGTGTCACCAATTTTGTGAACTTTCTGACCACTTTACAAATAATGCCATTGTACTGTATTAGTTACAAATGACTTCAGTGACTTTAAAGGTAGACAAGGTTCTTCAAATGTAGACTTTAAATGCGGTGTACAATGTTCTTGAGAATATCAATTTTTTCATAAGGAAAAAAAGGCTCATGAATCAAATGACATTTTGTTCACTCATGAGAAATTTGTTATTTTTTTATTCATATGAAAAAATATAACAATGAACAGATGAAATTTAAAAAAAAAGTTTCAAATAAGATTACATTCAATATCACTAAGCACTTGTAATATTAAACCCTAAGAAATGTATAATAATCTCTATGTATAATAATCTATAATGTATAATAATCGCCTGCAACCTTACTGAAGTTTATAATTCAGTAGCTGTGAAGGTAGGTGTTAGTGCAAAAACACATTCAGCTCAGCTGGTTCAGAAGTAGGCTTGTAAACAAATCTGGTTACATTAACCTTTTTAATTACGGTGTGTAGAAGGACATTTAGTGTTTCTCAAGATCACAGACATTGCATCTTTCAACCTTGTTTTGTCTCCTGTACTCTGTGGTATTAGATTGGCAGAATCCTCATTTGCAGGCTCCGTCATGGGTGGTCGCAAACCAATTGCACGTTTCCTTCACAGCTGAAGAAAGACAGCAACAGGTCTGAGCCTGAGTATTGTCAGAATCTGAAGTAGACATTAATGTGTATTTGCTGGGATTGGATATGTTTACATGTGTGGAAGGGCCGTATCGGAGGAGTTTAGCATTGCTTGCTGTTTTCTTCATCTGACCATTGGACTTGCTGGTATCATACTGAACAAAGGAAGTCAAGGCCAAACTGCCAGACCATGCGCTATATTCTGGATATGAGAACCAGTCTTCCATAACAGAATAAGAACTTTCTGACACAGCACATTTAATTGGTATCCATGGGGTATTCATTCTCTCTGATTCATTCTCTCATATTGGCCATAAGATTCAGGGTAATAGCCGGATGTAAAACTCACAGTCACTCCCAAAGTGCTCAAAAAATGCAGACCAAACCTGCTACATAAACTGGGTGCTTCAATCTGATAAGTTATCCTCTGGGCTGCTGAAGTTGTGGAAAACATGATTAAAGAGGTTCTTCCACGATTTGGAAAGCTGTGGGCAGACAGGAAATGTGAATATAGCAAACTCCCCATGAAAATCCATCAATAAGAATGGTGGTGTTACTGAAAGATTCAGGCAGGTCAGTAAAGAAGTCAATCGCTATGTGTGTCCAAGGCTGTTCAGGCACTGGGTGTGGCATGAGCTTACCTGCAGGGAGAGTTTTAGGGATCTTGCACTGCAAGCAAATGGAGCAAGATGAAATGTACCTATGAACATATTTAGATAGCGACTCTCGCCAATACCGGTTTTACAGCAGTTGCAGTGTGTGGGTCTCCCTAGGATGCCTAGTCGCCAGGGATGAGTGTGCCCAGGTTAATAGCTTATCACGACATTTAACGGGTACAAAGAATTTACCCTCTGGACATTCTGCGGGAATCTCTGTGTCTGTCAGTAGCTCCTGTGTCTGTCAGGAAATTCCTCCTCAATTTCCCACCTTATTGATGTGACTAACTTGTGTAGGAACAATGGTGTTAGGCATCTTAGGGTTCTCCGTTGCCCCATATGCATAAGTGATAGGGCGTCAGCATTATTATTGTGAGAGCTTGGATGGTAAGTAATCGAAAAGTCAAACCGTGAGAAAAAAATAGACCAACGGGTTTGACGAGAATGAGACATTTGGTGGCACGCATGTATTCCAAGATTTTATGGTCAATGAGGACTAGGAAAGAATGGTTAACTCCTTCAATGCAATGTCTCCACACAGAGCTAGCTTTACTGCTAAGAGCTCCTTTTCTCCGATGCTGTACTTATGCTCTGCTGGTGTTAGTTTGTGTGAGTAAATAGCTACTGGATGCAACTTGGAATCCTCGGCTCTCTGAGACAGCACCACCCCTCAACGACCTCAGATGTGTCTACTTCAACTATGAAGGGAGCTGAGGGATCAAGATGCTTAAGAACAGGTGCTCTAGTGAAGGCCTTCTTGAGTTGGCTGAAGGATTGTTCTACTTCCAGAGTCCAACGTAATTTAGTAGCAGCCCCTTTCTGATGAAGCAACAATAGAAGTTGGCAAAACCTAGGAAGCTCTGCAACTTCTTTAATAGAATAGCCTCAATCTTCCTATTGTCCATCATTATACCGCTATGACTAATCTCATACCCTAGAAATGAGATTGATTGATGATACAAATTTCTCACCTTTAACACACAGCTGGTGGTCAAGTAAACACTGTAATATCAAACGTACATGCTTGATGTGGGATTCAAGTTCTGTCATCCATATAGGCAATCATAAGGTTTGCAATATACTCCCTTAGGATGTCATTAATGAATGCCTGAAACACAGAAGGAGTGATGCTGAGGCCATATGGCATAACTCATAATGCCCCCTTGTGGGGATGAAGGCCATCTTCCACTCATCTACCCTTTTGATCCTGGTCAAGTTGTAGGCACTTCTTAAATCCAATTTTGTAAAGTATTGTGCATCTCTAAGTTGTTCTAGTGCCACCAGGACTAGAGGTAAAGGGTAAGCGTACCTTTGGGAGATTTGTTTGAGGCTCCGAAAGTCAATGCACGGTCTCAGAACTCTGTCATTTTTTTGATGAAAAAGAAACAAGAAGCAATTGGAGGGGTTGTATAAAGCCCTATTCCAAAGCCTCATTTATATAGGTCTCCATTACCCTCTCCTCCTCCTGAGTAAGTGGGTAAATGCATGCTTTGGGCAGTGTTGCTCCTTCTAGTAGGTCTATGCCACAGTCATACGATTGGTGAGGGGTGAGTTGAGTAGCTCTTTCTTTTTTGAACACCAACATGAGATCCTGGTACTCTTGGGGAATCCAATTTGTGTCCTCACACTCTGGGCTTTCAATAGTTGTGGCATGGATCCAAGACATTGAAAGACTAAGACAATTTTGGACACAGTATGGCGACCAGAAAATGATCTCCTGATGCGCCCAGGAGATATGTGGATTATGGCGTTTCAACCAGGGTAGACACAGGACTATAGGTAGTTCCGAGGACTTGATAACCAGAAAAGATCTGAATGGAGAGCACTGGTAGCCAGAAAGATGGGCTTTGTTCTGTGCATTATGCATCCAATGCCTACTGGAGCACCATATAGGGCCGATACTTGGAATGGTCTGGAAAGGGGCACCACGGGAATCCCCAGGTCTTCAAAAAGGTGATTGTGGATGAAATTCCCCTCTGCCCTGGAGTCTACTAATGCTGAAAACACAAATGGAGAAGACTGAGAGAAGATGGAGACTGGGATAGTGAAAGAACTCGATACCAACTTTTTCATTGGACGACTCACCTCATTAGCTCGTAAAGTGGGTTTTTCGTGTTCTCCATTAGGCGTAGAATGGGGTCATACCCAGTATTCATGAATTACGTGTCCTGTCGCACCACAGTAAAGGCAAAGACCATCTTAGATGTGTCTGAGTCTCTCCTCAGGAGTCAGACGTGCAGAATTGCACTGCATAGGCTCATCTGAAGACTCTCTGTATGACTCAGTGTTAACCCGGGGTGCTGGATAACCTCTGCCGGTTCTGTGAGGTCTCTGCTCCTGGAGTAAATGATCCAACCTGATGGCCAGAGTAACTAGCTGGTCCAGATCGAGATTCTCATCCTTGCATGCCACTTCCTGCAATACGTTTGTGTTTAGCCTGTTATGAAACGTTACAAGCAGAGCAGCCTCATTCCAACCGCTACCTACTGCCATGGTGCGGAATTCACGAGCGTACTCCGCTAACGACCAGTTACACTGACGGAGATAAGGGAGTAACTCCCCACAGGTTTTGTCTTTTCATGGATTATCAAAGATCAAGTTGAATTGTGCTAGGAAGTGTTCATACAAAGACACCTGAATCCCTTCCCATTCTGCTGTGGCCCTCTCCAGAGCTGCATCAGTAAGGTTGGATATGAAGAAGGCTATTTTGGCCTGATTCATGCGAGGCAGGGTACTAGCAAAATATAGTTCACATTGTAATACAAACCCTCTGCACTCATCAGGTGTACCATCATATTTATCAGGCTTGCTGACAGGATATGATGGACAGGTAGCAGGAGTAGCCAGCTGTTGGGCATAAGATATGGAGGATTGGGGTATTGTGTCTAGGCTTTTTAGTTATGATTCTATAGATAAAACCTAGCACGTAGCCAGGCATATGTGCTATAAATGATTTTTTTTTTTTATCAAAATTTATTTATATAGCACAACAGATGTCAAAAAGCATTTTTACAAGTGTCCAAGTCCAAGCCCCCAGTGAGCAAGCCAGGGATGACAGTGGCAAGGAAAAACTCCCCAGAGCATGAGAAAGAAACCTTGAGAGGAACCAAGACTCAAAGGGGAGGCCCATCCTCCTCTGGCTGACAATGGTTACTACAATAAGAAAAAAAAAATGTAAAGAGAAAAATAAATGTAAAAAATGAAAAAAATAAGAAATGAATGTCTAGTCCGACTTTCTAGAGGTTCTAGTCTTTTCCTGAGGTGTGCATGTGTCTGAGTCCCATCCCGTCCATTAAGGGAAACAGAGAAGTATTTAGTTAAGGGTGGCAGTGTGGTGCACTACAGGAAGGACATCATGGAGAGGCAGGAGTAGCCACGACAGCTGAGATGGGTAGAGGCTCAGTAACATCATGACATGCCAAAAGAGAACGTCCATTAAGGTCAACAGAGAAATGAACTGTCATGTCGTGTTCATCCTTACAAATGTAACCCAACTTTTTGTCTTCTTGTATGCTACTGCAAAGATGGTGCCATCATTGGTCTAGTCATGTTCATCTGCGACAAAGCACCTAAAAAATGATCTGGTTTCACCAGTGGATGTACCAATGCTGCAGGGGATGTGCCAATGTCAACATCTCAGAAACAGCCTACCCACACTAGACCAACTGGAGAAACTGAGGCTCCACATCTACACTGAAGTGGCTATTCACACTAAAAATAACAGTGTATGGTGATACTAGCGGGGCTGATACTAGCTGGGCTGCCAAATTGAGGATGGGTTCCCTCTTGAGTCTTGGTGCTCCCAGGCTTTCTTCCTAAATCCTGCCCAGGGAGTTTTCCTTATCACTGTTACCCCTGGCTTGTTCACTCTTATATTTGTAACACTGCTTTGTGACAAAATATGTTGCTAAAAGTGCTATCTAAATAAATTTGACTTGACTTGAAATATGACTGCTTTTCTAGGATAAGAGGAGCCAGTGGGTAAATTGATCCCCCACCCATATCTGGGGAAGCATGAACAATTTTTTGTCATATGACCCTAAATTTATTTAGTATTCTCCATATTCATCTTTCTGTTGAAGGAACAACAATGTGGACGAAGTGGCAGGCAAAATTTTCACAAAATAAAATGTATTTGCATTTCAAAGGTTTTTATATCAAGTATAATCTGTCTCACATCAAAAGTAAATTATCAGTTTAAAAAAAAATTATATCAGATATGTTGATGAACTGAGAATGTATAAAAAACACCCACAGATTTAAATGAAGTCAAATATTTAATGTGTCGCAACAATGAATAACTGATATTTCATATTTTAGATGTAGCATCTACACATTTGTCTTGCCATGTAATTACAGAAGAAAACCAGATAGGGGCTCCACATCCCTGGACAGCAACACTTCATTTTTTTTCTACCCTTCATATGTCCCCAACACTTCATATTACAACCTATACCTGGAATGTTAATTAATTTCTATAATTTTCCACAATTGATTGCTGTCATTGCCAAGTAGGTCTAAGTTTTGTTAAAGAATTGGGATAAAAAAGTATTATTTCAAACACACACTGAAAAATAAAAAAAACAAATAAGCTTCCTGTTCAAAACATTAAAAGTTTAACTGAATTTAAGACTGCCATGTCTATATCTTAATCTTAAAGACTTGACAAACCAGCTTCAGGTTTGACAACTGCAGACAAATTAGCAGTTTATACTATTTCATGAACACCAATAAAATCAGTACCATGAGGCATTTATTTATAACAATATTTGGAAATGTAAATTAAAATCTGGTTGATACAATAGTTAGTAACTGTTTTCTCTTATGGCTCAAAATACACTGTTGGTTGGATCAGGATACCCCTGCCATTAGGCAAATCGAACCACAAGACCACTTTTTTGGGGTGCTCCAGATATTGTTATCTATTTGAGTTAGGTACACTGCAAATGTTTCAGATGATGGCACACACCCTGAAATTGTTATTTATGCATGAGTTGTATCCCTGTATCTTAATCCCTTGGCTATATATTGATTTAAGGAAAAAAAAACTTACCTTACCCCAATCTCCTCTAATGAAATTTTGGGGAGGGCAATTTTGAGGTTGTATACCCCTCAACAAAAGGTGGTTGTGCTCCTGGCTAGAAGTGGTAGCAGCACTTGTAAAGAACTGGAAATATGTAAAAACATCAGTGATAAACATCAGTAATTTGTAAAGAAAACCCTCAAGAGGCAGCACTAGCCCTCCTATCCACTTGTATAGAACACCTGGAGGTGCACAAGCCTATCCCAATCCCTACACCCTACAAAGACCTGGCTAAGGTTTTTAGTCCCTCCAAGGCCACCAACCTCCCTCCACACCTTGCCTTCTGAATGTAGGAGCTTTTCCCCCTGTGTGCAGGGTCTACCCACTCTCCGAGAAGGTTATGGAACAATACATCCCAGTGTCTGCAGTCGGGAAAATACCAAGTTCAAACCAGTGGCCTTTTTTCCCAAAATCTGACCCTTACAGAATGGAACTACAGGGTCAGTGACTGGGAGTTACTAGCCATGAATTCACATTTGAGGAGTGGAGGTACTGGCTGGAGGGAGCATGATACTCCAGGCAAGCTCAATGGTCTGTGTTGCTTTCTTGCTTTTTGTTCCAGGTGATGTATAGACCAGGATCCAAGAACATGAAGGCGGGTATGCTCTACCAGCAGTACATCCCACTAAAACACAATCTAGGTGTCCTGATTACCCAACCTGAGGGACACACCCACCGGCACACACACACAAACACATTGCACCTGTCCTGCTTCCAATCACCAACTATTCAACACAAGCTCCTGTGCATTGTTTGCTCTCTCCCTTATTTAAAGCCCACAGGTACTCTTCTCCAGTTCTGTGCATTGCTCGCTAGTACAGTGACTACAAGACAATTTGGAGGCTGCTTATTTCCATGGCTATGCCACAAGCCATTATTGCCAGTGTTTTGGTTTTGTTCCTTTCCTGTTTTTTATTAGCCAGCTTTCTGCTGTGCTCATTTATTTATTTGTTACTTATTGCCTAAGAAATTGAAGAGAAATGTCCGCTGTCTGGCTTTCATTAAATGATTAATTTTATGGTGATATAACATTATCTCTACTGCTAACAGGAGAAGGCAATGAATACACAAAAACCTGATTTTGAAAAAAATGTAGATAATTTATTAATATTTGTGGAGCAGCCTGCTGAGGTTATGGAAGGCTGGAGTATCTATATATAGCAGCAGGAAGATTGATGATAAAGGGTAAAACCATAGTTATAAAAACATGTTCACAAAACATGCTGTATATAAATGTTGTTCAATCACAATTGTACATATTTTAATTCTAGACATTTACATACATTTATGACAGGGATAATACCACAGAAGTAAAAGGAGCATTATAATGAAGTTGATAATAATCTGTAATTTATGTTAAATCAGAAGCCTTTAGAGTTTTATCAACATTTGATATCAGTTCTGCCTCAAAGTCCCACACCCTTGTGTCAACAAACAGTTGCTCTTTGGTAAGATATCCCTGTAGTGGTGTTCTCACATGAACAATTCGACACACATCAAAAGGTACATAATACACATCTCCATATTGTGCCAGGGTTGAGTGTACTGATGTTTGTACTACACTCCTTGGGTTGATGATCATTTTTCTCGGGTTGAAGACATATTTTCTATCTGGTTCTCTATAAATGTGTTCCATAATATTGATGCCAGATATATTTCTCCATTCTGGTCGACTGAATCGATGAGTCTCTTCAAACTGTGTCTTGGGGAAAATGTGATTCTCAATGAGAAATACACCCACAGTTATGTGCTCTTGTTGAAGATCCTCCATCAGTAATGGAAGGTTAGCATGTTTGTAAGGCATGATGATCTCATCAATGTCATTCAGGAGAACATATCTGGACTGATACATGTTTCTATAAATGCACTCATTCAGTGTTACCAACTGGCCATAATACTGGAGGTCTCCACCATGTTCCACAAAGTTCCATCCTTTAGATGGGTTAAGGAAATTATCAATAGGCCATGAAACAATCTCTACTATTCCTTCCCTCTTATAATGCTGTAAGAGTTTCTCCAGGTCAGGACCACAGCTTGTGTTGTAGATCACTATATGTTGCACACCTATAAGTTTGTACATTTCCACTGTTTGGACAAATTGAAGAACATTATTATAGCCTTCAAAAAGGTTGGAGATACAGACAGTGAAATTGAACTTAAATGATTTATGGGTCACTTTATTCTTTATGGGCAAGAGATCTTCAGTGTGAATGTCTGAGATGTTTGTACTGCATGAAATGGCTACACGTGATGCATTTTGAGTTTGTGCATCATGACACAGCACATCTGAAGCTGCAAATGGAAAGCCAAAATGGTCACTGTGTATCTGGACTTCAGCCTCAGCAGTCTGGCAGTCATGGTCATCGTTACAGAAGATGCAGTAAAGAGGCTGCAGATTGTCCCTTTTGATTATGCTGATAACTCGAATGGCCTTATTGATTCTGTGATCGATGAATGCAGATACAACAAAATGTTCTGAATGTTTAATGGATATTATGGAATCTTTTGTGAAAAAAACTTTCTTTGTTTCAGATCTATTCAGCATAGGATATCTGTAAATAAGTGTACCTGTACATATATAGCCATAAATGTTTTGAACCAGGATAAAGCCTAGAATCACAAAAAGTGAAAGCAAAACAAATAGTTTGATATTTGCCTTTTTCATTTTAATCCAATGCCCATTTTGACACCTGTAGAATTAAAAAAACAACAACAACGAAATATTATGTAATTGCATTAGAACAAGCAGTATTTTTTTTTCTAAATACACACATAAATAGGATCTCCTTTCACACAAGTTCTTTTTAAGATATTCAGATATTTAAAGCTATTCATGTTGGGGTTAATAGGAAAGTTCAAGCTGAAAGCACATAATACCCATTTTAGTTTATTTACAAGTAACACCTGATTGGAAAGTGAAAAAAAAAGAAAAACTTTACACAACAAGGGGAGAAATTATCACAAAACAATTTGTTCAATTATAGGACTATGGACATACTTTGTATATGTGTGCTATGTTCCCAGAGGAGCTCTCAATTTCCTACATACCTATTCAAGCTTTTCTTGAATAATCTGCAGTTAGCCTCCATGCCTGTGGCAGATTCAGATAAAGAAAGTAACAGGTAGCAATGAAATTCCACCTCTAATGCATTACTGAAAAACTAGTGACAAATTTTACATTTCTAATGGTATAGCTAAAGCTACTCAATTTCTAACATTTAGTTAAATAAATGAAATGTAAGCACATGTTAGAAAATACAAAGATGATTTGATTTACTCTGTGCACACATTGTAATAGTTCTGGAGACAGAATTTAAGTGCTGTTTTGTAATGCTTTCTATTGTAATGTAATACAGCTTAAAAGCAATACAATATTACTATGTAAACAAGTAGTAGTTTTAAAAAAATTTTTCCTTAATAATAAGTTATATATTGTTTTGCATTGTCCTGGTTATCCTGCATGTTCAATAAAATATCTATCTGCTTCAGTCTACTCTTATTGTAAGTTTCTTTTCTTCCTCAGTTTCATATAGAAAGGAACTAAAGAATTCTCGTTTTATTGCCAATCCAAGGGTTCTGCATTAGAAATAGGACCACATAAAGTAAAAAATCACACTACCATACACATACAGGCCTACTACCATATAGGCCTACTACACCACTTTTTCCTATTCCCTTTGTTTTTCACTGTCTACCCATTTTTTACCAGAATTTTCCATAATGTCTAATTCCTTATAACCCCTACTGCACTTGCAACCTTTTAAAATGAAGCAAAACTATGTGCGTATTTTTTGTTCACACTTCAATCATTTTCTATCACTTCATTATTTTTCTGTAAACTGCTTTGACTTAATTTAGACTGCTTTAATTTTATTTATTCATTTCATTGTACTCAGTTGTATGATTAATTGTATAATAATTCTAATAATCTATCTATTTCCTTATTTGTGTTTAGCTGATCATACACATTGAAATCTACATCTTAAATTAGTCTATAGTTTGGTTTTTATCAGGGTCATCATGCATCCATCTGTTTTTGAGGAGGCACAGTGACACCATATGCGTGAGGGGTTAGGACAATTCCAAGGGCCTGTGACTGACAAGGGTCCTGAAAAAAGTATTAGAACTTCAAGTACATTTTTTTCACGGGGTCTAAATCCCTGGCAGAGTCCCTGAGAGGGCACACATGGGAAGGTGTTTGGTGAGTGTCAATCTAAGGTAAATAATACAATCTTAGGCAATAAACACATCTAATGCAACAAACATAAACCTGGGCAAGTTTCACTAGTTTGAGTGAATGTACTGATGGCAATCTCTCATCAAAAAATGTCCACAGCAGTAACAGTGACCGGTATTAGTGTTCAGTGCAACGTTAATCTTGTCCCAGTCTTCCCCTCTGGTGGTTGGGTGGGTGTTTTGTTAGATTATCCTCCTCCCTGATTATCCTCACCTGTGTCATTTTTGTGGGGGTATTGTTAATAATAATAATCTGTAATTCATTTTTAGTTTTGCATGTTCATTATGCAAGTTATGCACTTGCCTAATGTTAATCAGAAATGCAAAGAAAAATGGCATTCACACATTCCACACATTCTCTCTCTCATACTCACACACGCACACACACACACACACACACATACACACACACACACACACACATGCACGCACACATACATAGAGATAGATAGAGAGATAGATTGATAGCTTTTTTTAATATAAAGGTAGAAAAGCTGTGAAGTACACAAAATTTCCAAAGAGAAAGGTTTCCTTCATGTCACACCAATCTCTACTCCATTCCACTTCCCCATTCACAATCTTTGGTTTATTTGATTATTGCAAACATCATCTTCTCATTTGTTCTCACTTATCTAATCACCACAGGTGCCAAAGTCCAGTGCATTGACGGTCCCTACAAGCCAACTAGATTCACTCTCAGCTATGAACAATATGTATTATCGAGGAAAATGTATGGAATAATTTATAGCACAATTTTAAAAAGATGAAATGTGTCACTTAAGAATATGTGCATTGAAAGAGTTTTCCCAGCCACATCAATACCAGTGTTCTCAGCACAATTAGGATTTAAAAATAATACCATGGGAGGATCTGTAGAATCCATTTTAACATTAATAAAATTGAATTCACTTTGGAAACTATTGGAGGAGTTATACAAGTCAATGACATTAAATCAAATTATTTCACTTGTGAAACTATAGAACAATATAATCTTTTACCTTTTATGTCAGTAATTAAGTCTTCAGGCAAAGAGTCCACAAATTCTTCTAGGAGTCATCTTATAGTTTTACCAATTCATAATATTAAAGGCACAATGGTTTCCAATTTTAAGTTACAAAACTCTGAGATATTCCACTGCTTTTAGATGTGCCAGGAATGAAAGACAAAATGAAAAACTGTGGAGCAGGCAAGTTAGGGGAGGGGTGAAATGTGTTGATTCTGTATTTCTCAATGATGCGGGTTCACACTGAACACAATGGAAAGACAAACTATGAGAAGAAAAATGGCTACAGTGGTATGGAAAGGAATCCTTGTGTGAAAATGTGAGCATGAATAGCAAAGCTTTTAGCTAAATTTGCAGAGCACATGTTTCTGTGTTCTGCAATGTTATATTAACATTTTAAAAACATTTTACTGCATGTATTCTGATTTATTTGCTTGACAATACAGCACATCTTGTTTTCAATTATACGTAATAATACCTACCAGTGTTACTGAGTTATTAAGAGCTAGAACCAAAGTGGTGACTTTTTGTTAGTGCGTTCTGTGTCTGTTCTGAGCTTCAGCAGTCCTGCTAAGCCTATGGTCACACCCTGTTTGAGCACAGTTCATTACATTATGATTTGGCTGGTTACAAACCCTTTGGGTGAGTCCATGGTTTCACCCTTAGGGCGGCTCAGCCCCCAAAGAGAATGTCGATCTGGCAGTTAAATCAACATGGGAATTCAATTACAAAGAATTCAACAGTTTGTAAATGACAATTATTATACACCAACATCAAGGCACTATATAAATTATTATTATTATTATTATTATTATTATTATTATTATTATTATCAAGATTGACTAAGATTGACTAAGGGATTTGAATTCCCTTTACATAATAAAATAAATAATTGTTACAGGATGATGTTAGAAAGCATCTCATATTTAGGTGCTGTGGATGTCATAAAAATGTTATCGTACAAAGGAAAAATGACAATAAAACTCATTTCCATTTGTATTTTTTTTTCAGGAAATAAAAGAAATCATGAAACTGAAATTAACTATAAATCATAATCTTGTTATAGGGAAGATGGGTGAAAGTGCAGGAACGTAGCAGTTAATCAGAGAAATGGGTACTGCAAATTGTGTCTATGACAACTCTAACTCTGTGGTTAGCTACATGGAGGTGATGTTCCTCATCAGCAAATATTTGGGGTATGGGAGGGTGTTGCTCTCCTCTGATGGTATTATTATTCAGAGGTCATGTAACATTATAACATCATATGCCCTCTGTGGGGTGACCCTGAGCGCCCACAGGCATTAGAACCTGGCCTTGAGGATCCCTATACTAATTTCCACCCTTACTCCAGTTCTGCAGGGAGCCAGGTTGTAACATGACTGTGGTCCAGGTTCAGGGTCAGGGTCATTATCAAAGTCCCCTGACCCCATTTCTGACCCGAAAGTAGGATCCTCATTAAGGGCCTCCTCAACCTCCTTTGATGGAGCCATAGAGTGGTTGGAGTCCACGTCCAACCTGAGGCTGAAGTTATTGTAGACCTCATCCTTGCCATAGTTCTTGTAACAATTCCAGTAATCGAGGGAGGGTAGGTATGACCCTGTGGAATAACCCTCCCAATAGACCAGGGAGGGCAGGTAGGACCCTGTGGAGAACCCTGCCAGTAGTCCGGGGAAGGCTGGTAGGACTCAGCGGAGTCTGACCCTGGACCACCAGCCCCCCTCATAATGTACCAGGTAAACTCTCTACCTCTGCACTGGCAGGGAGTGTGCCCACCAGGATGAAGGTTTCCTCCACATGGGTTAGGTTGGGACGCTTCCTTCCTTCTTGATTTAGCTCATGGCATCCCCCAGTGGTTGCTGTTTCTGTGCGACGGGAGGTGAGGCAGGATGCAGAGACGAGCCATCATTTAAAACAGACACAGATATTTATTTTGATAAGTAACTGAACTGGAACCAAAACACGAACAATACTAAGCAAAAACAAGACAAAAGGCAATAGAATGGACTCAGAACACAATGGGACAGCTGAACAGTAGCATGCACAAGGTCAAACACCGACAAACACAAAGACTTAAGTATACATGTTAACTATGACTCTATAGAGGGACAGGTTTAGCAACCAACTAACAAAAGCTGGCTGTGGCCATGTAGACTTGATGGTTAGCACATTTTCCTCTCAGCACTAGGGTCTTGGGTTTGAGCCCCAATACTGCTCACTTGGCAAGACTATGTTAGGAAAGAATAAAGCCAAGAGAAAGCCCACCAAGAAAAAGTTGAAAGCTGATTCTGAGACCCCCCCATGATGAAAACTGAAAACCTTTGTGTTGTCTGTATGGAGCCATTTGGCAGTTCAAAATCAAAGGCTGGGTGAAATATGCCCTATGCAGTCTCTGGGTACACCAAGCCTGCACTCCAGGATTACCAACATTCATCTGTCACCATTGTAACTCACAAATATACACACAAACTGACCTGGTTTATTAGACCTACCTGTTCTTTACATGGGTACATTGTAGTAGATTGTTCATTAAGCATACATACCATTAAGGGAGTTCTAGTAGACTAATTTACACATACAAGCAAACAAACTCTTGAGTTTGAGAAAGTGGTTTGAGCTATGGTCAGTCACACACAGAGAGAGAGAGAGAGAGAGAGAGAGACACATTGTCCTGGATTGTCCTGTTTTAGAAACATATGGAATGGTATGGCCAGTGTTTTTCTTTCTTTTTAATTGTTATAACTCCTGAATGTTGAACCCAACAAATACATTCACACTGGCTCTTAAAGAAATAGCAGGCTTAGCTACACCTGTTTACTTATACAAACATGGCAAAAAATCAATAACATTTTCACTGGTTAGTCTCCCTTTACCTTACATAAGCACACTGCTGTACAAATGTCATAAACCACCCTCATTTAATTTAATTTCCAATCAAAACTGTAATTAAGTACAAGTTACTAATTTTTCAGATTTTCTTAGATTAGATGTAAGACAATCTTTCATGAGGAATCTTTTGTGGAAAAACAAGTGGAGTTTTCAGAACTAAAGTTCAGATTATAATTCAAAGTTACAGAGAAATCAGGACTCCTAACAACCATGCAAGACCTGACAGACCAGCAAAACTGCCCTCATCAGATAAAAACACTTAATCTTTTTAATATTTAAACCAAGCCTCAGTCTTGCTGTTATCACAGTATATTTGCTTGAAAAGTAGGTGAGTGTACTGAAAAGAATGTAAGGTGTAATAAAGGTGAGTTTTAGCATTTTAAACATTTTAATCATTTTAAACTTACTATTTGAAATTAGTGTACAGGTCTTCCATAGTAGGATAAGGGGAGAGAAATGGGCAGCCTAATTTTTTTATAAGGCAACTGTCATGAATGGCCACCCTCCTGGCATCTCTGTTTCCATAGTTTCCTTGTCGTGTCTGTTTTCCTTTGCTTCTTTGTTCCGTTCCTTGGCTTAGTTTTTTCTGCCCCCTTGTCTGTTTTTCCACACCTGTCATTACTTTCACCTGTGTTTGGTTTGCAGTTGATTTGGTGATATGTCTAAACCCTGTCTGATCCCCTGTCTCTCTGCTGCTCATTGTATGTATGTAGGTTCATTGTTTATCCAAGTCTAACCTCTGTATGTATTCCATGTATGTAGAGTTGTGTTTATTTATCCCAGCCTGTATGTTAAGTCTAGCCTTTCTTTATTCAACCCTGGGTGTGTTTCCTTCTAGCTGCTGTTTGTGTTTATTAGTTGTTCGTGTACCCTAGCCCTTGTCCCATGTTTCCTCGTACTCTTCGTGTTGACCCTGTACTACCCTAACGACCATGACTGGATTCCATACTTGCGTCAACCTCCATACCGCTCATTGTTACAGCAACTTTGTGCAACATTGAACATATTTACTTTATAATTTGTTCCCAAGTTGTATGAAGAGTCATTTAAAATGAATCTGTTTAATATGAGTTTACTTTTCATAAGTTCTTTATTTATGTTGGTTAAAAGCCACATTAGCTGTTGATCATGTTGCTGCCAAGTGGTTTTATTAACATCTGCTTGCTCACAATTTCAGCAAAAGTTATTTAACTAAAAATATATTTTATTAATTTAATTACTTTTATTGATTTGACTGTTAAAGAAATCGGATCAACACTAGATCAATGGCAAACATCTCTACTTCTGTTGCCAACTACACTACTTCTGTTTCTGGTCTATTCCCACACAGGTTTGGTTTTGATGAAAGAAGCAGAAACTGTTTGGGTTGGTGGAAAACTGCATGAAAACTGCATGATGCAGTAACTAGGACAGGAGGGATATATTACAATACCAACACTAGGCATCTGATATCATATAAAAATGTATGAAAAGGGGTTGCAAAGAGGAGACAGCAGTTTTACAATGGGGATGCTTTTGTCTCTCTTTACTGGGGGACGGCATCCCCTCGCATCTGCCCTCAGATCAAACCCTGGTTTTCATGTGTCTCGATTTTCCTGACTTGGTTCTATATTTATACCCATGTCCTCCTGTCTCGTTTGTCAGTTGTTGTGATTTATTGTTGTCCCCATTGTAGCTCTCATTATCAGAGCTGTTTTCATCTCTGTGTTTCACTTTGTATCTTTTTGTTTACATTGCTCTCCTTTTCAGTATACCTCGATTTGTTTCTCTGATACCAGGTATTATGGAAAAAATACTGCCCTCACTAAACCATGCACATCTCCACAAATGCATCCTGCCTTTACTCTGTTTGTGACATGATGTCATGGTCTACGACTGCATGGAGTAGCCCATAATATGATGATGGGGTTACTAGAAATACATAATTAGAGACAGTATGTAGTTATTTAGTCTGTAAAACTATATTCCATGTAAGGTAGCAGTCAAAGAATATTATTACTATTATTCCACATTGTAGTAACATTCTATTGCTATTGGCAACAAGTTTTTTTTGCATGTAAATACAAGGTAACATTACTGAAGTAATGGTAAAAAACAATTTTATTCTAGTTGTTTAGTTTGATTGCAAGATAGCAATCAAAGGCCAGACAGCCATGTTATGGAGGTTAGAGACCTCACCACCAAAGCTTTTTTTAATGTTACACTTTTACTGGCAATAATTTTCCTCAGCTTTATTCTGATCTCACATTTGGTGTACACTGCAGCAGATTTGAAGAGCTCAAGGATGATCTTACTGTCTGTCTTCTATCTGTGGAGACTGGGTTTGGCCTTGTTTTCAAACAGCAACAAATGTATTCAGTTACTTTGTTAATCACCATTTCCAGTATTACTAAAACACTTTATCACTTGTATTTTTGTTGTAAACTATTAATATTCTGACTAGGCTTTTTTTTTAAATTAGTACAACAAATGCAAGTCTCTCAAAATTGATTCTATGAGCTGTACATGGTGACAGTGGTGTGTGTAAAGGAAGTACAGGAGAGGGCTGCTGACATATACACGAGGAGCGCCTGTGTTCAGAGGTGCTGTCATGGATCTTTACCACCTGGAGCCCTTAGAAGATTGCACCTGGCTTTCAAGAATGCCACCAGGATAAGAGTTGTAGACTGAAGTTCAAGCTCTGAGCTTGACATCAGCAGTTTACCCAGGATTTCAGGTTTGGGATTTGATGAGGGTTTGTGTGACAATGTTGTCAGTGTACATACTGATGTAATCAGTGACAGTATGTACAAACATCAGTCTCCACATCTTCTGCCCAGCTGACAAACTGATTAGAAACATTCCTGAAAAATGAGGATGGCCTCCTCAATCCTTTGATAATATTGGTTTGAGAACTAGTTTATTTTGTATGTGGTTTTGGCTATGCATGCAGAAGAATAATGGAGGTGTGTTCACCTTTGTTGAAGACAGGGTGGGGAGTGGGATTTGTATCTGTGTTTATTTGCCATGTAAAAGTAATCAAGCATCTGCTCAGCCTGAATGGGAAAAATGTGGTTTGGCAAAGAAACTTTTTCAGGTGGGCCCTGTTGAACTACTCAATAGCAATAAATACAGTGACTTGATGTATGTATTCAAGAGCATTAATAATGCCATACAGAAAGTTCCTTTGGTCAAAACCAGATTATTTGTTCACATAATGTACACAAGGTAAAGGACCCTGGGTGCAGTCAGACAGCTAAGTTTCGAGTACATTAGGTGCGCCAGCAGTGATAAATTAAAACTTGACTGTAATATGTATATCCTATTGGCTTCCAGTTGCTGCATGCATCAGATTTAAAACCTTGATGCTTGCCTACAAAGCCAAAAATGGACCAGCCCCTTCATACATGAGGTCAATGGTCAAAGCCCGATGAAAATGAACTGAAAATCTGTGGATTAGAAACATTCCTGAAAAATGAGGATAGCCTCCTCAATCCTTTGATATATTGACCCAAGAACCAGTTTATCTTGTTTGTGGCTTTATTTATTCAGGCAGAAGAATGGAGGTGTGTTCACCTTTGTTGAAGTCAGGGCAGAGGGAGGATTTGTAGCTGTGTTTGTTTACTGTGCAAATTATCTGTTCAGCCTGAATGGGGAAAAGTGTGGTTTATATTTGGACTAGAAACATTTTCAGGTTTGCTCTGTTGAACTACTCAACAACAGTAAATACAGTAACTGGGTGTAAGTTTTCAAGTTTTCATTAATAATGTTATACAAAAAGTTCCTTTGGTCAAAACCAGATTATTTGTACACACAATGTACACAAGGTAAAGGACCCTGGGTGCACTCAGACAGCTGAGTTTTGAGCACAGTAGGGGTGCTAGCAGTGATAAATTAATAAACTTTACTGTAATATGTATATCCTATTACGTACATCTATGTAGACCAAATAATAGAGCAGAATAGTACACACTGGTGTGAGGATGTTTGGGAGATCCTTCATCAGGCATAATTCTTCTTCTTTTTTTGTTGTTGCATGTTGAATCTAATGTGAAATGCTGGTGAGTATCTTTGACCTCACAGGTCCAGCCTCTCCTACTCTTTGCTAATCTTCTCTATACATTTTCCCAGTTATGACCTCTGCCTTGTTTTGTTTCACTATACATTTTCCCAGTTATGACCTCTGCCTTGTTTTGTTTCACTATACATTTTCCCAGTTATGACCTCTGCCTTGTTTTGTTTCTCTATACATTTTCCTGGTTAAGACCTCTGCCTTGTTTTGTTTCACTATACATTTTCCCAGTTATGACCTCTGCCTTGTTTTGTTTCTCTATACATTTTCCCAGTTATGACCTCTGCCTTGTTTTGTTTCTCTATACATTTTCCCAGTTATGACCTCTGCCTTGTTTTGTTTCTCTATACATTTTCCTGGTTAAGACCTCTCCTTGTTCTTGTTCTCTATCTGTTTTCTGGTTAAACAACCTAGTTTTTAAAATGTTGTATAGTGACAATGTTTTTATAAAAAGAACTGGAAAAAGTCAGTCCCATCACAATTAAATATTTACTTGAATGTAATGCACACATTAACACTAGCTGCTAGGCATGTAATGTGGTGCAACACACAGCAATAGTGCAAACTGAACGTTTCTCACATTTTTAGACAATTATCAAAAATGCAGTCACCAACTTTTCACAGGTGAAATGCGAGTGTATACATTAAAAAAAAAAAAATTGACTGGATTGAATCCAGGGACATCCCAGCAGCTGCAGGTGCAGCATAACAGAGTCTTTAGCAGCATGCTAACCATTGTCTCTAAGAGAATATCAGTCCACAAGTTAATACTTGCTGACTGAATCAGCCAATGGAATATAGGTTGGAATTGATAACTGTTGTCACATTGAAATTTTCTCCTATCCTTTTACTCACTTAATCCAGTCAGAAATAAACTTTACACATTTGTCCACCATATCAAATTGAACTCCTCAGCTAAGTCTGCATGTTATAATTCAGTGTAACAGGTAGTGGAATTTAATGTCATATTATCAGTTAGAGTTTGGTACCATTATATTCAAATTAGAGACTTTTCTTTTTTGGAATTGTGATCTCATTTTGCGCACCTAGTACTGATAACATTGTTTCTTGTACCACTTGGATTCTGTTGCTAGAATAATCTGAATAATCTACTTTACTCCTACTCAGTGACCTTGAAGCTCTCTGCACTGTGTCCCACATAAACATTATAAATCTTTATGCTTTCAAACACACTTTTGCAACACTCTATATCTGGTACACTATAGGCCACTATACCGAGATCCCAAATCACAGAAAACAGGATAATATTTGTCTTACTACTTTCTTTTACCTTTCAGCAGCACAGAACACAGGGCTAAGTGGCGGTAGAGAATCACAACTGTAAACGATCACGGCAGAACATAATAAATAATAATAAATACAAAAATGAAAATGCCAAGTCACACAAGACAAAAGATAGAACAACATAAATGTACATGATTGCCAAGTTGTGTCATCAAAGAAACAGTAGGAATGTAGGAAGTAGGAAGTTGATTTTTATATGCTTAAAATTGTAACACCACATCTTTAAAAATGCTGCAACATGACAGACTTTCACAAAACTGTCAGACATCTGATTTTCAGATATTTTCACTAGAAAAAAATTATAGTGCTTACTTCAGTCTAATCCAACTGTCACGGTATGGCCCCTCCTCCCAAAAGTCTCCATGTGTGTGTGCATTCATCTGTCTGGACACACCCTCCCTGTGTTTCACACCTGCTCCTCATTGTGCATCTTGTGTTTGAATATGAGTGTTAACCCGGTTAACCTGCTAGCCACACATTTGTCTTTGTTTTGTGTCACAATAAACATTTCATTGTGTTTGACACGACTCGTCCCCGCATCCTGCTTTGCCTCCATGCGTCACATCAACACTTTATAATACTTATATCCACTTATACTGTTTGGTATGTGTCAGTTTGGTTATGCCATATTATAACAGTAATTGCAAGGCTTGGCCTATTTCTGCATGTTGCGCCGGCCCTGTTACAAATGCGTAACAGTCTTCTTAACTATGTAAGCTCATTCAAATTTCCAGTATGTTTGCCAAAACATCAAAAACACTTTGTCCCATTGTTACCTAATCTCAAACACATTTTAATGGTATTTTCATGAAACAGCCATTTTGTCATGCATCCATGGTGGATGGTTTTGTATTCAAGATTCCTCACATCAGAGTTGTGAGACTGTGCTTATACCTTGAATTGCTGCTTGTGACTATACAGTAGGGACAGAAGGGTTTAAAACGATTCATTATTTTGTAGTGTGGTATCTTAGTATTTACAGATGTGGTGTTAGACTTTGGAGTGGATAGAATCTTATATTCGTTGCTGGTGTGAATTGTGGTGTGAACTGTAGATTTTACAATAGATTTAGGGGTCTGAACTACCATTCATAATAGATGGAATGAACACTATTCTGTAGTCATCAAAAAATTGTGACATACCTTGCCTATGTACTTGTCCATTTCTCAAACATTTTATCAATCAAAGTTGACCATGGCAATTTTTGTTCAACTGAGATGATTGCCAATTGGGTTAACCATTCATTGCTCATACTCAAATGAAGGTATGTTTTGATAAGTTTTAGTTTGCTGAAGGATCTTTCTGCAAAGGCAACAGCCAGTGGCATCATCAGAAACATTTGGGAAAGCCAATTTTGTTGGAAAATCTGGAAATTTGATTGTTCTCAAATTTCATGGCTTTGTTCAAAGCTATCTTGATTGGGTTCTTTATAGATAGATAGATAGATAGATAGATAGATAGATAGATAGATAGATAGATAGATAGATACATACATACATACATACATACATACATACATACATACATACATACATACACACACATGCATGAGGGACCCTGGAACATCAGCAATCCACCGCGATCAACAAAGTTGAGCAACAAAAGAGAAGTTAAAGTTTACTATAACTTTCAATGTCCATGGACTCCCAGATCTACACCAGATGATCTAAGAAGTGAAGTAGTTAATAAAATGATTTCAGATTGGTTCACTGCACATCGGGGTAAGCAGGGGGTCATCAGGCAGTGGTGGGAGTAGCCATGACAACTGAGACAGGTTGAGGCTCAGTAACAACATGACATCAGGACTAGGTTTACTTTGGCAGTAGGAGAGAATAGATTATTAGACATGTCCAGGTATGAAGGTGTGAAAATTAGAGTACTATAATGTGCAAAGATCTAGCCATGGCAGCATGGCTAAAAGGACAGAGCCAGAAGGAGACACAGGCATAAGGGCTCTCTCAAACATCAGCTCTCCATTACTTTCAGTCAACAAACCTGAGTCACAAAAGAGAGGTGAAGTGAGAGCAACATCCCAGTTTGCCATAAACCTCAATGCCTATGCCTCTTGTCAGCATAATGCCTTTGAGCAGCAGCAGCAGATGAGAGAGCCCTGTGTGCTCTTCATCAGGCTAGGCAGCAGCACCTGACTGTCTGCTCAGCAGGGCATGAAGGGACAGCCAGAGGCACGAAGGGACAGCCAGAGGGTGCAACAGACCAGCGGGTCTTGTCCTGGGGTCCGTGCACTGAGTGCATGTGCGACAGGGGTTCACAAACGCTCGGACATCGGGTTCCATGCTTAGCCACCAAAGCCACCGACAGAGAAACTCAAGCATCCATCTGACTCCTGGGTGTGCTGAAAAGGGGGATGCATGTCCCCACTTGAGGACCTGAGCTCTAAATGCCTTAGGTACATACAGCCATCCCGGCAGCCCTCCACCCAGGTCTGGTTCAGCAAGGAGAGCCTGACGTACTGCCCTTTCAACCCCCCACTGGATTGGTGCTATGACGTGGGCCCTGGGGATAACAATCAAGGGTGGAGCAGAAGGCGGCCAGGATTCCGACTGGTGGGAGAGGGCATTGGATTTAATGTTCTTAGTGCCCAGCTGGTATGATAAGGTAAAATCCAACCGGGCAAAGAACAGTCCCCATATGACCTGGCATGGATTAAGTCGCTTGGCCTGCCGTATGTAGGCCAAGTTTTTGTGGTCTGTCCAGACCAGGAAGGGGTGTTTTACTCCCTCCAGTCAGTGTCTCTACTCCTCGAGTGCAAGCTTGACCGCCAGTAATTCATGGTCCCCCACATCATAGTTCCGTTCTGCTGGGGACAGAAGTTGAGAGAAGTAGGCATAGGGATGCAGTTTCTTGTCCTATCCAGACCATTGGGACAGAACTACACCAATGCCAAGCTCAGATGCGTCCACCTCAATGACAAACAGAAGCTCGGCCTCAGGGAGCTGAAGAATATGGGCCTTGATCAGAAGGCGTTTCAGTTCATCAAATGCCTGCTGGGCCTTGGTGGACCAGCAGAACTGATCTGACGCCTTACTGGTCAATTTGATCAGTGGGGCTGCGACTGTGCTAAAGTTCTTAATGAACCTGTGATAAAAATTTGTAAAGCCCAGGAAGCGTTAGACCAGATGCACCGAGGTGGGTCTAGGCCAGTTCTCTACAGCCCACATCTTGGCCGGGTCCATGCATAACGCATTGTAGGAGATAATAAATCCCAAAAAGGAGATGATTTGTGCATGGAATGTGGACTTCTCCAGCTTGACAAATAGGGGGTTCTCAAGTAGAAGCTAGAGGACCCGCCTAACATTGGTAACATGTTTGTCTACCGTTTGGTTGTATGCATGACATATCAATATGTCATCTAAGTAGAAGAATCTGTGCCTGTCAAGGGCTTCCCTTAAGACCTCATTGTTGGAAGATGGCAGGTGCATTCATCAACCCAAATGGCATGATGAGGTATTCGTAGTGCCCAGAGGGGGTGATGAATGCCATCTTCCACTCGCCTCCCTCCCGGATTCTCACCAAGTTGTAGGCACTACGCAGGTCCAGTTTAGTAAAAACGGAGGCCTGCTGCAGTATCTCAAATGCTGATGTCATGAGGGGCAATGGATATCAGTCCTTGATGTTTATTTTGTTAAGGCCCCCAGTAGTCTATACAGGGGTGTAGCCCACTGTCTTTCTTCCTAACAAAGAAGAACCCTGCGCCAGCTGGGGAAGTAGACAGCCAGATGAACCATAGGGCCATGGACTCTTGTATATACTCATCCATTGCCTGACGTTCGGGCCCTGAAAGGGAGAGTAGGTGGCCACTAGGGGGACTGGAGCCCGAGAGGAGGTTTATGACCATGTCATATGGCTGGGAGGCAATAGTTGGGCCTTCTGTTTGCTAAATGCTTCCCCAAGATCCCAGTATTCCTGGGGGACTAAAGACAGGTCTGGACTGCCAGGACCATGGCCAGACCCAGACCGAGGCTTGGGTAGCTGCAAACAGGAGGTCCAACATGTCAAACCCCAAGACAGCACTGACAAGGTCAGCCAGTCCACATGGGGATTATGTCGCTGAAACCAGGGGTACCCCAAAATCAATTGCAAGTCTGGAGCATGGATAATATACAGCAAAATCTGTTTAGTGCATGGGCCGACTCACAACACGACTGGATGAGTCTGATGGCTAACAACCCCTGGCTCAAGCGACCAAACATCAATAGCGGCAATAGGTAAGGGTTCGTCCAGTGGGACCAGCGGCAGGGCTAACTTGTTGGCTAACCCAGCGTCGAGAAAATTGCCCACCGCTCCCGAGTCCATGAATGCCTGAAGATGTGTTTCAGACTTTCCCCAAGCAATTGTGGTACTTAGGAACAACCCTTGAGCTCGGGGAGGACTGGTTGAGCCAGTCAGGGGTCCTCCCTTCCCTGCTTGATTTTGTTTTTTCCACCGGAGCTCAGAACAAGCTGGGCGGAGATGACCTGAGCTTCCACAGTACTGACACCTCCCTTCCCGCATCTAAGCGTCGTGCTCACGTTAGGAAAGGTGGGTGTGTCCAAGTTGCATTGGCTGGGATCAGGACTTCCTCTGCTCATAAGGCACATGAACAAGGCTAAGGGTATACGGAGCTCCTTGAGAGCCTCAACTGATCTCTGGTCCCCATGCTCTGTGCCTCTCCCATACGTGATTGTCAATTCACAATACTAGAGAGAGGCAGGAGTATTTTGGTGGACCAGTTCATCTTTAAGCTCCTCGCTGAGGCCATGGTGGAAAGCAGCCATCAGTGCTGTGGGGTTCCATCCACTCTCGGCCACCATAGTGCGAAATACGATGGTATAATCAGCCATCTCCCCTCCAGTGACTGGATGGTGAAAAATCCACTTAAGGGCAACAGCAAACTCTGCCACAGTGGAACATACATCTGTTTGGTGCTCCCAGACTTGGGTGGCCCATGCCAGAGCCTGCCCAGTCAGAAAGGAGATGATGTATGCCACTTTAGCTTGCTCAATGGGGAACTGAGAGGGCTGCTGCATGAACGCCAGTGAGCATTGAAGGAGGAACCCTCTACCACGCTCTAATGAGACTGGGCCCATGTGCAGAACAGTTAGATCTTGGCTCAGGTAAAACAAGAGGAAAAACTAAACACCACACCAAGCGTGGAAAAAAGGAGATCAAAGGACACCATGAGAAGAAGAGCAACCCCAATGCATTGGGGAAAACCAAACTAAAACTTCCCAAACAAAACCAGAAAACAGGGAGGAACTTTAATAGCTAAGGGAAGCCTCATGAGAGCGACAGACTTGAGAAAGAAAACTGGAGAGGGGACATGTAAAAAGACAAACAGCCTCACAGGGCAGAAATGAGGTGTAGTACGAGGGCTCACAGACCTCAATACCCAAAGTTACTGACTAGGCACTCAACTCTGAACTTTGGCAAAGACTCAGCACTGAATGACTGGGTCACTGGGCTTTTATAGATCTAGCCCAGCTGTTATCAAGCCTGATTAGTAGTGTGGTTGACTTGAGGCCTCCCTCTGGTGGCCAGAGGGGGCCTCAGCCTGGTGCCAACCCTTACATGGACAGAAAGGATATTCAGATACCCGGCATGGTGCTTGTTAACTTTTTAAGCTTATACACAAACAGCATAGAGTTTGAAACCAAGGGTAAATTCATAAAATAATAAATTAATAAAATCCCTTACATAACAACACCTTATAAATGCAATGTCAAATTTACTAGTTTATTACAGCATGCTGCCTTGGACACTTTTGCCAGTCTAGGTTTTATTTAGCACAACTTATTGCTGTTGCACAAATTACCTTATCAATACAGTGATGTTCTGTAAGATTAGCAGTTAAAGATGATGTGTTAGATATATTAGCAGTTTCTAGTTAGTAAACTGTATAGTCAGGCATTTTATTAACTACTTCGCATCTTGGGTAATGCTGTAGATCTGGGAGTCCATGGACATTGAAAGTTATAGTAAACTTTCACTTCTCTTATGTCACTCAAATTTGTTGATAGCGGTGGAGTACTGATATTCCAGGGTCCCTCATGCATGCATGTATTTCTGCCCGTCTGTCTGTCTGTCTATCTATCTATCTATCTATCTATCTATCAAGAACCCAATCAAGATAGCTTTGTTGGCATGACTATACCAAATATTTCCAAGTTAAATTCCATACTGCAGGAAAATCTGGAAATTTGATTGTTCTCAAATTTCATGGACTTGTTTAAACGGAGCTTAGCCCAATCGTTTCTGACGATGCCACTGACAGTTACCTCTGCAGAAAGATCCTTCAGCAAACTAAAACTTATCAAAACATACCTTCATTTGAGTATGAGCAATGAATGCTTAACCCTATTGGCAACCACCTCAGCTGAACAAAAATTGACATGGTCAACTTTGATTGATAAAATGCTTGAGAAATGAACAAGTGCAAAGGCAAGGTATGTCACAATTTTGTTGATGAGTACAGAGTGGTGTTCATTGCATCTATTATGAATGGTAGATCAGAGCCCTTAATCTATTGTAAAATGTACAGTTGTTTTAAAGGCCTGCTAAATACTTGTGCAATCTTGAAAATTAACTTAATGATTAAAATAGTTCAATTAAATTCATATGTTTAAGCAAATAAACAATTTTGACCTTTAGCCTTTTGCCTTTTGTACATATATGAATTCCCCAATAACATATGATCCGGCATGCTTTGCTTAAATGAAACCTGGATCAGACCAGATGATGATATGGCTCTGAATGAAGCCTCTTATGTTACGGAAAGGTGGACATGTGGATGTGTGTGTGTTTTGGACCTTGCATTGTAGCTTCATCCCTTCTGCTTGGATTGCTGTTGTGCATTAGTGTATTGTTTTGTGTATGGAATTTTGGTGTTGGATACTGGTGGTAAGAATAGGCTGCCATTTTTGTTGGGTGTGGGGTTTTGCCTCTGTTAATTAGTGAGGGTAGTCTTTTGTATGTTTCTTTTGTTTTTAGCTTCATTTAATGTGTATTTCTTTCATTAGTGTGGGCCTTGTTTGTTGTTTTGGCCTGGTTCACTTTTGAAGCAATAGCACCAGTATGTTTAACCTTATCTCAAAGCCTAACATTTTGTTCACTCATGAGAAATTTGTTATTTTTTGATTAATATGAAAAAATAGTAAAACTATAACAATGAACAGATGAAATTTAAAAAAAATGTTTCAAATAAGATTACATTAAATATCACAAATAACCTGTAATATTAAACCCCAACAAATGAATAATAATCAGAATATCTATAGGAAAAGCATAGTTTAACTGTTAGGATTATAACCCAAATGCACATCTTTCTCCTGTAACCTTACTGAAGATTATTATTCAGTAGTTGTGATGGTAGATGTTGGTGCAAAAAGACATTCAGCTCAGCTGGTTCAGAAATAGGCTTGTAAACAAATCTGGTTACTTTAACCTTTTTAATTACAGTGTGTAGAAGGACATTTAGTGTTTCTGAAGATCACAGGCATTGCATCTTTCAACCTTGTTTTGTCTCCTGTACTCTCTGGTAGTGGATTGGTAGAATCCTCATTTCCTGGCTCCATAATGGTTGGGTGCAAACCAATTGCACATCTCCTGAAGAAAGACCACAACAGGTGTGAGCCTGAGTATTGTGAGAATCTGAGGTACTGTGAGTATCTCAAGTATTTATTGGGATTGCAGATGTTTACCTGTTTGGAAAGACATGGTGGTGAAATCAACATGGTATCGGAGGAGCTAAGCATTGCTTGCTGTTTTCTTCATCTGACCATTGGACTTGCTGGTATTATACTGAACAAAGAAAGTCAAGGCCAAACTGCCAGTCTGTGCACTATACTCTGCTTATGAGAACCAATCTTCCAGAATTGGTAGATTAGAACATTAGATTACAATAAGAACTTTCTGACACTGCACATTTAGCTGGTATCCATGGGGTATTCATTCTCTCACATTGGCCATTAGATTGAGGGTGATGAGCCAGATAAGACTCATGGTCACTCCCAAGTACTTGAAAAATGCATACCAGACCTGCAACGTAAACTGGTTGCCTCAATCCGATAAGCTATCCTCTGGGATGCCGAAGTTGTGGAAAACATGATTAAAGAGGGCTTGTGCAGTTTGGAAAGCTGTGGGCAGACAGGAAAAGGGAATAAAGCGAATTGCCCACGAAAACCGATCAATTACTGTAAAAATGGTGGTGTGACCGAAAGATTCAGGCAGGTCAGTAATGAAGTCATTCACTATGTGTGTTGAAGGTCGTTCAGGCACTGGGAGTGGCATGAGGTTAACTGCACAGAGAGTTTTGGGGATCTTGCACTGCGACCAAATGGAGCAAGACAAAATGTACCTATGAACATCTTTGGCTAGCAACTCCCACCACTACCGGTTTAAAAGTAGTTGCAGTGTGTGGGTCTCTCCGGGATGTCCAGTCACTAGAGATGAGTGTGACTTTAATTTGTGTAGGAACAATGGTGTTAGGCATCTTAAGGTACTCCATTTCCCCTAGATGCATATGTGATAGGGCAGCAGCCTTAGTATTGCAAGAGCCTGGATAGTAAGCAATTTAAAAGTAAAACCATGAGAAAAAAAAAATAGACCAGTGGGTTTGATGAGAATTGAGACACTGCGCATGTATTCTAAGATTTTATGGTCAGTGAGAACTAGGAAAGGAGGGTTAGCTCCTTCAAGCCAGTGTGTCCACTCCTCCAGAGTTAGTGTTACTGCTAAGAGCTCCTTTTCTCTGATGCTGTAGTTACACTCTGCTGGTGTTAGTTTGTGTGAGTAAATAGCTACTGGATGTAACTTGGAATCCTTGGCTCTGTGAGACAGCACCACCCCTCAATGACCTCAGATGCGTCTACTTCTACTATGAAGGGAGCTGAGGAATCAGGGTGCTTAAGAACAGGCGGTCTAGTGAAGGCCTTCAGGTGTTGGCTGAAGCATTGTTCTACTTCGGGAGTCCAACGTAATTTAGTAGAAGCCCCTTTGAGCAGAGCAGTAAGAAGGGTAGCCACTCTACTGAAGTTTCTGATGAAGTGATGATAGAGGTTGGTGAAACCTAGGAAGCTCTGCAACTTCTTTATAGTCATGGTTATTGGCCACTGGAGAATAGCCTCAATCTTCTATTGTCTCCTATTGTCCATCGTTATACTGCTATGACTAATCTCATACCTTAGAAATGAGATTGATTGATGATGCATTTCTCACCTTTAACACACAGCTGGTGGTCAAGTAAACACTGTAATATTAAACGTATATGCTTGATGTGGGATACAAGATCTATCATCCATATAGGCAATCACAAACTTTGTGATATACTCGCATAGGACATCATTAATGAATGCCTGAAACACAGAAGGAGCGGTGCTGAGGCTATACGTCATAACTCTGTGTTCATAATGCCCCCTTGTGGGGATGAAGGCCATCTTCCACTCATCTATCCTCTTGATCCTGATCAAGTTGTAGGCACTTCTTAAATCCAATTTTGTAAAGTATCGTGCATCTCTAAGTTGTTCCAGTGCCACCAGAACTAGAGGTAAAGGGTAAGTGTACCTTTGGGAGATTTGTTTGAGGCTCCGATAGTCAATGCACAGTCGCAGACCTCTGTCCTTTTTTTCATGAAAAAGAAACAAGAAGCAATGGGAGAGTGGAAGGTTGTATAAAGCCCCATTTCAAAGCCTCATTTATATAGGTCTCCATTGCCCTCTCCTCCTCCTGAGTAAGTGGGTAAACACATGCTTTGGGCAGTGTTGCTCCTTCTATTAGGTCTATGCCGCAGTCATACGATCGGTGAGGGGTGAGTTGAGTAGCTCTTTCTTTGCTGAACACCAACATGAGATCCTGGTACTCTTGGGGAAACCAATTTGTGTCCTCACACTCTGGGCTGTCGATAGCCGTGGCATGGATCCGAGACTTTGAAAGACTAAGACAATTTTGGATTCAGCATGGTGACCAGGAAATTATCTCCTGATCCACCCCAGAGATATGTGGATTGTGGCATTTCAACCAGGATAGGCCCAGGACTATAGGTACTTCAGAGGACTTGATAACCAGAAAAGATAAGCATTCTGAATGGAGAGCACTTGTAGCAAGAGGGATGGGCTTTGTTCTGTGCCTTATGGATCCAACGCCTATTGAAACACCGTATAGGGCAGTTACTCAGAATGGTCTGGAAAGGGGCACCACGGGAATCCCCAGGTCTTAAATGAGGTGATTGTGGATAAAATTGCCCTCTGCCCAGGAGTCTACTAATGCTGAAAACACAAATGGAGAAGACAGAGAGAAGATGGAGACTGGGATAGTGGACGAACTCGATACCAACTTTTTCATTGGACGACTCACCTCATTAGCTTGTAAAGTGGGTTTTCCACGTTCTCCGTTAGTTGCCGTAGAACGGGGTCATACCCGGCATTCACGAATTACATGTCCTATCTCACCACAGTACAGGCAAAGACCATTTTGAATGCATCTGAGTCTCTCCTCAGGAGTCAGATGTGCAGAATTGCACTGCATAGGCTCCTCTGAAGACTCTCTGTATGACTCAATGTTAACCCGGGGTGCAGGATAACCTCTGCTGGTTCTGCGAGGTCTCCACTCCTGGAGTAAATGATTCAACCTGATGGCCAGGGTAACTAGCTGGTCCAGATCGAGATTCTCATCCTTGCATGCCAGTTCCTGCAATACATTTGTGTTTAGCCTGTTACAAAACGTTACAAGCAGAGCAGCCTCATTCCAACCGCTACCCACTGCCATGGTGCGGAATTCGCAAGCGTACTCCGCGACCGACCAGTTACACTTACAGAGGTGAGGGAGTAAGTTGTGTTTTCATGGATTATCAAAGACTGAGTGGAATTGTGGTAGGAAGTGTTCATACGTAGACCCCTGTGGAGGAAAAATCAATAGGACTCGAGCCAGATGTGCAGATGAGTGAGCTTTATTGGTTCTGTCCCTTATGCATCAAGGGAGAGAGGCCTCAAACTTCTCTCTAACATGAGTTCATATATACCCCCACCATTCCCCGTTGTTCTCTCATGAGCTAATCTCGTGATTCCAGGTGCCAGGCCTCTCAATCGTACTTGAACATTCTTTCCTGCTAAAAACAAGTTGTTACTCCCTGTTGCTGCACCCCTGCCCAGCAACAGTTAAACGATAAATGTCATACTCCATCACTTCTCTATTAGCCTTTCTTGCAGACTGGTCGAGATGAGGGCAAAGGTGACATAAAGGTCATATATTCCTTAGTCCTCCTTTAAGTAACCATTAAGCATTTTCCCTCACAACCCCTGAATCCCTTCCCATATTGCTGTGGCCCACTCCAGAGCTGCATAGGTAAGGCTGGATATAAAAAAGGTTATCTTGGCCTGATCCATGCGAGGCAGGGTACTAGTGAAATATAGTTCACATTTTAATACAAACCCTCTGCACCCATCAGGTGTACCATCATATTTATCAGGCTTACTGACCAGATATAATGGGCAGGTAACAGGAGTAGCCAGTTGTTGGGCATAACATACGAAGGATTGGGGTGTCATGTCTAGAGCTTGTAAATGAGAGCAAACATGACTCAAGTTCCTGCTGAGTTCTGTCATCTGCCTCTGTTGTTCCGTTTGCAGATCTAGCGAGTGCATGAAGCCTTCGAATATCTGCTGATGTTGCCTTAGCATCCTTGCTTGGGTAGCAACTGCATTGAGCAACGCATCCGGCTCTGCCGTTTGTACGAGGGGCGAAGTATTCTGTGACATCTGAGACCGACCGGATGGGTTTTATTTGTAGCAAAAAAAGCAATAAACAAAAACAAAAACAGGTGAGGGTAGTAGCCAGAAATATATTGGACATGCACAGTGGGATGTGTTCAGCATTCACGAAAGAAAAATGATAATACTTTGCAAAGAAAGAATGGAACAGGAGAGGCTAAATAATATAACAAAGATGTGATACAGGTGAAACTAGTAAACCGGTGATGAGGATCTGATTGTTGTACCCCGATTGTGTCGGGGAAGACAGGAGTTGTAGTCATGGGCTGGGGTTGCGTGACACCTAGGTACAACAATCATGCACGTAATCTCAAATGAGTCAAGTGAAATGAAAGTCTTGGAATGAAAATGGCAAAATACACTGTCAAAATGTGGGGATGCTCTTAATCCCCCAAAATTTGTAAGAATACAGCCTACTTCTATAAAGCCCCAACAGTTATGGAACAGCCTTCCAGCATCAATCCAAGATCCTATTTTTAAATCTTGGCATAAAATGTATTTACTCAAACTTTCCTTTAGCATTCTGCATATCAAGGTGCAGAGACTGGAAGCCCTGGTCATAGATTCTTCTGGTAATCTGAGATGGTGATGCTGTTATGCAGCCACTTCATATGATGATGATGTGGGTGGAATGGAGTATCTCAGAAAGCCTTCAGGACTGTGGTCACCCTGAGACCCTCCCTTTTAGTTATGAATCAATAGATAAAACCTAGCACATTGCCAGAGCTACATGCTAATCCCTGGCAAATGGGGTGTAAGAGAACGCCAATTAAGGGCAACGGGGAATTAACTGTCTGTGATGATTTGAGGCTAGCAGGATGCGGAGAAGGGGTATGTTCAAATATACATTTTTATTTAACACATAGACGACACATCTAACACCACACGCCTCACTAAACACCTTTCAAACACCAACAACACATACACAAGAGACATATATACACACAAGAGGATTACACATAATACAGAACAGGTGAATGACACAAAAGGGCGTGGCAAGACGGATGAACACACACACACGCACACACACACACACACACACACACACACACACACACACACACACACACACACACACACACCAAGATGTTTGTGGAGGGCGCATGTGCTTGGGTAGGCACACAAGTTGTGTTGTCTGCTGGCGGAGCAGACCCCAGTGCCGCTGCTTTTTTACTTCCCCGAGGCTTAGGCGTAGGTGTTTGCGCTTTGGTGGTCCTCACCCTGGGGGGAGGAGATGGAGTTGTCTGCTGCTTGCTGGCTCCAGAGAGCCTAGCTCTGAGCTGAGCCTTAGGTGGAGCCTTCGGTGCTGGGGGCTCATCGTCCTCGAAGACCGTGATGTCAAGCGGAGCGGTGGGGGTTTCCCCCTAGACCGCCTTGCGCTGGGCAGAGCCTTAAGTAGAGCCTTGGTTGCTGTGTATTGCTTGCTAGTATAGCACCTACAAGACATGCCAAATTTGGAGGCTGCTTGTTTGCATGGCTATGCTACAAGCCGTTACTGCCAGTTATTTTGGTTCTCGTGCGCTCTCGATGTGTGAGGTCCAGGTTAAAACACCAGGGATGTATCTTATCCATCTCAGCCCTTGTTGACTTAGGGGCAGCAGGGAACTTGATGTACTGGGCATTTGTGAGGAGATTGGGAACAATGTACTGAATTGAATCTGCTGGCCTGAGTGCCAATGGGCGTGGAGCAGGATGCACAGAATCCCTCGATATGATGAAACATTTATTAATGAAAGACACAAGCAACATTGGTGGCACTGATACACAATACTAACAAAAGACATGACTTCCATAGTCAACACAACACATTACACAATAACACTTAACAATGACTACATACGTGTTTAACATATAACAGCAGACTAACAATGACCAACACCATACACACACTAGCTGAGATTTAAATAGACACGACATTAAACCCGTGCAGCTGCGCATAATCACAAAAGGCATGGCCACAAACAATGTATGCAGCAGGCCATACCACATGACCCGTGGGAGGGAGTGTCCCGTGACAGAACCCCCTGTCAAGGGGCACACCTCCCGACGCATCCATCCCAGGACAGCGAACCCCAGGCTGCCGTGTACAAACATAAACATACTACACGGCAATGCCCAGTGCCTACCCAACATAAGGCGGGCTAGGAACCGGAAGTCCGGGAGACCTCTCAACAGGAGGAAGTGAGTCAGGATCTCTGCCTCCCTTAGGGTAGTCTGGCAAACTCTTAGCAACATGCGGGGGGGGAGACATTCCCCAATGACAGCGTGGTTCCTGACGCTGTCCCTTTCCAGGGTAGCAACTCCAGGCTGCCATACACACACAGTACGGCCATGCTCGGTGCCCATCCTCCACCTCCCCCCATCGACACTGAAGGAGGGCCAGTGTACAGGTTTAGGGCACTGCTAGATTCACGTCAGAGTGGGAAGAGACTTCAGAACCCGGGGAAGCCTGCTCTGTGAAAACCAGGCTGGCCGCGTGTCAGGAGGCTAGCGGGGTCTTTGGAGGGGGGGTTCTGTCACAGGAGGCCAGCCAGCCTGCCAGCAGGAAGGGGACACCCACTCGTGATAGAGCCGCCTTTCTCTGAGCCGCCTGCATCACTTTTAGGTGTGCCAGGAGTGAATGACAAACTGTGAATGACAACAGGCAAGTTAGGGGAGGGGTGAAATGTGTTGATTCTGTATTTCTCAATGATGCGGGTTCACACTGAACACAATGGAAAGACAAACTATGAGAAGAAAAATGGCTACAGTGGTATGGAAAGGAATCCTTGTGTGAAAATGTGAGCATGAATAACAAATCTCAGCATTAGGAAGACATTTGGAGAGGAGTGAATAATGCTATTAATCAGCAAATAATTACATTTTCCTCATCTTTTAGCTAAATTTGCAGAGCACCTGTTTCTGTGTTCAGCAATGTTATATTAACATTTAAAAAATATTTTACTGCATGTATTATTTGCATGACAATTGCATGACTGGTGCCAACCCTTAAAACAATACATGGCACCCTGTTTTCAATTATACGTAATAATACCTACCAGTGTTACTGAGTCATTAAGAGCTAGAAACAAAGTGGTGACTTTTTGTTAGTGCTTTCTGTGTTTGTTCTGAGCTTCAGCAGTCCTGCTAAGCCTATGGTCACACCCTGTTTGAGCACAGTTCATTACATTATGTTTTGGCTGGTTACAAACCCTTTGGGTGAGTCCAAAGTTTCACCCTTAGGGCGGCTCAGCCCCCAAAGAGAATGTCGATCTGGCAGTTAAATCAACATGGGAATTCAATTACAAAGAATTCAACAGTTTGTAAATGACAATTATTAAACATCAACATCAAGGCACTATATAAATTATTATTATTATTATTATTATTATTATCAACCCATTAGGGATAAGACTGACTAAGGGGTTTGAATACCCTTTTCGTAATAAAATAAATCATTGTTACAAGATGATGTTAGAAAGTATCTCATTTTTAGGTGCTGTGGGTGTCATAAAAATTTTATCGTACTAAAGAAAAATGACAAAATTAACTCATTTCCATTTGTATTTTTATTTCCAGGAAATGAAGAAATCATGAAACTAAAGTGAAATCATCCTTAAATCATATTCTTGTTATAGGGAAGATGGGTGAAATTGCAGGAATGTAGCAGTTAATTAGAGAAATGGGTACTGCTAATTTTGTCCAGGATGAAGGTTTCCTCCACACGGGTTAGGTTGGGACGCTTCCTTCCCTCTTGATTTAGCTCATGGGATCCCTCAGTGGTTGCTGTTTCTGTGCGACGGGAGGTGAGGCAGGATGCAGAGACAAGCCATCATTTAAAACAGACACAGATATTTATTTTGATAAGTAACTGAACTGGAACCAAAACACGAACAATACTAAGCAAAAACAAGACAAAAGGCAATAGAATGGACTCAGAACACAATGGGACAGCTGAACAGTAGCATGCACAAGGTCAAACACCGACAAACACAAGGACTTAAGTATACATGTTAACTATGACTCTATAGAGGGACAGGTTTAGCAACCAACTAACAAAAGCTGGCTGTGGCCATGTAGACTTGATGGTTAGCACATTTTCCTCTCAGCACTAGGGTCTTGGGTTTGAGCCCCAATACTGCTCACTTGGCAAGACTATGTTAGGAAAGAATAAAGCCAAGAGAAAGCCCACCAAGAAAAAGTTGAAAGCTAATGCTGAGGATTCTGAGACCCCCCTGACCAATGATGAAAACTTTTGTGTTGTTTGTATGGAGCCATTTGGCAGTTCAAAACCAAAGGGTGGGTGAAATATGCCCTATGCAGTCTCTGGGTCCACCAAGCCTGCACTCCAGGATTACCAACATTCATTTGTCACCATTGTAACTCCGATTACGAATACACACACACACACACACACAGTGAGAGACATTGTTCTGGATTATTCTTTTATTTCAATAAACCTCTTTTAGAAACATATGGAATGGTATGGCCAGTGTTTTTCTTTCTTTTGCTTAATTGTTACAACCTACTCCTGCATGTAGAACTCTAACAATAGATATACCAAATACATTCACACTGGCTCTTAAAGAAATAGCAGGCTTAGCTACATCTGTTTATTTATACAAACATGGCAAAAAATCAATAACATTTTCACTGGTTAGTCTCCCTTTACCTTACATAAGCACACAGTGCTGTACAAATGTCATAAACCACCCTCATTTAATTTAATTTCCAATCAAAACTGTAATTAAGTACAAGTTACTAATTTTTCAGATTTTCTTAGATTAGATGTAAGACAATCTTTCATGAGGAATCTTTTGTGGAAAAACAAGTGGAGTTTTCAGAACTAAAGTTCAGATTATAATTCAAAGTTACAGAGAAATCAGGACTCCTAACAACCATGCAAGACCTGACAGACCAGCAAAACTGCCCTCATCAGATAAAAACACTTAATCTTTTTAATATTTAAACCAAGCCTCAGTCTTGCTGTTATCACAGTATATTTGCTTGAAAAGTAGGTGAGTGTACTGAAAAGAATGTAAGGTGTAATAAAGGTGAGTTTTAGCATTTTAAACATTTTAATCATTTTAAACTTACTATTTGAAATTAGTGTACAGGTCTTCCATAGTAGGATAAGGGGAGAGAAATGGGCAGCCTAATTTTTTTATAAGGCAACTGTCATGAATGGCCACCCTCCTGGCATCTCTGTTTCCATAGTTTCCTTGTCGTGTCTGTTTTCCTTTGCTTCTTTGTTCCGTTCCTTGGCTTAGTTTTTTCTGCCCCCTTGTCTGTTTTTCCACACCTGTCATTACTTTCACCTGTGTTTGGTTTGCAGTTGATTTGGTGATATGTCTAAACCCTGTCTGATCCCCTGTCTCTCTGCTGTTCATTGTATGTATGTAGGTTCATTGTTTATCCAAGTCTAACCTCTGTATGTATTCCATGTGTGTAGAGTTGTGTTTATTTATCCCAGCCTGTATGTTAAGTCTAGCCTTTGTTTATTCAACCCTGGGTGTGTTTCCTTCTAGCTGCTGTTTGTGTTTATTAGTTGTTTGTGTACCCTAGCCCTTGTCCCATGTTTCCTCGTACTCTTCGTCTTTTCTTAAGTTCTTTATTTATGTTGGTTATAATGAAAGGGCACATTAGCTGTTGATTATGTTGCTGTCAAGTGGTTTTACTAACATCTGCTTGCTCACAATTTCAGCCAAGTTTAAATTAAAAAAAATATTTTATTAATTGATTTAACTGTTAAAGAAATCGGATCAACACTAGATCAATGGCAAACATCTCTACTTCTGTTGCCAACTACTCTACTTCTGTTTCTGGTCTATTCCCACACAGGTTTGATTTTGATGAAAGAGGGAGAAACTGTTTGGGTTGGTGGAAAACTGCATGAAAACTGCATGATGCAGTAACTAGGACAGGAGGGATATATTACAATACCAACACTAGGCATCTGATATCATATAAAAATGTATGAAAAGAGGAGACAGCAGTTTTACAATGGGGATGCTTTTGTGTCTCTTTACTGGGGGACGGCATCCCCTCGCATCTCCTCTCAGCTCAAACTATGGTTTTTCACGTGTCTCAATTTCCTTGACTTGTTTCTATATGTAAGGTGGGCTTAAACTTAGGTCAGCTAGGTGATGACACCAACTGCCTACTGGGTGAGCAACCATGCTCCAACAATGGTGGGCCTGTGTGCAGAACAGTTAGATTGACTACAATCTCTTGTGATCTCAAAGCTAGACTAGTGCAACTCGCTACTTGCTGGTCTTCCTCTAAGAGCCATCAAACCTCTACAACTTGTCCAGAATGCAGCAACATGACTGGTCTTTAATCCTCCGAAGTTCAAACATGTTACTCCACTGCTGTGCTCCCTTCATTGGGTCTCTGTAGCTGCACGCATCAGATGTAAAACCTTGATGCTTGCCTACAAAGCCAAAAATGGAAAAGCCCCTTCATACATGAAGTCAATGGTCAAAGCCTGATCTGTATCTCAAGTACTTTGAACCTCAAGTATGGCTCGTCTTATTGTAGAGTATCGTTTATGTTGTTTAACAAACTCTAGCTCTTATTGTTTATAGCACGTATCATTGTTTAAGAAAGACCTTATGTATTTTGTACTTCTAGGTATCAGCATTAATCCCTGTATTCTACAGTATTCTAGTTCATTGGTATGTCTGATTCTAACCTACTGTTCTGTACTAGGATATATTTTATGAGTAAACATCAAAGAACTTTTCAAGTTGCTCTGGATAAGAACATCTGCTAAATGCCATAAATGTAAATGTAAATGTACCTGGCTTTCCAGAATGCCACCAGGTTAACAGAGTTGTAGACTGGACTTAAAGATCTCAGCTTGACATCTGCGGTTTACCCAGGGTTTCAGGTTTGGGATTTGATGAGGATTTGTGTGACAATGTTGTCAGTGCACATACTGATGTAATCAGTCACAGTATCTATATGCATCAATTTCCAAGTCTGCTGCCCTGCTGACAAACTGAATATCTGTGGATTAGAAACATTCCTGAAAAATGAGGATGGCCTCCTCACTCCTTTGATAATATTGACCTGAGAACTTGTTTATCTTGTATGTGGTTTTGTTTATGCAGGCAGAAGAAGAATGGAGGTGTGTTTGAAGTCAGGGCAGGGGGGGGATTTGTAGCTGTGTTTGTTTGTCATGCAATAGTAATCCAGCATTTGCTCAGCCTGAATGGGAAAAAAAAAGACTTGGCACAGAGATTTTTTTCAGGTGTGCCCTTTTGAACTAAACAACAATAAATACAGTGACTTGGTGTAAGTTTTCAAGAGCATTAATAATGTCATACAGAAAGTTCCTTTGGTCAAAACCAGACTATTTGTACAAATAATGTACACAAGGTAAAGGACCCTGGGTGCAGTCAGACAGCTGAGTTTAGAGTACATTAGGTGTGCCAGCAGTGATAAATTAAAACCTGACTGTAATATGTATATCCTATTAGCTTCCAGTTGCTGCCCGCATCAGATTTAAAACCTTGATTCTTGCTTGCAAAGCCAAAAATGGACCAGCCCATTCATACATGAAGTCAATGGTCAAAGCCCAATCCATACCTCAAGTACTTTGAACCTCAAGTACGGCTCCGCTTGAAATACCATGCTTCAGGTCTCATGGAAGACAAGCATTGAAACTATTTTCTGTCTTGAGGAAAATATGAGGAAGGGGCCATGCTGTGACACTAGAATGAAGGAATGAAGACCACCTGGAAAAGTGCAAAGTGAATATTGTTTTACCTTAGAACTAAACATCAGAATATCAAGTTTTGATAATTAGATAAATGTGAAAGAGTAAGAAATATTTATACCCTTAAATATTTTGAAAATTCCTCATAAACATTAAACTATACAGCTGGGTGGAGTATGACAAACCTTGGCCAGTATAGCCAGTATAGTACCTGCGGTACCCAAAACCTTCTACCTATGCAGTATCAACACAATATTGTAACTCATACAATGGCTGCCAAAATATGGCAAGTGAGGTATCTATGTTTTTATCTAAGCGCCTCTACTAAGAGCCGCAGGGCACGGAGCAGGATACACAGACTTCCTCGATGGTGTAAGACGTTTATAAACATTAAACATAGATGACAAAAGGTGGCACTCACATACAACATCTACGATGAACATGATAACACGTTGAACATTTGACGACTAACACATACACATGAAATGGTGATAACACAAACAGATGTTACGGCGGCAGCGTCATTTACAAATATCGGCAGTTACACAAAGTAGCAACTATGACCAACGAGGGTGCACACACTGACATGGGTTTAAATAGACAGACAAACATTCAACAGTAAACCCTGTGCAGGTGTGTGCAATCCTGGGGGGTGTAGTTACAAATCAGTATTCATGAATCCTCCTTGCATATGGCGGGCCATACCACATGACTTGTGAGGGGAGGAGCATTCCATGACAAGAAGACAACCAGAATAAAGGGTTTCAAAAGCTTTCTTAGCTATTTTTAGTGTAATTGTCACGGTTGGCCAGTCATCCGCCAGAAGGGACACACCCACTTTAGACAGGGACCATCCTACACCCCTACCTTGTTTCCAATCACAGGAGTTTTTAATCAAGTACACCTGTTCATACTTATCTTTGTTATTTAAACCTACAGGTCTCTGGAGTAGGCGCTGCACATTAGCTGACTATGCCAAATGGAATACTCATCCCGTGCATCGCTAACCAAGATCCTTGGATTTAGGATACTTGTTTTTTTGTGGATTTTGAGAGTTGATTTTTTTAGATCATAGAAAATAAAGAGCTCTTTAGCTCGACTTTGCTTCCTTTGCTTTCTTGCTTCCTCTGTGCCGTTACTACTGTCACAATAATACCTACTGCTACTTTCCAAAATGAAAGTAAGTGGTGGAAAACTATTTAAATTTTTAGCCATTTTTAGCCATTTTGCTTCATGCATACTCCTTTGTTTTGGACTTGCTCTGAAGCACAAAACCTGACAAACCTGGGAAACATTAGAGAGTGGTAATGTTCCTCTCTACAAATTGAAAGTACAGAGTGTGTCGAGAGGGTGGCTGTGTGTGTATTCCCTATGTTTTGCTTTATAGGCCTTGTGGACAAGTGCTGGCAGAACATGGCCATCTTCTATGTTGAAGTTGTCATGGGAACTGAATATATTTGTGAGGATTATAGAGGATTATAGCAGTGTACCTCCAAGACATCTCTGTTCCCCAAACACATTACAATACAGCACATTATCACTGTAGAGTTTAGTGCTTTCCTGACTGCAACATATCCCAGTATACATTGGATTAATAGTAGTAGCATAATTGCATTTGCAATCATAATAAAAATGTGTTGTATAAGGATTGATTGTAGGAAGTATCATTCTGGATTCCTTCAGATAACAGGTTGACAGCCCTGCTATAAACAAACTAGTAACTAGTAACTACTGATCATAGGGCAACAAGAGTGTCTGTATACAACTACTCACCTGATGTGGACATCAACCAATCCATTTAGCATAAGCCTAACCGGAATTAGACCCATGGGGAGGATCACTGTGGATCTGAGGGAGAATGATGAACAGTTGGGTGTATTATGTGTTACTTAATGTGTTACCTTTTTGTGTGTTTGCTAGGTGAACATTCCCACACAAGGTCAGGATGTTGAGGACAATGTTGAGGGTGTTTACCATAGTCTCATCAATGGGGTAGGTGGTTTTGTCTGGGAAGATGCACGTGGACAGACAGGAGATGACTTTGACCACACCAAATTCATGAGCTGTGTGCAGCACATTATCATTGTCTCTGAAACATTTTCTCTCTGAAAAATTAAAATGCAGTCAAAACACACTAAAAAAACATGCATATATACGTGTCTGTTTATGTATCCAGTGTGTTACCCAGAAATCCAGGTTATGTCTCAAGTGCCAGAAGAAGATGGATTACATGCGTGGGATGATGCTTGTCGAAAATAGCCCTTGTCTCAGCCACGTTTCTAAAACAAGAGGCAGCAGTGTAACGCTCTGAGAAAACCTCCAGTTTTCATCACAGGGACACACACGACAAGCCAGTCAATAGACACAATATAATGTCAATGTATTTAGACTAAAATTAATTCCATTAACACTTAGTTAGGGATGACTCTAATTGGAAATTAGATTCCAGTTCATTGTTGTGGGAAGTGAATGTGACATCAGTTTTAAGACAGTTCAAGACAACTGCTCCAAAAAGGAGAATACTGCAATCTGAAGACCTGTGTCAGCGGGGCCAAGACGTTTTTGTCAATCAGTTTTTGGTACGATGAAGTTTTGTCTGCACAAACTATTTTTAACAAAGGTTTTATTAGGTGTCATTATAACTAGAGCTACTTGCTTTTTAATATGAAAATACAACTATATAAAATTCTTCTTTCATACAGTATCTAAATTAACCAATAACCAGGACATTCATAGATCTCAGATTACTCTAGTTTTATTAGGAGAAATTAGAAATCATATGAATCACAATTCACCAACAGCTCCAGCTCCAGTTCACCAGCAGCTCCCAAGTAATTGTTAGGCACTCCTTAAGAAAAAAGCATCTGCATCCCTGGATCTCTCCGATTACCCCAGTTTTGATCTTAAAATAAACCATCCCGCAACAGTTCTGCTTTTTTAAGGAATAACAAGCACTGTTTCAGTATGGTTTCCAAAAGAATCTTAGCAAAGATTCTATCATTCTCCCCTTACAGTGCATCATCTATTTAGAGTAAAAAGCCCCTTATCATTCTCCATTTAAAACAACAATAACAGAAAATGTGATATTCTAAAATAATATTGCTCATTTGTAACCTAAACCCTATGTTTTTTATTTGTTTATGTGCAACTAAAGTTACAAAAAAGACCTTGGTGTCACCATTGATGCTAATATATTATTTGAGTCCTAAAACAAATCTTTAAAGCTGCACATTTTTTTAAGAAACATTTCCAAAATAAAATTAATGCTGACTCTACATGATACTTTCTAAATATGTTTTCATAACTTTCTCTTTCTCACCCAGATGAGACTCCAGGATGTCAACCATTCAATTTATCTTATGGGTTAACAAACTATATGCAATCATTGTTGTTTTAAAAAAACATCTGTGTATGAAATTAGAACTTCTAGTTCTAGCCAAGACATTTGGACAATTGACTGTAAACGTTTGGTAGCCTATTCACTAACTACTTTTTGTTTCTTGTACTGTGTTAATTTAGAAAATTGTCATCATAAACTCTAAAATGTATTCTGTCTCATGGAAATCAGTTTGTGAACCTAAACTGATTGTTTTAACTAAAATGAAAAGTGTTGTTAACCTCCTGGTTCAGTGAATTCTAGCATGGACTAGCGACAATGTTTACATTGCAAATCACTGGATGTTTCCATTCGCATTCATAATCCTGCTACAAATTCTAAGCATAAATGAGAAAGCATACTATTTCTTTACAGTATTACAGCAGTTACAGAATTACAGTATTTTCTCCAGCAGAACCTTTTAGCCTAATGTCAGTGTCCCTAATATCCTTCTCTAGCACCCCCTTCCTCCATCACTATTCACTCGATGGCCTTCCCCACCAGACTGCTGCCCCCTGTCACCAGCACATGCTTTGGATCCACTTTTACTTCCCTCTGCTGGGCAAAGGAAGAGAAGCAGCTGCTTGTAACTGCATCCCAGTCAGCAACAACTGCCAATGCAAAGTATACCACAAGGGGAACCTGAGATGGTGAGATGCATTAACAAGCGGAAAGAAAGATGCATGTAACTTTAATCGTGACCCCTCCTGCAGCACAGTGAGGGGTAGTAAGTAATGCTGAAAGTCTGGTTTAGTTTGTCAATAAGTATTATAGACAATGACCCAGGTGTTTTTTGTCAGATAAAAAAGGAAAGAATTAAATATTTAAAAACTAGCCTCCCCTCCCCTCTCTCCGGGAAGTTAGCTTACCCCTTTTGCATCAGTGAAAAGTGAAGATTATTTATCTATTTATTTGTAGCACCAATAAAAATTATACATTTTAAATAGGGGAAAAAAAGATGTTCGTTCAATTTATGTGTAGAGTTTGTCACTGAAAGTCTATTGTAATGTATAGTGAACATTCTGGTTAAAATCTGTGCACAAATCCAATTTTAAGTTCATTTTTAAATGATTTGTACTTCTTGTACTTGTTATTTAGCACTAGTTATCTGAAATTGTACATGTAGCACCATGATCATTCAGGATTCAAATTGAAGTAGACACTTGGGCCAAGACATTTATTCACATCCAGACTTTTTTCCAACCATTTAGGTACCATATAAGCTTATCTAATAAAAAGAAAATTTAAAAAACAAACAAACAAACAAACAAACAAACAAACAAACAAAAACACCTTTATTTTGAGGGTTTAAAATCTGTAAGTGGATGATGGAGATGAAATTTCAGTCATGCTCTACATGACCTAATTCACCAGGGTCTTGTCAACAATTTGGAGCATATAAATATAAGTATTCAGGAGCGACGCAATCTTTTCCACTAGGTGTCCTAAACATTTGCAAAGTGCCTAAAGAACTCTCCAAATGTACACAAAGTCATCTGTCATCAAGAGTGTGCAAGTTTTTTTTTGCCAAAACATCACAACAATATTTGCTAAAGGACAATAGTGCCTTCATTGTTAATAGCTTAATTGCTAAAAGGCTAAACAATATTAACTTCATTGTTATTAGCTTTGTTGATAATAGGCTAACATTTTATACTGGGGAAAATACTGTAATAATGTAATACTGTAAAGAAACATTCATTTAGACATGAAATTTCTAGTAGGATGCACTACAGTTTTTTTTTCATCAGGAAACATTGTAGACCATGCTGGACATCACTGAACCATCAATCTCAGCTTCCAGGTCATAATTGCACCCAAACAACTCCACATAAACTTCACCTATAGTAAGTCTCTACCTTTCCATGATGTCCAAAAGTATTGATCAAAGTATCCACTAAAAATATCCATGATTGCAGCTGTTTAGCCTGTGTCACAAGCAAGCGCTCCAGATCTAGCTAGAGCGCAGCAGGTTCCTATTCCTTGCTCATGCTCACGCTCACTAAGTGTGTGAACAAACAAGACAAGTGAGCTGTCTACATTTTCAGCAGAGAGACCTATTCGCATTGTGACAAATGTGCATTGTGTGGTAGCTAAAGGCTTACTTATTTTGTGTTAGTTTGCAAAGGGAATGAACACATGTATTTGTGCAAAGACATGAGAAAGCAAATAAAGAACTTTACTATGTTGCCATCACAAAGGCTTCCTGCTGGAAAAAAATTCATAATATTTCCTGCTACAAATCGTAAGTAGAGCATAAGAGAAAGCATACTATTTCGTTGCAGTATTACAGTGTTTACAATATTACAGTATTTTCCCGAGCATAACCTTTTAGCCTATTAGCAATGAAGCTAATAGCAATGAAGTTAATATCCTTTAGCCTTTTAGCAATGAAGCTAATATTGTCTTTTAGTAAGTTGTCATTAGCAAAAAAATCTTGATGTATGGTGACTGACAAATGAGCTTAATAACACCTAACTGAACCTTCAATTTTAATGTATGTACTCTTGATATTGTATAAATATGGCTTACAGTTTAGAGTTTTATACACTATTTACTCTTATATCTCTAATAATAAAATCTAATGCATAAAATTCCTACTATCAGATGTCAATAACATGAATTTTAACTCATCACTTTTGGAAAAAAGTTCACTATAAATAAAACTTTATTATCATTATTATTATTATTGTTGTTGCTGCTGCTGCTGTTATTCTCAATGCGTTATAAATGTTTAAACAATTGTTGATTAGGTATATTGCAGTGCATTTCTTACAATAATAAAATTGTATTACAATTATATCTTCATTATATTGTCTGATAAATATTAATAAATGGTTACTTTTAATTACTTATAAATACCTTTTAAAAATATATTTTAATTAACTTTAATTAACTTAATATTTAATTCCAACCACATTCTTGCTTTCCTCCTAAGACTAAATATTGGATTAATTATTTTGAAAATCCAGGACTTGAGTATTTATCAATATAAACAGTAATGATCAGTAGAGCCTGTGCTTGAGATTGCAACACTCACAAGATCAGACAGGAGTTTGAGGACCAATTACAATATTTAATGTTGATAAGGGAGACATTAGATCCAGAGCACAAATGCTGGGATAGTGCAGGGTAAAAGTGTAGGTCAAAAGTGAGCTTAAACAGGCAACCAAAAAAATCCAACAACAAATAACAAAGCAATGGTCAAAACCTCTATACAAAAAAACACATGAAAACCCCAGAATAGATTAATACAAAATAGAGGCAAGATTTTAAAACAAAGTGTAATTGGGAATTACACACAGAATAATGACAAAACATGGAAAAGACGAGGAGAAGACACACTGGGGAAGGGGAATAAGAACTTGGGTGAGATCGACCTCTGGTGGCCAAAGGTGGCATTGCCCAGAGCAATGGGAAATAATATTATATATGCTAATACATCTGCAACTATTAACCACTTCTACCCCTATTGTGCTCCAAAGACCAATCGTGATACACATTACCACGTTATCTTTGCAATTACCATGGTTTTATAACAGGTATGCTATATGATACAGAATGAACAAGTGACCTATTCATGCTCTGCATTCTTGTGTATTTACCGTTACTTGTACAGAATGCAGACTTAAATAACTGTACAAAATCCAGTATAACTGTCTAAATATCTAATTGCATATGCTTTCTGAAATTGCCAAAATGTAGCGCATATGTTGTGATTTTGACAAATATAATATGTGTATTTGCAACTTTTTTTCATTTGCAGCCTGATGGGTCTCAGCCAACATATATTTCAAAACAAGATGACACGTTCCTAAGCCCAGAAGATGGAGAATGTGAGGCACAAGGAACACAACCGCATAACAGAAGCAAAGACAAAACTGAACAATTCCGTGATGCGAGAGGGCAGACCATGACACTATTAAATACACAACAAGCTAATTTTTTTTTTTTGTTTTTTGAGCACAAATTTAATTGTTAAATAGTTTACATTTCATTCATTCCTATCACTCCATAATTAGGTCTAGGTCTACATAAACTGCTTTTGCTTGAGGCTGCTTGATTTGATTCAGTTAATAATTACACCACCATTAATTTGCATAAGTGATCAAGTATATAGTTGATCTAGTTAATTATCTACTAACACATTTATTTTAACTGAATTTTGTATTAAATTTCTCTATAGTTTTACACTGGTTTCAAGGAGGAGTGATAAGCAACTACCCTCTTTAGATAACACATACATGGGATGGCGGCATGGCCAAAGGGAGACATTCCAGTTGCAACATGGGTGAGGGTAAACTTTCCTGTTCTGCCATACAGTAACCATATAGTACAACGCTTAAAGTGGTTAGTGCTCAGTGCAGCCTCAGACTATTGTTCAACATGTCTAAACTCAAAACTAATAGCTAATGATTAAAACTTCTGAGATCACTAGTAAAATCTAATAAAAATAACAAAACACAAGTTTCATGTGTTTTCATATAGCCTATGTTTCATGTTATTCCGCCATTGTATATTTCCAGAAACAGCAAAGATGTGTTCCAGATTTTTTAAATGTATATGTAGTTAATAACAAGTAATTTATCCTACTTATTGTCATGTTTATTTAGTGTTAATAAAAATGGGAAACCCATAAATTATTAATTTAATGATAGTTTTTTCTTCTCCAGACCCTATCATAGAAGACTCTTGAAGCTGCAGTGATGTTTCACATGAATGTCACTGTTTAGGTATTTTAAACAGAGTGCTCAGAGTTGCCAAAGATCTATATTTGACTTCAAAATGGATTTTTTTTGTAATGTGCCATGTGTCCTGATTATAGCAGTATCAGTAAAGTGCCAGTGCAAAACCTCATTTCCAGCCACACTAACTTGCCTACAGGCTATACACCATAAATGACAGAGATCTTCTTTTTGATGCATTGAACATTGTTGGCTATGATGCCTGTGTCTTACCCTGTTCTAAAATATATCTTTAAGCCATTTATAATTTCTTTTTTTTAATGTTTTATTAATGTACCATAGTCAACTCATATTTGCTGCCTATTTAAAATAAGATTGACTAATATGTTCTATAAATAAAAATACCTCAAATTGTATATTTCATCCTTTGTGATTCAAGTACAACTTGAACCACTGCCCCTCAAGAGAAAACCTGCCTCAAGACTCTTCTCTCTACTAGTACCCAGACAGTCCCATGAACATCCAATTCCTGTTTTCATACATAGACTCTTTAAAACCATTTGATCCTTAGTCAGCAAAAATGTGTAATGTTCTTCATTGTATTACTCAGTGGTATCCTTAGACTCTGGCCTAATGCATTAATATAAATATTTCTTCGATAGAAACAAAGCACTATTTTACTCTGGACAAGAGCTGTCAATGTTTATTACCATCATCATTAAAGGTTTCCCCTTTCCTGCTCCTTTATTATTAAGTCACACTATACTGTCAATTTACACAACAGGATTTTGACCTTTTCTGCCTAATGTTCAAGTTGGAGAAAAACAGTATAAGGTATCAATGTCTGGAGCAATAAGGCTTAAGAGCTTTGGCCAATAGAATATTAGTGCTTTTTCAAGAGCACAGTAGCACAACAGTACTATATTGACCAGTTGTACTAAAAGTCCTCCAGTTTGCAGTCAAGTCACTCACCAGAAGTACCCAGTCAGTCTTGGGACTCAACAAACTAGGCTACCTGTCACCTTATGCATAGGCATAGAATTCACAGTCACCATATCTGTTAGTAACTATTTTAATTTTAGTATGAAATTTACACACTACTTCTTTTCCACATATTAAATTAAGTTTTGCTTCTGTGAATATTCGTAGGGTAATATTTGTCCATCAAGGAGACTTGACTTGTGGTATAATCTTAAGATTCCATACAACATACCACACAGCAGTGCCCATCTGTTCAGTTAAGTGTGGGGATTATTACACTGTGTTAGGTGGTGATCAAAATCAGACGCTTGCGGAAATGAAATAGTAGGTGTCTTTATTCTTAATCCAAGAGTAGAAGAATGCAGAATTATGATCAAATGAAAATGTAATGGGAGAATCCAAATCATAAAGAATCAAACAGTCTGAGTCAAAAAAACAGAATAGCGCAAACAAACCAGACAGAATATCCAAAAAAGGCAGCAGGCAAAAATTCAATATCGGAAAAAAACAACTCAAGGTACGGTACACAATAATCCAATCAAGAAATAACGCTCGGTACGCTTTCAGAAAACTTACAGCAATACTTTGCAGTGAACGGTAGTTCTCAGTCTTATAATACACTGATACTAATGATCTACAGGTGAGTTCAATACTCTGGTGATGCTGATCTGATTAAGCATCTCTGATTGGTGGAGTTGTTGGCAGGGAGAAGAACCAGTTGCTGGGTGTTGTAGTCTGATAGGAGATCTGGTGTTATGACTCACTGTACAATTATTTTATTTTTCATATAATACATTTATTAAATTGTCTCATACAGTCATACCCCCAGACGAATCTCATGCCAAATATTCTCATTTCAAATTAATGTGCTTGGCTCCTCTGGCATTCTTGCCAATCCCTTTCTGGGCCCCACTCCTGTATTGATCCATGTGCCTACTCATCGTAGGAGCTTCCATGATGTGCAGATGCAGGTTATTTCAGTATTCTGGTGGTGGGTTTGTTCTTATGTTATTAGCCTACCACCGAGAGTACTTTGGATGACTCATGGGAGAACATCTTGTTTATTTTCCTGGTTTCTACTTCCCCTTGTGTACCTCTTCAGGCAAGCAGTCAGAGATGTTAAGCTTTGCTTGGCAGTCTCTAAGGCCTGAGGGATGGAGACTGCCATCTCTTGTTGTACTTCTCAGGGACCTTCACCATGCCTTTCTGCATTTCTGATAGCTGGCTGCCTTCTCTACATGTGGTCTCCATGGAGGATACTGCTTGATGATGTTCATCTTGTAGCCAACCACCTTAATCACTGTTGCTGTGTGATATATCAGCTTGTTTTCAGTGGTGGTTTTCTATAGTGCAGCATTCACATCTTTCAGTAGCCTTTCAGGTACTTCACTTGGATTTGTGTTTTTTTGTTTTTTGTTTTTTTTACATCTTGATAGTCTGTCCAGCTTAGCCATGATATTCAATCTCATGGCAGCAGCTCTGGTGTTGAGCTTTGTGACAGGAAACCACATTTTGGGAGAATGCCAAATGGTATGGGCATTCAAGGTTGTTTTAGCCAAGATATTTAATAAGAATGTGTAATTGTATGTCCATCTGTCTATCTGAGATTGATTGAGGTACATATTACAAATATTATGGCAAGATGATACCAGGATGAACCCATAGAAAATTACCAAATCCAAGTGAAGTACCTGAAAGGCTGCTGGAAGATGTGAATGCAGCACTACAGACAATCACTACTGTGACCACTACTGAAAGCAACAAGCTGATATGGCACAGCAAAAAAGTGATACTTAATTTGTTTCCATCCTGTAGCACAGGAATGCCACGCATTCGTCAGCACCGGTGCGTATGAATTAGTCAGGTGCAAACTGTAGGATCAGCACTCGACTGGGATGGTACATTAACATTTTAAGGTTGTTGGCTACAAGATGAACATCAAGGAGTATCCTCCATGGAGAAGGAGGCTGGAGGCCAAGATAAAAGGCCACGTGTAGAGAAATCAGCCAGCTATCAGAAATGCAGAAAGGCATAAAGGTACCTGAGAAGTACAATAAGCCATCTATCCCTGAGGCCTTGGAGACTGCAAAGCAAAGCTTAACATCTCTGACTGCCTGCCTGAAGAGGTACACAAGAGAAGCAGAAACCAGGAAAATAAACTGGATGCTTTTCTATGAGTCATCCAAAGTACTCTCAGTTGCAGGGTAACAGCATAAGAACAGACCCACCAAAATACTGGAAAAAGCATATGGGAGAAGGAGGCAAAGCACAACAATGCCCAGTGGTTAGTGAACCTGATAGCAGACCACAGCAAGCTCTCTGAACAGAATCCAGGATTCACACTAGCAGATGTCCAAGAAAGGGTCTCAAGCCTAAAGAGATGGACAGACTATGGCCCTCACATCATCCACACCTACTGGCTGAATAAGCTGACCACTCTCTATGAGCACCTGACAGCACAAAGCACAAATGAACCAGCTGATAATAGATGGAACACATCCCAAATGGTTAACTAAATGGCAGACTGAATTGATCCTGAAGAACCCAAGAAAGGGGACGTTCCATCCAACTACTGGCCGTTAACCTGCATCTGCACAACATGGAAGCTCCTAAGATGAGTAGGCACATAGCTCAATACTTGGCGGGGCCCAGAAAGGTATTGGCAAGTATGCCAGAGGAGCCAAGCACCATCATGAGATTGTTAGACCAGACAGACCAATTTATGTACCGCCTGGATCGACTACAAGAAAGCCTATGATTCAATACCCAACACATGGATCCTGGAATGCTTGAGGCTTTATAACATCAACAGGACTCTAAAAGCCTTCATCACATACTCAACAAGGCTGTGATAGACAACTCTAGAGGCCAACTACAGGCCAATAACATAAGTCACCATCAAGTATGGGATTTACTAAGGAGATACCCTGTCCCTGCCAGAACCCCCTCAGTGAGATCACCAAGAGTGGCTACAGATACTGGCTATGGAATGGAGCAACCAGCAGCCACCTCCTCTACATTGCTGACATCAAGCTGTATGCCAGAAGTGAATGAGAGATTGACTCAATAATACATTTTACCAGGATATACAGCAATGACATTGGAATGTCACTGTGAAAGGATAAGTGTGGTTGGATGGTGGCAAAGAGAGAAAATGTAGCTAGAGCAGAGGGGAGTGTACTACCAGAAGGTAATATCACAGGTGTTGAGGGCAGCTAGAAGTACCATGGAATCCCACAGGCAAATGGGAAATATGAAGAGACCACAATGAAAGCAGCTACAGCCAAATACCTACAAAGAATGAGGCAAGTCCTGAGAAGTCAGCTGAATGGGAGAAAAAAGATCAGAACCATCAACACCTATGCTCTGCCTGTCATCAAATACCTCACTAGCAAAATAAGCTGTCCTAAGGAGGAAATAAAAGCCACTGACATCAAGACAAAGAAAGTCCTCACAATGCATGAAATGCTGGATATTTCATCCCAAATCTAGCACTCAGACTATATGGTAAGCAGAAGGAGGGGGCCAAGGACTAGTGAGCATTAGAGCTACTTTCCAGAATGAAGGAAATGAGGAGGAGCAGGAACTACAGCATCATGGGAGGATAAATCTGTGCATGGTATGCACCACTGGCAAATAGGGGAAGAAATGGATAAATCTTACCAATGGCTGGAAAAGGTTGGATTAACAGTACAGAGGCACTAATCCTGACAGCACAGGAAATAGCTCTGAGTTTGAAATCAATAGAGTCTGGGGTCTACCACACCAGGCAGGACACCAGATGCAGGCTGAGACAATCCAGCACATAACAGTGGGATGCAAGCATTCAGCACATACATGGAACACCATAACCAAGAGGCTGGCGTAGTATACAGAAACATCTGTGCCAAGTATAAGATGAAAGTTCAAATGTCAAAGTGGGATACACCCCCAAAGGTGATGGAGAATGACTATGCTACAGACAGACAAAATGGTATTGACTGACCAACCAGACATATTGGTGGTGGATAAACAGCAGAACAGGGCCATAGCAATAGACCTCCAGACCAAGGAAAAAGCTCAAGAAATATCAAGAGCTGAGAGGAGAGCTAGAAAAGATATGGAAGGTGAAGGCAACAGTGGTCTTGTGGAGTACTAGGAGCTGTGTCCCTCAAACTGGCAGAATGGCTCCAGGAGATCCCAGGAACATTTGAGATCTCTGTCTAGAAGAGTGCAGTCCTGGGAACAGCTATGATACCATGCAAGACCCTCTAGGCTGGGAGGCTGTAACATGGGGTTTGAGTGTAACAGTGATAGAAATTAGTAATGGAATGCAAACAAGACAAATGTTGACAGCAAAAGGTCAAGTGTATTTACAAGTTTTGGTGTTGAAAGGCAAGCAACTCATGCAATAGCATCAGGAGCATCCCAAGCAAACACAACAAACAAAAAGACTAGGCTAAGTGACTAGGTTAACAAAAAGAAACATACAATGACTATACTGTTATAAACAGAGATCAACCCACACCCAAACAAAATGGCAGCCACTCCCTACCAAGAGTGTCTAACTACACACAGGACAATATATACAAGAAACATTTTTTCTGTATTAGATGAGCTCAAATGGAACCTAAATGATGGAAAAATAAACCTGGATGTGAATGAATATCTTGGCCCAAGTGTCTAATTCATCTGCAGTCATTGATCATTGTGCTATATAATTTCAGATAACTAGTCTTAAAGTGAACAAGTAAACTGGATGTGCACTTAGGGGGTAGCTTGCTGTATATCTGTAGCTAATAGCCTGCCAAACATTTACAGTCAATTATCCAAAATGTCTTGGTTGGCACTGGAAATCTGTTTTTATAGGTAATTTTGTACACTTTTTTAAAAAACATAAATAATTGCAAATAGTGTTTTAACCAAAAAAATAATTTCTGTTAGGGTCGAGAGAGAAGCTGTTTGAGCGGTAATAAGCGTGTTTCTATAAATGAGAAGGCTCTCCTTCCATGCAAGCTGGAAGACTACAAGCTTACTGTGGCATCAATTACGTTCTATTTTTTTGAGTGTTTTGTTTTAAATTGCAAACATGATCATTATACCAAGGTACTAATTTTTTGTCCCTAATTTTTTATTCTTAAGGGGAGCAGTGTGCAGTGGAATATTGATTCTAATAGATTCAGTTCTTTAATCGAGTTCCATGGGTTTTGAGGGTATCCTAGTCACAAATGATAAATCTGGGAGATTCACAATAAATCTAGATGCAGTGGCTAACGTGCCACTGAATGTTGCAGCTGTGCCCCTGGACCCACTGCTGAATGCCATAGCCACACCTCCCAGCACCCTGGATTCATCACCGGTCTCCTCCAAGTCCTTGGACCTGCCTTCTGACTCCCAGACTTCATGTTCCCTGCCTGTTCCGCCCTGGCCTGTGTCTCCTACTACCTCTGCCCCTGGGTTCCCGCCCATCCCACCCTGGCCTGTGTCTCCTGCTACCTCTGCCCCTGGGTTCCCACCCATCCCACCCTGGCCTGTGTCTCATGCTACCTCTGCCCCTGGGTTCCCGCCCATCCCACCCTGGCCTGTGTCTCCTGCTACCTCTGCCCCTGGGTTCCCGCCCATCCCACCCTGGCCTGTGTCTCCTGCTACCTCTGCCCCTGGGTTCCCGCCCATCCCACCCTGGCCTGTGTCTCCTGCTACCTCTGCCCCTGGGTTCCCGCCCATCCCACCCTGGCCGGTGTCTCCTGTTCACATGTGCCTCCTGCGTCTCCATTGTTGCCTGCTCCTGCTGCGCTGTTGTTTTTGCCTTCTCCGTTGCCTGGTTTTGTTTTTGCTCATGTTATGTTGTCTGTCCCTTTGCCCATTTCTGTGCCTGTTCCAGTTTCTGTGTCTGCCTTTGTTTCTGTCCCTGTGCCCGTCCATGTGTCTGTTTTTGTTCCCGTACTTTTGTCCCTTGCCTAGTCTGTTTTGTATTTTTGTTTTCTTCGACCTTTCGTGCCTTCGGTTGTACCTCGTTGTTTGTCATCTTTTGTTGTGTCTTCTTGGCCTCCCTCCTGGCTCTTTTTTCGTCCTTGGTCTGTTTCTGTTGTGGGTTTTGTTCCTGCTCCCGCTTCTGCGTCCGCTTCTGGTTCTTGTCCTGTTCCTTCGGTTTCTGTCTGTTCCCTCTTCTTTTCCTGGTTTTTGTCCTGTTCTGTCCACTCCTGTTGTGTCTCTTGTTTCTGTGTCTGTTCCCTTGTCTGCTTCTGTTGGGTATTCTCTTCCAGTGCCTGCTCCTCGTCGAGTCCAATATTCTGCCCCTGATTCTGGCCTGTCTGTTCCTGTGTATCATCTGGGTCCTGTCCCTGCTCCTCGTCTTTCCCGTTCTGTTCCTGTTTGTGTCTTGTCCTGGTCCTGTTTTTTTGGTTTTGGTGGTTCCTGTTTTTGTGTGCCCCAGTGTTGCAAACATTGGGGGGGGGGGGAGATACTGTCATGGTTAGTCCCCTGTATTGTGTGTCTTGTTTCCATTCCTTAGTTTCATTTTCTCCAGCCCTCATTTGGTTTTCCACGCCCATCATTACTTTCACCTGTTCCTCGTTTCTAGTCTTGTTAAGTTCATGTATTTAAACGTTGTGTTGTTCCCTTTGTCTTGGCTGTTCATTGAATGTTTGTTTGAATGGATGTTTGATTGTCTGAATGTCTGTATTTTGAAGCCTTTGTTTGTTTTGTGATTCTAGCCATTTGCTTTTCCTTACCTATGTGTTTTTTCCTAGCTTCTTTCTTATAGTCTGCTTCCCCTGTTTGCCTTCATGTACTTTTGTTTTTATTTCATCAAGTACTCTACGTATTGGCTCTATGACCCAGGACTACTCCAATGACTATGACTCTAGATTTGCCCCCAATAAGTCTTGCTTTTCTCCACCCATGCCACTTACCACTTACCACTCACCGTTACAGTTGGCTACATCATTTATGCTAATAAAAATAATTTCTAAGGCCTCAAAATCATAACCAGCTTTCTGATTTATACCTAGTGTGTCAATATAAATAACTGCAATGTCGTCTCCAAAGCCAGTTAAACAAGGGTGGTGTACATAGCTGTAGCCAGAAAGACATACTTCATTTAAAGCTATGTACTCATTTGGCTTGATCCAAGTTTCTGTTAGGATTCCATTTATCATGAGTGCATTAGATGTTAGAGATATAACATTTAGTAAACCCAGCTTTAGATAAAAGTTGCAGGCAGTGTTCTGTGAATCAGTTATTTTAATACTAATTATGTTATTAAGGCCTGTTTTTCTTTGTTTTTTTTTTGTATTTCTGATTAGCTCAGGGAACAGACATAGTGTCAATATATGAACCTCGGGTGACGTTAAGTAGCGACCAGCAGACGGTTGGTTTAGCCTCTTTGTCTGCTGCCTGGCTTCTCTCTGGATTGTCATAGATTAACTTCGTCTGTCATGAGACTGTCTTATGTTACAAGAAAGGAGAGCAGCCACCCTCCCTAGTAGGATGCATACCTAAAAGGCCAGGCTTGCCCTCAAATGTATTCCAATTATCTATAAATGGCACATTGTTTTGTGAGCAACACTTGGACATCCAGCAGTTCAGCAAAGATAACCGGCTGTACGTTATATCGCCATGCCGCATTGAGATAGGACGAGCATACTACAGCATCAGACATCGCCTTTGCTAATAGACACTTATTATTTTTAGTAATCTCTGACTGACAAAGGCGTATATCTTTAGCTCCTATGTGAATAACTAAATTACCTATGGTGCCTTATGCGATCGACAAGATGCACTTGTACCCGCAGAGACATTGGATTTGCTATCTCTATCTTTTTGGTGCTGAGACGGGGCGGATTCGGAATGTGTAGAAACAGCCAGAGTTTGTCCCAGCAGAACACCGACATACCACACTTAGTCTTGCTCACTTGCTGAGTCCTTAGTAGGTTGGTCATTCTGTAACGTAGAGTGAATGGGAGGCGGACGCATACACAGAGAAGATTTATTTGAGGCAAATCCATAATCAAAGTCGTTAGCCCAGTCCCGGAGCCAGCATGGATAGATCCAATATATATGATGAAGGAAAAACACAAAAACCAAAAAAATAACTAGACAGGCTAAATAGAAATGATCAGTATGAGCTTAAGCAGGCTAAACTCATAATTATAAGGATTTAAATAATGTCATGGGAGGATCTATAGAACCCATATTCACATTAAATAAAATGTAATTAACTTGGGAAACTCCTGGTGAAGGTATAAAATCTAACTTGACACTATAAAAAGTACAGATCAATATTATCAATTTTAAAAAGCAGAAAGTTTTATCTTTTATATCAGTAAATAGGTGGCGGTGGCATCCATTTCTCCTAGTGGGGCCGCTGGAGACGGCTCACCTACAAGGTGGTGCTGAGCCGAACACGGACCCGATGTCAGGCTGTGGCGACAAGCCAGTCGGTCAACTTTCATCGCAACACAAAGGATCAAAATGTCAAAACATCAAATTGTAAAATCACCGTCGAATGCTAGGGCATCCCCCGGAGGCGACGCGCGCTGGCCCCGCCCGACCAGTTGTGAGAAATATGCAAGGGTTACCGAAATCAGCCAAAGACGCTAGCCCAACTGAAAATGAAACCGAAGTTAATCTAAATTGCCATGATCAACATCGGAACACTAACTGCACGCAGCCATGAGCTTGCCAAAATACTCAAATGGCGTCACATGGATATTGCCTGCCTACAGGAAACATGGTGGAAAAGACAAAAGCGATGAGTTCAAACTGATCTACTACGGCACGACGAGCCAGCAAGATGTCGCATTAGTCGTCAGCCCTGATTTGCACAACTGTGTTGTTATGTTGCTAGCTTGCTCAGCTGGTTAGATAACACTTTGGGCAGGAGCAGTCAAATTATTTTACTCATAGGCACGGACAGCCTACAAAAAGCATGTGTGACACATTCAGTGAATTCAACAGGCAGCAGTGGCATGCACAGGATCTGGCTATGGGGTTGTAGCTATGGGTCTTTTCTAACACCAAATTTGAATTATTAGGTGAACTTTATTAGGTGCAAGGTTACAATAGTAAAGTGGGTGAATTACTGCAAGCACAGAACAGAAGCCACACTAATGCATGGACAGAAAGATAACCAGTATGGTGCTTGTTAACTTTTTTTAAGCGTTTACACGAAGAGCATGTAGTTTGAAACCAAGGATAAATTCAAAAAATAATACATTAATAAAGTCCCTTTCATAACAAGACCTTGTAAATTCAGTGTCCAATTTACTAATTTATTACTGCATGCTGCTTTGGACACTTTTTCCAATCTATGTTTTATCTAGCACAATTTAGTGATTTTTCACAAGTTACATTAGCAGTTTATTGATGTTGTGTTAAGATATATTAGCAGTTAACGATGATGTGTAAGATATATCAACAGTTCCTAGGTAGAAGACTGTATAGTCAAGCATTTTATTAACTACTTCCCATCTTAGGTAAAGGTGTAGATCTGAGGGTCCATGGGCATTTAGAGTTATGGTAAACTGGGAGGTTATCATGCTGTCACTTCACCTCTCTTTCTCCCTGGACTTGCTCACTGGGGACTTTGACTTAGACATGTGTAAAGCTGCAAACAGCTGTTGTAAAAAGTGCTATTATAAATAAATTTGACTATGACAGTGACTAAGTCATGCTTTGTGTCTGTCATGCTCTCACCAGCAAACCACTCCCAGCACACCAGTCATCATTTTACAGAGAAAACTATAGCTGGGTGCTCTCTCTAACAGGTTAATCCATAATGGAGCACAAACAACAGATATCCAAACAAACACACTCAATTGCTCTTCCTTTTTATCCCTTGTAACGCATGTGGCCCAAGTACTGAAGGGCGAGGGGTAGGACACACAGGCTCCAGTGATGTGGACGAACATTTATTACCATACAAACACAACGGCACTCACATATTTCAAACAACATGAAATGGTTAATGTTAAACAGACACGATAAACAAGAATACATCTTACATTAACACATTACATTCACACATTATGCCAACAATAACCGACAACACTGCACACAACAAGGGTTTAAATACACAAAAGAATAACAATACAGGTGTGTGCAGGTGTGGTTACAAACATGACGTCCACTGCATGCGGCGGGCCAAACCACGTGACATCCCTGCTCTGGGTGGGTCTTATTCCAAATCCGGCCAACAAACATGAAAATCTGTGATGGGACAATGGACTGGGTCGGAGTAAAGGAGAAAAACTGGAAGAGACCTGGATGTGAACAAAGTGAATAGTACATCTTTTCAGTGGACACAGGGCATAAGACACCACTCTTATGATGCACCGAATGCTGCTGAAGTGCTACTAGCCCTTGAAGGGGATCTTAAGCCTGCTAAGTGAATGAGAGAGGGTAAATGCATATTGTGGTTTATTATTGTCTTTGGTAAAATTTTGTAGGCTTGCCCTATGCAATTAGCTTTTTGTTAAGACTATGGGTCCTCTATTAAGAAATGGTCTCTTTGAGTCTGAACAATACAGTGTGTGAATCCAAACTAACATGCAAAACAGGTTATTCCATAACTGAAGGATATTTTTGGATAAGGCCTTTCCCCATGGCTATAATGTAACTAGTTCTGCCCTGATGTTCTGGCACCTGAAAAAATTAAGAAAATCTCTAATAAGCAGAATTTTCTGTGGAGAAACACTAAAACAGTTTTTAAAAAACCAAAAGGCAGTGCGGAAAAGTTCAACACAATCTGAGAAAAATGAGCCTCTAGATTTACTTCGATATTATCAAGGCCAGCTAGTCATACTTTTCTTCAAGTTCAAGGTCAAGTTCAAGTTCGGTTTATTCGTCACATAGTCATACACAGTATAACTCGCAGTGAAATGGTGGAGAGTGCTCTGTCCAAACTGAGGAAAAGAAAACAGGGGTGCATAGAGAAAAATATATATATGCAAGATAAATATATACATTCTATGTATATACAAAATATATTAACAATGTATGTACAATATATGTATATTATGATTATATACACAATGTACAATGTATATGGTTGGGTATATATGTACACAATCTACAGAATGTACAGATCCATTTTGTATAATAACATATCTACAGTTGTTGTGTAACAAGGTAATTGAGTATAAATCTATATATACAGATGTACAGTTATGTTACATGGTGGTGGTGGTCCCCACAGTTTATCAGTTTCCCTGATTCAGGGCCCGAATGGCCTGTGGGAAGAAGCTCCTCTTCAGCCTTTCTGTCTTGGCCTTCAGGAAGCGAAAGCGCCTCCCTGACCTCAACAGAGAGAAGAGTCTATTGTTGAGATGGGTGGGGTCCTTCACAATTTTCCTGGCCTTGGTCTGACACCGCTTGTAGTAGATGGTCTGCAGGTCAGGAAGTTCCGTGTGAGTGATGCGCTCTGCTGAACGCACTACCCTTTGGAGTGCTTGTCTGTCCTGCTTGGTGCTATTCCCAAACCAGACTGTGATGTTCCCCGTGAGGATGCTCTCGATAGTGCAGGTGTAGAAGTTCCGCAGTACTTTGGAGGGCAGTCTGAAGTCTCTTAGGCGTCTGAGGTGGTAAAGACGCTGACGAGCCTTCTTTGCCAGGGAGTTGGTATGGCGGGACCAGGACAGGTCCTGCGAGATGTGAACTCCAAGGTACATGAAACTATCTACTCTCTCCACCATGGTTCCACTGATCCTCACAGGTTGGTAGTGCCGCTCCTGCTTCTTGCTGCAATCCACGATCAGATCCTTTGTCTTACTGACGTTTAGGAGGAGATTATTTTCCTGGCACCAGTTTTCCAGGTGTTTAATCTCCTCCAGGTAGGCCCTCTCGTCGTTGTCCGAGATCAGACCCATGACAACGGTGTCGTCAGCAAACTTGACAATGATGTTGGAGCTGGAAGTGGCTGTGAAGTAGTAGGTGTACAGTGAGTAGAGCAGGGGGCTTAGGACACAACCCTGAGGAGCTCCAGTGCTGAGGGTGAGGGTGGATGAGGCGCAGTTGCCCACCCGTACTGATTGTGGTCTGTCTGTTAGGAAGTTGGAGATCCAGTCGCACAGGGATGTATGCAGTCCTAGATCCCCCAACTTAGTAGTGAGTAGGGAGGGGATGATAGTGTTAAATGCTGAACTGTAGTCAACAAATAGCATTTTAACATAATTTCCCCTCCCTTCGTCCAGGTGAGCCAGTGTAGTGTGGAGCAGATGTGCAATTGCATCGTTAGTGGAGCGGTTGTGGCGGTATGTAAACTGCAGTGGGACCATGGAGGCTGGCAGTGAAGATGTGATGAAGTCTCTGACTAGTTTTCATCATGACTGATGTGAGGGCGACAGGGCGGTAGTCATTGAGGTCAGAGGGTCGAGGTTTCTTCGGGACGGGGACGATGGTGGACCGCTTGAAGCTGGACGGGACGATACCGAGCGTCAGGGAGAGATTGAAGATGTCGGTGAATACCGGGCTAGCTGATCTGCGCAGGCTTTGAGGACCCTCCCGCAGATACCGTCTGGTCCCATCGCCTTCCTGGTATTCACCCTTTTAAACACTCTCCTCACGTCACTCTCCGTGATGATGAGAGGGCGCTGTTCTATGGTGGGCCCCGCGCATGTGCCATTGGCTGCGCCGATAGTGCCATTTGGACTAGCGCTGTTAGCGCTAGCGCCGTTAGCATTGGCGCTGCTAGATGTAGCCTCGACGCGAACAAAGAATGTATTCAGCTCGTTCGCCAGAGACTCATTCGCACTCATCAGTCCAGATGGTGGGCTCCTGTAGTCCGTGATCATCCGTAGTCCCTGCCACAGGGATCTAGAGCCACTCTGCAGGGACTGTGTCTCTAGTTTCTTCCCGTAGCGCCGCTTCGCCTCCCTCACCGCCCTGCGCACTCCGTATGCTGCAGACTTGTATTCGTCCATGTTCCCGCTGATTATCCCCGCATTGTAGGCAGCAGTGCGAGAGTTCAGAGCCTCGCGGATGGTTCTGTCCACTGAGGACTTCTGGTTGGAAAACTTATTGGTGGTGATTCTTGGGATCGTGTCGTCCACCAGTTTCCCAATAAACCCCACTACTGCCTCCGTAAACTCGCTGACATCATCAGTGCTGCGCCGGAACATGTCCCAGTCCGCGTCATCCAGAGCGTCCTGCAGAGCGGCCACCGATTGGTCTGTCCAGCGCGTCACCTCCCTCTGAACCGGAGCTTCCCGTTTCAGCCTTTGTTTATATTTTGGTAGGAGGAAGATGGCGGCGTGGTCCGACTTACCAAACGGTGGATGAGCTAGTGCCTTGTAACTGTCCTTGTATGGGGTGTAGCAGTGGTCTAGTGTCCTATTCCCCCTAGTGGGGAAGGTTACGTGCTGGTAAAGGTTGGGCACTGAGGTTAGCGCTGTTGAAATCCCCAACCACAATAAGTGCAGTGTCCTGGTGCTGTGTCTGAAACTGTGTGAGAGCCTCATGAAGTTCACACAGTGCAGTGTCCATGTTAGCCTGAGGTGGGATGTACACGGTGTTGATGATGAACGAAGTGAACTCCCGGGGAAGGTAGAAAGGACGAAGCTTGAGGGCGAGCAGCTCCAGGTTGGGTGAGCAGGAGCGGGTGAGAATAACAACATTGGCATTGTTACACCAGCTGTTGTTTACCATCACACACACTCCGCCACCTCTCGACTTCCCCGAATCTGCCGTCCTGTCCATGCGGTGAACCGAGAAGAACTCGGCCGGCTGGATAGTGTGGTTTGGTACCGCTGGGTTCAGCCACGACTCGGTGAAGCAGAGGAGATTGCAGTCCCGAATGTTCCTCTGGAACTTTATCCTGGCCCGGAGGTCATCGAGCTTGTTATCCAGAGACTGAACGTTGGCTAGCAGGATGCTAGGTAAGGGAGCTCGGTGTGCCCGAGCCCTCAGCCTGTTCCTGACGCCGGCTCGCTTCCCTCGAGGCCTTTTCCTTGCGCCGCGTCCTTTGTTTTCCCTCAGGATCTCCGTCGGCCATCTTGGGTCCGGGGTTACAGACAGCTTGAGGTGAGTGCTATGTAGATTAAGAGAAATAAGGGCATCTCTGCTGTACGAGATACGCGTCGTGGTGTGTAGAGAAGGGCTGCAGAGAAATCAGGGGTAGCGGGAAGAGCGAAAAAGGGCCAGGTGTGGAAGGAGCAGTCGTGACGGCAGCCGACCTCACCGGCGCCATCTTACTCTCTATTACTATTATACTCTTCTATTATTATTAATAGAAACAATAAGTCCCACGCTCTGGTAGCCTGACACAGATTCCATGAACCACGCTTGTTTTTGTATGCAAATCTAAAAAAAACCCACAACTTTACAGTACCCATCGCTATGGCTTTTTCTTTTTACCTCTTTTTCACTTCTTTTTCACTTTTCACCAACCACCTGGGCATGGTGTGAAGACATGCCCAGGCAATGCATTCAGAAGTCAAATGTGCAGCTGTTGCTCAATGTCAACTGGGCATCCATATGGCCCTCATTCCTTTCATACTCCTCGTAGCTCTCCCTGTAGTCCCCGTAGGCATAATAGGACCCCTTTGAATCCAGACCTGGATACTGCTCACCCTCATAAGAGCTCTCATAGTCCATCAGGGGCCTGTAGGACTCCGCGGAGTCCTCCCCTGAACTACACCCAGGGCCCCCCCAAAACTTTCCAGGAGCACTCTCCCCTGTTGTTATTGACTCATCAGTCTTGAGTTTGAAGGCTGTTTTGCTGCACAACAGCAATATTTATCCTTCCATACCTGCTGGACATGCCGTTCATATGAAAGAAATGTATGAGAACATGCAGCTTCTGCTGAACCACATTCAGTACTCGAGATACAACTGGAATTTGTATGGTGATCTTAAGGTAGTTGCAATCCTACTGGCTCTGCTGCTTGGTTACACCAAGTATTGTTGCTTCCTTTGCGAGTGGAACAGTCGAGCAAGAGATTCGCATTACAGCAGAAAGTTCCCCGCAAGAAACTGGTGCCAGGGTAGAAGAATGTTGCACATGACCCATTCATAGATCCAAAGAAAATATTTCTTCCGCCTTTGCACATCAAACTTGAGCTAATGAAAAATTTCGTTAAGGCAATGAATAAGCAAAGTGAGGCCTTTGCTTATCTGCAGCAGATGTTTCCAGTGCTGCCAAGTGATGCCAAGATAAAAAAAAAGTGCTTTCATTGGCCCACAAATCCAAGATATGATGAATGATAGCCACTTTGATGGTCTTCTGCAGGGTGCAGAACATTTATCTGACACTTTTATCCAAAGCTACTTACAGTTATGACTGAGTACAACTTGAGCAATTGAGGGCCTTACTCAGGAGCCCAACAGTGGCAACTTGGCAGTAAAAGGGCTTGAACAAGCAACCTTCTGATTACAAGTCAAAGACCTTAGCCACTGAACTACTACTGCCTTTCAAGAAGGGCAGCCTACAAAAATGTTGTTTGCAGCTTTCTAGGCAACTAGAAAGCACCTGACTGCTTCAGGCATACAAATTTATGAAGTGCAACATGTCATTTAAGATACATTTTCTTCATTCCCACTTGGACTTCTTCCCAGACAACCTCAGCTCTGCGAGTGATAAACATGGTAAAAGGTTTCATCAAGGCATTGGAGTAGGTGTGAAAACACAGGGAGGGCGTGACCATACAGACGAATGTGCACACACATGCACACAAACACACGGGGAGACATTTGGGGGGAGGGGCCGTAACATGACACAACTTATCATAACGTCATGGATAAACAACCTGGTGAGTGAGCATAAGAATCACTGTGTTCATACCTGAGCAAATGCTTGATGGTGACAAGTTCCAAAAAGAAATCAACTTTGTGAGGTATTCAAGTTTAAAAGTACAACATTGCAAGACGTCAAACATCAATCTGAGAACATATAAAGGTGAGTATTAATATCTATATAATTTAGCAATGTTAGCCATATTTTAATGTTACAGTCAGGAATTAATTCAGTGAACATGAGGCTAATTAAATAAAGTCTGTAGCGTTAGGTCTGACAACAATTATGCTCTATCAAAAAATGTCATTAACGAGCTAATGTGTTGTTTGCTGACATTAATATGTTAATACTAACTAATGTTGTCTGAACTAGTCAAACAGCTTTCATGTGTTTTGCAAATGGCACAAGGGGCTGGACTTTCATAAATATCACCAATTAATTTTTGTTTGTTTTTTAATAAAGTACACTCATGGACAAAAAAGGCCAAACATATATTAAACTTTTAATAGTCTCAACAGCAAATAATTGCAAAATTTTGAAGTCCATTAAAATGCATTTATATAGTACTTTTTACAACAGTTGTTTTTACAACACCCAGACATGTTAATATGACTTTAAAACACTTAATCTTTTTATGATTTGATCTTTGTATACAAGATGACTCTGTAAGTGAATTTCCCTGTTTTAAGCTTTTTCCTCCAACACTTCACTGCAGCACTGAGCTGTGATTAGCAAGTGGTGGCACAAGTCTTAGTGCTTTTTTAAAATTCTTGTTTGTTTTCTGGCCAATTATTTATTCTTAGAACCTTTAATTAAATATTGTTTTTTGCCATTTTTTGCCCAAGAATATAGTTTGAACTAAATTTTTCTAAGTACCTATAGGTAACCAAACTAGATTTCTCTACAGGGTAGCTTTGCTCAACTTTCTCCAGTGTGAAGTAGATTGCAAATATATATTTTAAAAGGTAGCACCAAATGAGAACAGGCAAGGATTAGACAACAACAGAAAAACATGGGATGGTTACTTACTGGAAATCAGTTTTATCTGTTCTTGAAACATTTGCTTATCCACCTATAATGTGCCAACTTGGACAGAACCCTTTGTCATTAATATATGCATGCCAAAGGTTCCCTTTTTTTTTAAGATTTTGATTCTGGCAGTCCCATAGACTTCAAGTTAAATTGTACTATAAATTTGATGACAAAATGGAATCTGATTGTTCATAATGTTTAAAGTCAAATCTGGTATTGCTTTGTTGAATGTTGTTTGTGATGACTTATGTGATTACATACAGTTTATTTCAGCAGACATTTTAAAAATAATTCTCCAAAAACAACACCTGTTTTCAAAATCCATTGAGTTGAGCTGCTTTTATGTAGGCTAAACAAGCCTGTTAATGTAACAAATATAACACACGCTACATATTTCATATCAACCCAGAGTATATTTTCTGACAGTTACTTATCTTCGTTATGTGACAGTGTCATGAGTTTTTGCTTATAGAACATTAATATTCAAATTACAGTAACAGTTTTCTGTGTATCTTCCCTATGTTATGCGACAATAACACTAAAACATTTCCTTATTTTATGCAACAGTTCCACAACTGAGTAGTATTGTCTGTCATGGAACGCACGCCTCCCGTGAGTCATGGGGTTTGGCGTGCCATGTGAAGTGGGAGGATATTTGTTTGTGGCCATACCTGCACACACCTGCACCTTGTCTTGTCTATGTATATAAAATATATTAAACCTTGTTATTGTGTGCAGCGTGTTGGTCATTGTTGGTGTAACATGATGATGTTATGGCTTGTCTCGTCATTGTTAAATGTATTCGTGTTCATCGTTCATGTTATATGTGAGCGCCGCAGTGTTGTGTGTAATAAATGTTTGTCCAAGTGAAGAGAGGCTGTGCATTCTGCTCCATGCCCGTCGGTACTCGGGCAGCTCCGTTACACTGTCTACTTAAGTTTTCAGAAAAATGAAGATAATTTTTTTTTTCATTTACTACACTAACAAAGAGAATATAAAGACTAGAGAAATGTCGTTTTTTGTTATCTCCCTTTGGACATAATGGGAATGTAATGTTGCCGCTGGCCCAAGTGCCAATGGGCATGAAGCAGGATGCACAGACTCCCTCGATAGTGAAAGACATTTATTGACATAGAACACATACTGTGACAATGGCACTCACACATGTTTTGTGTGAGTGCCATTGTCACAGTATGTGTTCTATGCATCCTACCGACGAACATTGACTTATACATTTAACTAAACACAGGCTACAGCTACATTCAACATTGGCTACACAAATGTTCAACATACTTCAGCAAACAAACAATGACCAACATGATGCACACACTAGCAGAGGTTTAACTAGACAGACAAAACTCTTCATAACATGCGGGGGGAAGGAATTCCCTGATGACGAACCTGCCCTAGGGACGCGGTTCCTGACGCTTCCCTTTTTGGGATTGTGAACTCCAGGCTGCCGTACACACGCACACAGACACAGTACAGCCATGCCTGGTGCCCACCCTGCACAAGGCGGGCCAGGAACCTCTCACCTGGGCAACCTTCACTAACCAAGGAGAAAGGCACAATGCCTACCTCTCTCGGGTCAGTCCGATGCTTTCCCCACAAAGCGATGCGCCTACAAACAAACAATGGCCACAAACATACGCAAACAGAGGCACCTTCACTCAAACACTTCAGGCGCCATGCTGCAGCACCTGCTGTCAGCACAGGCACTGTAAATGTGTCCCCGGCCTTGACGGACATGCAGGGGTGCCCTTCCACCCTGGTTCCGGCCGTGCTCCTCCCCCGAACAGTCCTCCTTCTCCCAGCTGCTCTAGGAGTGCCCCAGAGGCGGTTTGCCTCCGAGGCTTTGGGCAGACCCCTCCAGTCCTGCTGCCATCCTGAGATCCTGCTGGCTCCACCCAACCGCCCTCTTATGGTCCTTGTGGGGCATTGCTACTCCTCGGCCCATGTCTGGTAGCCTAAGGCATCCCCCAAGAAATTCCTGGGGGTGTTCCCCTCCACCTCTGGAGTGGACGCAGATTTCGGTCATGCTCCTCTCCCCGATATCCTGGGATCCAGGCGGCAGCGCGGGGGGTGCCTATGCCCTTCCCACTAGGAAGTCCATCATTTGCTGAGGAAGCTGGTGTCCTGTGGTGGTTGGTCATTCTGTAACATTGCCGCTGGCCCGAGTGCTAATGGGCATGGAGCAGGACGCACAGACTCCCTCGATAGTGAAAGACATTTATTGACATAGAACACATACTGCGACGATGGCACTCACACACAACATTACGGACGAACATGACTTATACATTTAACTAAACATAGGCTACGGCTACATTTAACATTGGCTACACAAATGTTCAACATACTTCAGCACACAAACAATGACCAACATGATGCACACTCTAGCAGAGGTTTAAATAGACAGACACAAGAAGTTAAACCCCATGCAGGTGCATGCTATCACGGAGGGCATGGCTACAAATAAGGGTGAACCCCCCTGCATGCGGCAGACCAACCACGTGACTTGTGGGGGGGAGCGCATCCCGTGACAGGGAATTAATGTTCATAGAATGTGGACATGTCCAGTCAAAATGCTGGTGTAATGGGTGGGAGGTGGAGAGCAAACACATGTGCGAAGTGTTGACACCATTAACTCCGGAAGCCATAACAAACCAAACAGATTGAATTGAATAAATAAATAATACATTTAATAACCGACGGAGACTAACAATACAGAATAGAATGAAGAACAAACAGGCAAGAACAAACAGAACAAAAAAATAGTGAGGGTGAGAAATAGGCAACAAGGGAATTAAACATTAAGGAAGACTAACGGAGAACAATGAAGAGGTATAAAACTAGGACATGCAGGGAGAACACTGAACCAGGCTACACACGATAGACAAACCACAACCAAGACCAAAAAAAAGTAATCATATCTCAAAAGAAAAACAGATAACACTTCCATACATAAAAAGTGGAAAACAAACAGAAGCGAAGTGAGTGGAGAAAACCTAAAGAGAGCAGACTCAGACAAGCGAATAAAAAAAAGGGAAAGCAGCAGAGAAAAAAACACAGAGAGACAGTATAACAGACTAGTGAACAGAAGGAAATTAGTGAACATGTACAGGGAAAGTAACAAAGCCAGAGAGGGTAACTGGACCTGGAATGTAGGGAGAAAATATATGTAAACTAGAGAACTCAAGCAGGATATAGCAAAACAATGGCCAACAAACAAGAGATGCAGGAACAAGGTTTACATAGGACCACAATTAGGGACAAATTAGGAATAGATGGAGTTAAAGGGGGAAGAGATAGGGAACCATGGAGACACACAAAAACTGGAAAACACGGAAGTGAATAGGTTGCCAGGGAAACAGGGGATGCGCCGATCTGTGGGCGTGACAATAGCCCCCCCCCCCCCCCCCCCTAATGTGCGACTCCTGAAGTGTGGAGCAATCCAAGGAGTGGCCAGAAAAGAAACCAGAAGCAGGAACAGAAGAACAAGAGACAAACGAAGGACCATCACTAGAAATAGACATAGGGGCAGAGACAAAGCAAGAGGCAGACACAGGAGAGAGATAGATTGGTATTATGGCAAGGGGGAGCCAGGATGATGCGTTAAAGGGGAGATATCATTCCAACACTCCAAACTTTGGACCCAAGACCTAATGGGTCCATCCACAAAGCTCAACAAAGGAGCTGCTGACATGAGGACTTTCAAGACTAAAGATAAAATCTAAAAAATCCAACTGAAGTACCTGAAAGGCTGCTGGAAGATGTGAATGCAGCACTACAGACAATCACTACTGTGACCATCACTGAAAGCAACAGTGATACTTGAAGTGCTTGGCTACAAGATGAACATCATCAAGGAGTATTCTCCATGGAGAAGGAGGTTGGAATCCAAGATAAAAATCACATGTAGAGAAATCAGCCAGCTATCAGAAATGCAGAAAGGCATGGTGAAAGTACCTGAGAAGTCCAACAAGCTGTCCATCCCTGAGGCCTTGGAAACTGCCAAGTAAAGATTAACATCTCTGTCTGCCTGCCTGAAGAGATAAACAAGAGAAGCAGAAAATAAACTGGATGTTCTCCCATGAGTCATCCAAACTATTCTCGGTGGCAGGGTAATAACATAAGGACCGACCCACCAAAATGGAAAGGCATATGGGAGAAGGTGGCAATGCACCACAATACCCAGTGGTTAGTGAACCTGAGAGTAGACCACAGCAACCTCCCTGAAAAGGATCCAGTAATTATCGCAGATGTCCAAGAATGGGTCTCAAGCATAAAGAGGTGGGCAGCCCCATGCCCCAACTAATGGCTGAATAAGCTAACCATTCTCTATGAGCACTTGACAGCACAAATGAATCAGCTGATAACCACCCTGGATGGCTAACTAAAGGCCAGACTGACTTGATCCAAAGAACCCCCAGAAAGGGGAAGTTCTACCCAACTACTGGCCGATAACCTGCATTTGCACAACATGGAAGCTCCTAAGATGAGTAGTCACATGGCTCAATAAATGAGCAGGGCCCAGAAAGGCATTGGCAAAAATGCCAGAGAGCCAAGCACCATGTTGAGATGTTAGACCATACAGACCAATCTGTGTACCGCCTGGATTGATTACAAGAAACCTGTGATTCAATACCTGAAACAAGGATCTTGAAATGCTTGAGGCTTTATAACATCAACAGAACTGTAAGAGCCTTCATCGCAAACTCAACAAGGCTGTGGAAGATAACTCTAGAGACCAACTCTAGAGACCTAAGTCACCATCAAGTATGGGATTTACTAAGGAGATACTCTGTACCTGCCAGAACCCCCTCAGGGACTATACACTAAACACTGAGACTATACACTAAACAGGGGGCCAAGGACTAGTGAGCTACTATCCAAAATGAAACAACCAAGATCCAAGAGTACTCCAGAATTATGGCCCCAAGTGATGAAGGGCTTAGTGAATACCTCAGACAGCAGAAACCTAAGGAGGATGAAATTGAGGAGAAGCAGGGAGTTTATCATGGGAGGATAAACTCCTGTACAGTATGCACCACTGGCAAATAGTGGAAGTGGATGAAATGGAGAAATCCTACCAATGGCTGGTTCGATTGAAACATGGCCTTGTTTGTTAAGGTGTGGACATACAGGTAGGAGTGGTGAATGCATATTTATTTATTTAGTTTTCTTCCCCACACTTAACTGAACAGATGGGCACCGTTGTGTGGTATGTTGTATGGAATCTTTAGATTATACCACAAGTCAAGTCTTCTTGATGGACTAATATTACCCTTATGCAAAAACCTGTAAAAACTATGAATATTCACAGAAGCAAAACTTAGTGTAATATGTGGAACAGAAGTAGTGTGTAAATTTCATACTAAAATTAAAATAGTTTCTAACAGATATGGTGACTGTGAATTCTATGCCTATGCATAAGGTGACAGGTAGCCTAGTTTGTTGAGTCCCAAGACTGACTGGGTACTCCTGGTGAGTGACTTGACTGCAAACTGGAGGACTTTTAGTACCACTGGCCAATACTGTACTATTATGTGATTGTGCCCTTGAAAAAGCACTAATAGTCTACTGACCTAAGCTTTATTGCTCCAGACATTGATACCTTACACTGTTTTTATCCAACTTGGAAGTCAGGCAGAAAAAGTCAAAATCCAATTTTGTAAACTGACAATATGGTATAACTTAATAATAAAGGGGCAGGAAAGGGGAAACCTTTAATGATAATAGTAATAAACATTGACAGCGCCTGTCCAGAGTGACTTACATTGGCACTTTGTTTCTATGAAAGAAATCTTTATGTTAATGCATTAGGCCAGAGTCTAAGGATACCACTGAGCAGCTAGAACACTGTCAGAAAGAATACAATGAGGAACATTACATGCAAGGTTTTTTGCTGTCTAAGGATCAAATGCTTTTAAAAAGATCAGTCTATGTTTGAAGACAGGAATTAGATGTTCATGGTACTGTCTGGGTGCTAGTAAAGAGAAGAGTCTTGAGACGGGGGCAGTGGTTCAAGCTGTACCTAAATCATAAAGGATGAATTACACTATTTGAGGTTGCAGCGGATTTATAACATTTCAATTAATAAATAAAGCATACACAGTGTCCAGTCATTCTGATTTCATTTTATTTTCACAATTCCCAGTGAGCATAATTTTTTAAAGGTTGGGTGGTGGGTGATGATTAGCAATATGTGCTCTCAAAATGAAGGAAGAAAAAGAAAGGTAAATGCCACATTTTTGTTTTTTTTACTTATGGAATATATTAGTCAATCTAATGCTAAATAGGCAGCAATTATGAGTTGACTGCGGTACATTTTTAAAACACATTTTAAAAAAACACAAAAAGTATTAATTTTGACAATATAGAGCCTTTACTCAGCTAGTGTTTCTGGGATGCAAGCCTTTAGTTACCACACAATGCACATTAGTTCCTAGTTCCAGCTCACTTAGCTTGTTTGGTCACATACTTAGTGAGCATGAGCAATGAGCAAAGAATAGACCCCTGGTACGCTCTAACCAGATAATCTGGAGCGCATGCCTGTGACACTGGCTAAACATATGCAATCATGGACATTTTTTAGTAGACACTTTGATCAGCAATACTTTCAGACATCATGTTCAGGAAGAGACTTACTTTAGCTGAAGTTTATGTGGAGTTGTTTGGGTGCAGTTATGAACTGGAAGTTGAGAATGATGGTTCAGTGACTTCTGAACCAAACGTGCTTAGTTAACTGCCCAAATCACCATGGGAGGCTAGTTTTTTGTTTTTCATTTTTTTCCTTTTCTTACTGACAAAAACACCTGGGTCATTGTCTATATTACTTACTGACAAACTAAACCAAACTTTCAGCATTACTTACTACCCTCACTGTGCTGCAGGAGGGGTCACGATTAAAGTTACATGCATCTTTCTTTCTGCTTGTTAATGCATCTGACCATCTTGGGTTCCCCTTGTGGTATACTTTGCATTGGTAGTTGTTGCTGACTGGGATGCAGTTACAAGCAGCTGCTTCTCTTCCTTTGCCCAGCAGATGGAGGGGAAAATGGAGCCAAAGCGTGTGCTGGTGACAGGAGGCAGCGGTCTGGTGGGGAAGGCCATTGAGCGAATAGTGATGGAGGAAGGGGGTGCTAGAGAAGGAGAGGAGTGGATCTTCCTGTCCTCCAAAGATGCCGACCTAACGTGAGTCTCAGTTTCTCAAATTTAAGAATTATTAAAACAATAATCCAAACAGTGAACACACATGCAATGTCTTATCTGTCTTAGATCGCACAAGCTATGTTTTGCTGGCGCATGACTGTAGCTGACTAAGTGGGTAAATAAATAAAGCAAGTGAGGCGTCTATGTTTTCGTCTAAGGGGCCTCCATTTTTTGAAACAGCTGCCAATCATGCCAATTGCACCTGTAAAATGCTTATTAAGTAATTTGCTATCAAGTGATTTATTTGATTGTGTCAGTTCAAGCCCGCGCTTGGTACATGACTTGTAATCGGATGATTGCTAGTTCAAGCCCCACCACTGCCAAGTTGCCACTGTTGGGCCCCTGAGCAAGACCCTTAACCCTCAATTGCTTAAGTTGTACTCAGTCATAATTGTAAGTCGATTTGGATAAAAGTGTCAGCTAAATACCATAAATGATTTCCATGAGACAGATTCAATTTTAGAGTTTATGATGACAAATGTATAAAATACAGTGCAAGAAAATTTTAAGATATGCGTCTTTTATATCTGTAGCTGATAGGTGGCCTAACATTTTAGATTTAGTTGATGCTTTTATCTAAAGCAACTTACAATTATGAAAACTTGGGAATGGGTTTGAACCAGCAACCTTTCAATTATAAGTCAAGTACTTTAACCACTGAGGTACCAGAGAACTTTATAACCAATTGTCCAAATGTCTTGGCTGGCACTGGAAATCTATTTCTATAGTTCTAATTTCATGCACAAAGGTTTTTTTAAAAACAATAATAATTGCATTTAGTTTGTTAACCCATAATATAAATTGAATGGTTGGGATCCTGGAGTCTCATCTGGATGAGAAAGAGAAAGTTATGAAAACATATTTAGAAAGTATCATGTAGGGTCAGCATTCATTTTATTTTGGAAATATTTCTTAAAATAATGTGCAGCTTTAAAGATGTTTCATATAGAAATCAAATAATAAATTAGCAACATTGGTAACACCAAGGTCTTTTTAGTAACTTTTAGTTGCACAAAAACAAAAACAAAAAACCCTAGGGTTTGTTATTTTTGTTTTAAAGGGAGAATGATAAGGGGTGTTGCACTCTAAATGAATGATACATTGAAAAGAGAGAATGAAAGAAGATTCTGTGCCAAGATTCTTCTGGAAACCAGACTGAACCAGTGCTTGTTATTCCTTAAAAAAGGAGAACTGTTGCGGAATGGTTTATTTTAAGATCAAAACTGGGATAATCAGAAAGATCCAGGGATCCAGATGGTTTTCTCTTAAGAAGCTTGGGAGCTGGAGCTGTTGATGAATTGTGATCTCTAATTTCTAATTTCTACTAATAAAACTCGAGTAATCTGAGATCTATTTTTGTCCTGATCATTGGTTAATTTAGATACTGTATGAATTTTATATTGTTGTATTTTCATCTTGAAAAACAAGTGGATCTAGTTATAATGACACTGATAGCTACTGAGACCTTTGTAAAACCTTTGATAAAAAAGGTTGGAGGAGACAAAATTTCATTGTACCAATAAATGATTGACAAATGCTTCTTGGCCCTGCTGACACAGGTCTTCAGATTGCAGTATTCTCCTTTTTGGAGCAGTTGTCTTGAACTGTCTTAAAACTGATTTCACATTCACTTTCAACAACAATGAATTAGAATCTAATTTCCAATTAGAGTCATCCCTAACTAAGTGTTAATGGAATTAATTTTAGTCTAGGCACATTGATATTTTATTGTGTCTATTAAGTGGCTTGTGGTGTGTCCCTGTGATGAAAACTGGAGGTTTTCTCAGAGCAGTACATTGCTGTCTCTTGTTTTAGAAATGCGGCTCAGACGAGGGCTATTTTCAAGAAACATCATCCCACGCATGTAATCCATCTTGCGGCCATGGTGGGTGGCCTCTTCCGGCACTTGAGACAGAACCTGGATTTCTGGGTAACAAACTGCACACATAAACTTATATAGGCAAATATACGAATTATTTTGTTTTAGTGTGTTTTGACTGCATTTTCATTTTTCAGAGACAAAATGTGGCCATCAATGATAATGTGCTGCACACAGCTCATGAATTCGATGTGGTCAAAGTTGTCTCCTGTCTGTCCACATGCATCTTCCCAGACAAAACCACCTACCCCATTGATGAGACTATGGTAAACACTCTCAACATCGTTCTCAACATCCTGACCTCGTGTTGGAGTGTTCACCTAGCAAACACACAAAAAAATAAGACATTAAGTAATAAATAATACACCAAACTGTTCATGTTCATTATTCTCCCTCAGATCCACAATGGTCCTCCTCATTGGTCTAACTCAGGTTATGCTTATGCCAAACGGATGGTTGATGTCCACAACAGGTGAGGAGTTGTATACAGACACTCCTGTCTCCCTATGATCAGTGGTTACTAGTTACTAATTTGTTTATAGCAGGGCTGTCAACCTTTTATTTGAAGGAATCCAGAATGATACTTCCTACAATCAATACAACACACTTTTATTATTATTTATTATTATTTTATTATTATGATTACAAGGCAGGTATGCTACTACTATTTAGGATTAATCCAAAGTATACTGGGACATGTTGCAGTCAGAAAAGCACTAATCTCTACAGTCTGTTTGATTTTGATAATGTGCTGTATTCTAATGTGTTTGGGGAACACTGATGTGTTGCAGGGCTTGTTTTCAGCAGTATGGACGGAGGTACACTGCTATAATCCCCACAAATATATTCGGTCCCCATGACAACTTCAGCATAGAAGATGGCCATGTTCTGCCAGCACTTGTCCACAAGGCCTACAAAGCAAAACGTAGGGAATACACACACACAGGCACCCCCTCGACACTCTCTATACTAATTAATATAGTAGCCACATTACAGGATAAATATGTAATTTTAACTTGCAAAGTGAATTAATTTAGAAATCTGCTTAAAATTTATATGAATAAGATGAAATGAAACTGCTATCAGTCTTCTATTTTCTTTGATGCCTCAGGACTAAACCAGTGTAGCATAACACATTATCATTATTATATCATTGTTTTCAACATCATATCTCAGTTTTTATAGTTTTCTTTTTTCCGCCATTTGAAAATGCCTGCTCTTTTACATTGTGTGAAGATTTCACTTCAGTTTGTAGAGAGGATAAATTACCAATCTGTAATGTTTTCCAGGATTGTGAGATGCTAGAGTTGTTTCAGAGCTAGTCCAAAATTAATGAGTATGAATAAAGTTAAATATCTAAAAATGAAAAATTAAGTTTCTTACCATTTACCACATTTCCTTTCATTTTAAAAATTAAAAGTATATATTATACTAAAAATAGGAAAGAAAACTTTAAAAAATATTTATTTTGGTTGTCTCATTATTATTGATCTCCAGCTATGCATTTCTGACAATGGAGATTTATTTCAAACTGGAGTTTATGTATGATTTTATTGTGTTCTTTAAACAATAAAAAGTGAGTTAACAATTAGAATGAGAAAATTAGGGTAAAATTATATTCTTGGTTGTTTTTGACATTTATACATATTGTTTTGCTTCCTTTATGGCCACCTCATTTAGGCTAGAATTTAGTAGCAGTAAGTCACACAAAAGGGTTCTCTGAAAGAATTCTCATGACCAAGCCTTGTAACTCCACATACCTTGTATAAATTAAATATACATGTATTTTTGTAAATAAGTATAAAACAGGTTCAGTGTTGTAAACATTTACATTTTCTGAAAGTTTCATACATGTATGCCACGTTTAGAACGTTTTTTTGTTTTTGTTTTTTTTTTTTTTTTTCTTAGCCAGTAAAGTGACTGCTTCGGAAATAGAGGCTTTTGTCCGACCGCGGCAATATATAGGGCCATCATTATAATATATAACTATTTCAAGCATAGCAACCATGTTGACAAGCTTGTATTTATACTTTACCCAAAATGTCTTTTCCATGTTTCCATAGTATCTTTGTTTCTCACCAGAGCTTGTGCATTCATGTGTATGTTAGTGACTGGGACACCTTTAGAGGTGTGTGGCTCTGGGAGTGGCCTTCGGCAGTTCATCTACTCCCTGGATCTGGCTCGCCTCTACCTGTGGGTGCTGAGAGAATATGACGAGGTGGAGCCCATCATATTATCAGGTGGTCAATCTCTCCACATGACACAATTCAGCAATATTTTAATTAAATCTCTCTGTGTATTTTCTCTCTAAATCACACATTCTGTTTCAGTTGGAGAGGAGGATGAAATTAGCATTAAGGATGTTGTTGATGCTATTGTTGGAGCCTTTGAGTTCACAGGACCTGTGGTTGTATCCTTTCAGGCATACTCACACATAGATCAGTGAAGATTTTTTTTGGTTATATGATTATTACCACAAATAAATAATTTTGATCCTAATCCCGAAACTCCAACTACTACAACAACACATAAAACTAATAAAAATAATAGATTAACAGATTTTTGAGTGATTTCTCTGGTCCCTCCTGATGTAGTGTAATATTGTAAACATTGTATGTGTCCCCTCTTGTAATTCTTTTTATTCTGTTATGGAAAATTGGTTCTCATATCCAGAGTATAGTACACAGACTGGCAGTTTGGTCTTTGACTTTTTTTCTTCAGTACGATACCAGCAAGTCCGATGGTCAGATGAAGAAAACAGCAAGCAATGCTAAACTCCGCCGATACCGTCCAGACTTCACCTTCACACCCTTCCACACAGGTAAACATCTCCAATCACAACAAACGCACACAAAATGTCTACTTCAGATACTCACAGTACTCAGGATAACACCTTCTTTCTTCAGCTGTAAAGGAGACTTGCAATTGGTTTGTGGCCAACCTTGACAAAGCCCGCAAATGAGGATTCTGCCAATACAATAGTAGAGAGTACAGGAGACAATACAACGTTGAAAGATGCAATGTCTGTGATCTTGAGAAACACTAAATGTCCTGGGAGGGTCATTAAATAGGAGGAGTGTCTTTTTTGGAGGGTATTCTTAGTCATAAAGGTGCGATTGTGGTTTTTGGTTCTCGATGTTCCTCAAAGTTGCGCTTGCCTATTCATTAATTGACTTTGGGTCATTTTTACAGTTTTAATAAATAATAAAGTAATGAATTAATAAACCTGATAATAAAACTGATTAATTGTGATTAATTTACGATCTGCTTTTCTTCACTTCCTATGACGATACGGCCCTTCCCTCCTCCTCAAATGTCTAGGTGTGTGTGTGTGTGTTAGTTGGTAGTGCGACACACTCTTGTGTGGCACTCTCAAACTTCTCTCTCACATGAGTTCATACACCGCCACCATTCCCCGTTGTTCTCTCATGAGCTAATCTCATGACTCCAGGTGCCAGACCTCCCAACCGTCCTTGAACATTCTTTCCTGCTAAAAACAAGTTGATACTCCCTGCTGCTGCACCCCTGCCCAGCAACAGTTAAGCGATAACTCTCATACTCCATGACTTCTCTATTCGCCTTTCTTGCAGACTGGTCAAATTGAGGGCAAAGGTCACTTAAAGGTCACATATTCCTTACTTCCTCCTTTAAGCAAGCATTAAGCATTTTCCCTCACAGTGTGCGTTCCTGTATCTGTCTTTCTCCTAGTCCCAGTATTCCCCTCCGCACTCCTGCTTGCGCTCGCCCCATGGTGGACTGCCCGATCCTCTGGCCTCGCCGTTTGGCGTTGGTCTCGGGTCCGCAGCCCGTTAGGCTGGCATGCCCTTGGGGGGGGGGGGGGGGGTTCTGTCACGATACGGCCCCTCCCTCCTCCTCAAACGTCTCGGTGTGTGTGTGTGTGTGTGTTAGTCGGTAGTGCCACTCCCTCTTGTGTTGTCCACCTGATCCTTGTTGTGTGTAATCGTCTTGAGTGTGTGTATATATATATATATGTCTCATGTGTTGTCGTATATTTGTCGGTCTTTGATGTAATGTAGCATGTGGCTCAATGTTTGTGGTTTAGGCACCTGTTCTATGAGTTTCTGCATTCCCAGTAAGCTCTAATTATACCCTGTTGGAGCACTGTTTATTACATTGTTGCCAGCCTGCAGGGCTGGTTAGATAAGCCTTTGGGCAGTTTTAGGGTTTTACCCTCAGGGTGGCCCAACCCCGCAGAACAATGTGGGCTAGGCAGTGAAATCAGCAGGTAGCAGCGGCATGCCCAGGATCTGGCTACGGGGTCTGTCACACCTAATTCACATTATTAGGTAAACTTTATTAAGTGAAAGGTTACAGTGGAGAGTGAGTGGGAGAATTACAGCAACCTCAGAACAGAAGCCACACTAACGCATGGACAGAAAGGATGTTTATAGAATCAGTTTGATACATATTTACTTTTTTGAGCCTTTACACAAAGAGTGTGCAGTTTGAAACCAAGGGTAAATTCATTAAAACAATAAATTATGTACCTTTCATAATAAGACCTTGTAAATTCAATGCCAAATGTACTAGTCTTTTGCTGCATGCTGGCATGGACACTTTTGCTGTGTAAGATGCATTACAATATCCAACACTCTTCACCAGCCTCACTTCTCACAACTAGGCACTGTTCCAGCGCATCTGAATATTGACTGTGTACACCTGTTCATCTGTTTCTCATTTCCCTATCTGTTTTCCCTATTTATGCACCCTGTTGCAAAGTTTTGTTTCTGCTTTGGATAAAGTTTCTGAGCTTCAGAGCCTTTCTAGTTATTGTTTGTCATGCATCAACCTGAGTCTGCCTGTTACTTCATGTTTCTGGTTGCTTTATCTATTACGGCCTGAGTGCCATAGGGCATTGAGCAGGACGTACATGCTCCCTTGACGGTGTGAAACATGTAATGATGTAAAACAAAGGATACTCATGGCACTCACACATAATAACACTAATAGACAGGAATACACAAACAGAATAAACAGTAACAACGACAACATAAAATGACAAACACTGGGTTACATTAACAGTAGCTACACACTCATTGACACTAACATTCGACACCCAACTGACATACACTCAACATTAACGCCGTGCAGGTGCATGCCATCATGGAGGGCACCTGGAGTCATGTTACCCATCACTGCATCAATAGTAAAATCAAAATCAAGACATCAATAAAATGTGTTATTAACCCGTTGGTGTTACAGAATAATAATATTCTCTCTCTCTTTTTTTTTTTCTACATAATCAGAGGCATCAAACAATCAATTTCATACCAATATTGGAAAGTTATTTACTATTTACTCTACATCAGTTGGCTTCAGTCATCTGCACAACGCTGACACTGTCATCCTCCATACTAAACCAAACTTTCCCAAGTGGCCCTGATCCGTGACTCGTCAGAGTCGACTCTTGACCACTCGTGTCTGTCGACGGGAGGGGACTCCGGTGCCACTGTTTCCTTATAGTCCACCTTTTGGAGTCTACACATTTTGCTCCAGTGTCGTCACACTGCGCCGGGTCCCAGACCCTCAAGGTCCCAGACCTCCCTACAACAGCCGCTGGATCCGCCTTACCCTTGGTTCATTCTACGGTCGATTGCAGCAATCCGGATCCTGCCTCTGGAACTCCTTTCTGCCTTCAGATATGGGGTTTAGGAGATGAGGATATTTATCTTTTTTCCTCACGGATGTCTCCCTCTCAGTTGCAGGGTACAGAGCTGTGCAATCCTGCCAACTATGCCAAATTGTGGAGGAAAAATCAATAGGACTCGAGCCAGATGTGCAGATGAGTGAGCTTTATTGGTTCTGTCCCTTATGCATCGAGGGGGAGAAGCCTCAAACTTCTCTCTCACATGAGTTCATACACCGCCACCATTCCCCGTTGTTCTCTCATGAGCTAATCTCATGACTCCAGGTGCCAGACCTCCCAACCGTCCTTGAACATTCTTTCCTGCTAAAAACAAGTTGATACTCCCTGCTGCTGCACCCCTGCCCAGCAACAGTTAAGCGATAACTCTCATACTCCATGACTTCTCTATTCGCCTTTCTTGCAGACTGGTCAAATTGAGGGCAAAGGTCACTTAGAGGTCACATATTCCTTACTTCCTCCTTTAAGCAAGCATTAAGCATTTTCCCTCACAGTGTGCGTTCCTGTATCTGTGTTTGTCCTAGTCCCAGTATTCCCCTCCGTACACCTGCTTGCGCTCGGCCCATGGTGGACTGCCCGATCCTCTGGCCTTGCCGTTTGGCGTTGGTCTCGGGTCTGCAGCCCGTTAGGCTGGCATGCCGGGAGTCATGCCCTTGAGGGGGGGGTTCTGTCATGATACGGCCCCTCCCTCCTCCTCAAACATCTCGGTGTGTGTGTGTGTTAGTCGGTAGTGCCACTCCCTCTTGTGTTGTCCACCTGATCCTTGTTGTCTGTAATCATCTTGAGTGTGTGTATATATATATATGTCTCGTGTGTTGTCGTATGTTTGTCGGTCTTTGATGTAATGTAGCATGTGGCTCAATGTTTGTGGTTTAGGCACCTGTTCTATGAGTTTCGGCATTCCCAGTAAGCTCTAATCATACCCTGTTGGAGCACTGTTTATTACATTGTTGCCAGCCTGCAGGGCTGGTTAGATAACCCTTTGGGCAGTTTTAGGGTTTTACCCTGAGGGTGGCCCAACCCCGCAGAACAATGTGGGCTAGGCAGTGAAATCAGCAGGCAGCAGCGGCATGCCCAGGATCTGGCTACGGGGTCTGTAACACCTAATTCACATTATTAGGTAAACTTTATTAAGTGAAAGGTTACAGTGGAGAGTGAGTGGGAGAATTACAGCAACCTCAGAACAGAAGCCACACTAACGCATGGACAGAAAGGATGTTTATAGAATCAGTTTGATACATATTTACTTTTTTGAGCCTTTACACAAAGAGTATGCAATTTGAAACCAAGGGTAAATTCATTAAAACAATAAATTATGTACCTTTCATAATAAGAGCTTGTAAATTCAATGCCAAATGTACTAGTCTTTTACTGCATGCTGGCATGGACACTTTTGCTGTGTAAGATGCATTACAATATCCAACACTCTTCACCAGCCTCACTTCTCACAACTAGGCACTTTTCCAGCGCATCTGAATATTGACTGTGTACACCTGTTCATCTGTTCCTCATTTCCCTATCTGTTTTCCCTGTTTATGCACCCTGTTGCAAAGTTTTGTTTCTGCTTTGGATAAAGTTTCTGAGCTTCAGAGCCTTTCTAGCTATTGTTTGTCATGCATCAACCTGAGTCTGCCTGTTACTTTGTGTTTCTGGTTGCTTTACCTATTACGGCCTGAGTGCCACAGGGCATTGAGCAGGACGTACATGCTCCCTTGACGGTGTGAAACATGTAATGATGTAAAACAAAGGATACTCATGGCACTCACACATAATAACACTAATAGACAGGAATACACAAACAGAATAAACAGTAACAACGACAACATAAAATGAGAAACACTGGGTTACATTAACAGTAGCTACACACTCATTGACACTAATATTCGACACCAAACTGACATACACTCAACATTAACCCCATGCAGGTGCGTGCCATCATGGAGGGCACCTGGAGTCATGTTACCCATCACTGCATCAATAGTAAAATCAAAATCAAGACTTCAATAAAATGTGTTATTAACCCGTAGGTGTTACAGAATAATAATATTATTCTCTTTTTTTTTTTTTATACAATAAGAGGCATCAAACAATCATTTTGTTAAAACATTTGACACCAAACTGACATACACTCAACATTAACCCTGTGCAGGTGCGTGCCATCATGGAGGGCGTGGCAACAAAGTCCCCTGCACACGCAGGCCATACCATGTGACTCGTGGCGGGGGAAGCATTCTGTGATATTACCCTCATGTGCTTTTGCCTCTTTATGGTACTACTGTTTTACAACACAGTGTGTAAATGCAAAATGCAACTAGCTTGCAGAATTGGTGGTGTTTTATTGGAAAATGCTCTTCCCCCTGGCTATATTGTAACTAATTCTAGGAACTAAGAAATTAAGCATTCTGAGAATGCAGTAGGCATTTAAATGTTGTCCATTTCTTATTTTCTCTGCATTTGTGGAACTAAGCTTTACAAAACAGCACTTTGTTTTTTTTCAGTGACTTTACACAATTTTATTTCTTTTATAAAGTCTTCTTGTAAAGATGAGCGGTTATGAGGCAGGCACATACGGAGCGAAGAGAGAGCTTTATTATGGGTAAATCCAGAATCGGAAACAAAAACATATATAACGAAACACAGAAGCAAAACAAATACACAAGGCTGTAATGTGCAGGTGTGTGCTATCAAGGAGGGCGTAGTTACAAATAATGTGAATCCCACTGCACGCAGCGGGCCATACCACGTGACCAGTAGCAAGAGGCGTGTTTGTGACACAGACAAGGTAACCATGACAATATGGATGCTAGGAGGTGCCAAAAGTGACGGTTTTCTCTTTTTTCATTCTTTTTCTTTTATGTTCCATGTTGAGAAAAATCACAGAGGTTGCACTAGAAATGAATGGGGGTGAACCCACTTCATATATATTTGAAAGCTTTGATTAAGAAACAAAATAGCATTAAAAGCATATACGCTTTATTCCTCACTTGCATATTTTCACTGAGGTAAATATGATTTGTTTAGCTTTTATCTTTTTTAAATGTTTTCATTCGAAAAAGGCAATTGTCCTGATCATCATGTAAAATCATGTAAAAATCATCATCATGAGAAAATGGGAAACCCATAAATGATTTAATGGGATTAACACTGACAGGTGCACATGCACATCTCATTTGAGGCTTTTCAGATGCATGCCAACTATAACTTAATTGTAAAATGACTATAAAATGAAATTTGGTGTCCTGCACACACCAGTGAAAAACAAAAATTAGTGAAAAGAGAAGGAAAAGTCATATCTGTATGGAAAATATGAAACAAGATAAGTTATTTTAACCATAACAAATGCTATGCTGATGATACCCAATTACTCGTTCCAGTAGCTGCCTGCATCAGATTTAAAACCTTGATAATTGCCTACAAAGCCAAAAAATGGACCAGCCCCTCCATACATGATGTCAATGGTCAAAGCCTGAGCCATTACTTGAGTACTTCCCAACTTCAAGTACAGTTCAGCTTGAAATACCATGCTTCAAGTCTCATGGAAGACAAGCATCAAAACTCTCTACTCTGGATCCTAGATGGTGGAACGAACCTCTGCTTGCTGTCCAGACAGCAGAGTTCCTTGCAGTCTTCAAACTCATCTATTTGTGGATTATTTAAATGACCACTGACACTGCTCCTATGTTGACTAACTAAAACTCTAGTATTTATTGTAGAGTATTGTTTATTGCACTGATGTTTACTGCTCCTATGTTAACTAGTACATATTGTTTATAGCACTGATTGTTGTCTGAGATAGAGCTTATGTATTTTGCACTTCTAGGCATCAGCATTGATCCCCTGTATTTCAATACCTGTATTCTAGTTCAATGGTATCTTGAATTCTAATGTATTGACTGACTAGGATGTATTCAAGATGAAGCATATTATACTTGTTTCGGGATGTTGTGAACTATCTAGAGGAAGTAAAAGTCTTAACAAGGTTTTCGTAGGTGAACCTGCGAAAGGATCATTAACGGGTAGCGCTGCCCGGCGTGCCTCCTCCCCATCTCGACTTCGCCGTCCCCCATCAGGCCCAGGTTCGAAAGGGTTTGGGGTACACGCGATCGGTTGTAGGTCAGGCTGGACAGAAGGCATAAAGGAGGAGCCTAGTCCCTCCCACCTCTTCCTCTGCCTCTTCCGTGTGTTGTCCTCCCCCACCCCGGTAGTCTCTGGGTCCACGCGTGAGACGCGTCGTTCAAAAAACTCGCCATCCCTGCTTGTCAGGCAAAAGCTGGTTTCTCCTCTCATGCCGGTAGAAGAGCACCTGCGAAAACAGGGATCATGGGTCCGTCCCACCCTCCTTCTCACTCACACAGCCTCTGCCTCTGTCCACGCGAGGGGTTTTCCTATTTCTGTGTCCTTTGTCACTCTCCCCGTCCCTACTTGCTGACAAGTGGACGTTCCCGTTAAGGGGTGCGAGTGCTGCTCTTCGTGGGACAGGTTATGGTCCTCCTGTGTTCGTCTGCCGACCCGTTCCCCTGCTTCTCTCCAGAGAGTCTCAGGGGGACCCTAGCAGGTACCTAGGGTGAGTTTCCCCCTTTCGCGTGGATGGGGCAGACATGGAGAGCTGCAGTTTAAAGACTGACCCGTCTGTGATGTGGGGCACGTGGGAAAGTGCAACCCCATGCTCATTTCAACAGTTGCAGATGGGGGCACCTGACTTGTTTGTGTAACCTCAAACCTGTGTTTTTGTCATGGTGAAAGGCCTAACTGAGCCTAAAATAGGAGTAGAACTCTTAGCGGTGGATTACTTGGCTTGTGCGTCGATGAAGAACGCAGCCAACTGTGAGAACTAATGTGAATTGCAGGACACATTGATCAACATTTCGAACGCACATTGCAGCCCCGGGTCCATCCCGGGGCTGTTCCTGTCTGAGGGTCACTATTCCTATCTGTCGGAGCCGCCTTCCGCTGCGGGAGGGGTGTCGGCGGTCAGGGCTCCGGCAGGGAATAATGAGCTAGGAATAATGGAATAGGACTCGCGTTCTATTTTGTGGGTTTCCTAAACCAGGGCCATAATTAAGAGGGACGGCCGGGGGCATTTGTATTGTGGCACTAGAGGTGAAATTCTTGGACTGGGGCAAGACGGATGAAAGCAAAAGCATTTGCCAAGAATGTTTTCAATAATCATGAATGAAAGTCAGAGGTTCGAAGATGATCAGATACCGTCATAGTTCTGACCATAAACTATGCCAAACCACAATCCGGTGGCGTTATTCCCATGACTCACCGAGCAGCGTGAGGACACGGAAAGGATTGACAGATTGATAGCCCTTTCTCTATTCTGTGGGTGGTGGTGCATGGCCGTTCATAGTTGGTGGAGCAATTTGTCTGATTAATTCCGATAATGAACGAGACTCTGGCAAGCTAAATAGTTACACGACCCTCTGCGGTCGGCATCCAACTTCTTAGAGGGACAAGTGGCGTTCAGCCATGCGAGATGGAGCAATAACAGGTCTGTGAAACCCTTAGATGTCCAGGGCTGCACACGTGCCACAATGGTTGGATCAGCGTGTGTCTACCGTACACTGAGAGGTGCGGGTAATCCGCTGAACCCCATTCGCGATGGAGACTGGGGATTGCAATTATTCCCCATGAACGAGGAATTCCCAGTAAGCGCGGGTCATAAGCTTGCGTTGATTAAGTTCCTGCCCTTCATACACACCGCCCGTCGCTACTACCAATTGGATGGTTTAATGAGGTCCTCGGATCTGCCCCGCCGGGGCTCCTCGCGGGCCTCGGCAAAGCGCCGAGAAGTCCATCAAACTTGACTATCTAGAGTAAATGACAAAACACTTTTGTAAGTTGCTCTGGATAAGCTAAATTCCATAAATGTAATGTATATGTAATGTACTATTGCTTATTTGTGTATTTGAGAACATGTATTTTTGAGAATGTGTATTCCCCTTATACAGAGGGATAATGTGAATATAAGGAAGCTGCTACATTGGACTTTTAGAAACTAAACATATATTTAAGGTTAGGTGGCAATATCATTTTAGTTAAAACTATAAATGTACAAAAACTTGCACATTTTCACTTATTTTTAATACACTATTTTAGCTCTATTCATGTTGCTGAAACCAAAGAGGGAAAGCTGGTGACAAACATGATAATTGTAATCCAGTTTACCATGCAAGAGGCCACTTTTCCTGTAATGCTGGAAAACCTGTCATCTGTCATCTCTTGGGACAGATGAATCTCAGGCTTCAGGTTCAACTGCTTTTTTTTTTTCCCATCAGTGCTTGAAAAAGGAATTTGTTTCACTTACCACTCAAACACAAACAGCAAACACCCATGCATCTGACTCGTTGTCTCTACGCACACACACACACACACAACTAAACTTTGTGAAAAACACAATACATTGGAATTTAGGGGAGAACATTGTTAAATTTGTAGGGTAGAGTCTTCATGTGTGTTTGTTTGTGTTGCCACCTCTTGTGTCACCTTCTGAGGAGGACGAGCCCCAAAGCTCCATCTAAGGCTCTGCCCAGGGCACAAGTAAGCAGCCTCAGGTGACTGATGGAGAGGCAGCATCGTTGGCAGAGGATGACACTCCTCCCCCTAGGGCAAGGACCTATGCCTAAGCCTCGGGTAGGCAAAATGGCAGCGGCACCGGGTAATGGCATTTAGCTGATGCTTTTATCCAAAGTGACTTACAATTATGAGCGAGTACAGCTTGAGCAATTGAGGGTTAAGGGCCTTGCTCAAGGGCCCAACAGCGGCAACTTGGCAGTGGTGGGGCTTGAACCGGCACTCTTCGAATTACAATTCAAGTACCTTAACCGCACACAGCCAGTGTGTTTCCCTCCACGCATGCACCCAGGGTGAGGAAAGCCGCCGCCAATGGAGCCAGCGATGAACACTCCCCCCCCAGGTTGGTTGGCCTCTGACCCAGCTGACAGCTGGGGTCCCCCCCCCACTAATTTGTGTGGGGTAGTGCCTGTCCCCATTACGTTAAACATGCCTGTCACTTTGTTCACCTCAGTGTCTGTGTCCGTCCCAGTTAGTGTGTGTTCCTGTAACTGTCGTCATGTTCGTCTGTGTTACCACGCCCTCTTGTGTCGTCCACCTGTTCTGTGTTTTGTGCAATCGTCTTGAGTGCATACATGTCTCTTGTGTTGTAGTAGGTGTTGTTGGTGTTTAAGGTGTACAGAGCGCGAGTGTTGTTTTATGTAGTAATCGTGTGTGCAATAAATGTCAGTTTAATCGTGCCTCTTCCCCGCATCCTGTTTGCAATGAATCATCGCAGTAATAATTTTAACTATTTATTAATGATCAATAATTCAGTCTTAACCCATGAAAGTCACCAATTTGATAGGTGATTCTCATTTACCAAACATTACAATATCATTCTTGGCTCACAGACATAACTAAGGTATGTTTATTGAATAAGCAGAGATAGGAAAATATGCATGACAATCATTGACCATGGTTCTACTAATGACCAGAAGTATCGAGTTCACTAGAATCAATATAACAATCATAATGCAACCAAGCCAAAATTAACAAAGGATTCATGGTGGATAAAGAGTAGCTAACTAGGCTAATAAAGAAAAGAGAATGAAAAGTTTTTTTAAAAAAAGGGGTTTTGTTTTGTTTTATTTTTAGTTTTTTTTAAGCAACCTGTGGAAATGACCAACTGGGCATTTTACTGATCAAACAAAGACCAACAAACTGATTAATAAAATGAGATTCGTGGTGAAAGAGCATGACTAAAAGTATAACAGAAGACTCAGTAGAAAAAAGGGACATCATTGTGCCAGAAGGAGAATTAATTATAGGATTGAGGAGGCTGTATCACAGATGAGAGGAAAGAGTATACTGACCTAATTATATGTATAAACAATAAAGTTACTATTCATACCAATTGGTAAGGTAAAAAATGGAAATACCTGATCTTACGATTCGCTGCCTCGACCATGTAAAAACATCCGAGTGGTTCTGATGAATGAGCAATGCTGTGGAAAATGGACAATCCATCAGTGCATGAGAGATGAAGGCCAGTGAAGTACAATGGAACTCCACCTTAATCAACACAGCCAGAGGAGTTTGATATAAGCTGTGATGAACAAAATCCAAAAAGAAAAACAATAAGAAATGAGTAAACTAACAAAAACTAAATAAACTAAGACATGAGATTCAAGTCTGCTTAGTGAGAGGATATTGACTTTGTTCAAAGAAAAATGAGAGTCTTGATTTCTCTTTGGGGGGGTTGTATAGGGGGTAGAACTTTTCAGGTATATGTTGTGGGACAGGGCATGCCTGGTTCATGCATATTCCAAAGCCTTTGCGTTCACAATGGGGGAAAGGAATTCCTGTTGGAAATATAAGAATGCAGGAGGAGATAGGACCCACCTCAAATCAATTAAACAAAGAAAATCATACATTTTGCACCATTTTCTACCTCCCGGTCTTGAATGATGTTCATAAAACAAACCCTAGGATGTGTGGAGCAACTGAATAATCAACCTATATTCTTTTCCATTTCCTAGAAGTTACAAACTACAGATTTTAATATATTGTCCAATTGGTTAAAATAAGATCTATAGTAAACACAACTAGGAGTGGTTAACAATTTGTTTACATTAAGCAGTTGGTTGGAAAAGTTAGTTGTCCTAATAAGGTTTTGAGTCTGATGGCATTTTATTGTTACAGTTCTTTGAAGTATAACCAGGCTGGTAAGAGCTTTCCACATTCCAGTCTGGGTTTTATGACACCTAAGCTGCAGAAAGCCAAGCCAGTGTTGTAAGATGCTATAAATGACCTTTGTTGCTCAACATCATGGTGCCATAGGGGTCCAGGGACCTGTCCTTAGCCCAGGTGTGAGAGAAATTCTACCTTGACCAGGTCAAAGTTTCATCAGAGGGATACTTTTTAGTCCATCTTGACTACACTGTTTTGGAGTTGTCAAATGTGAAGAAAATGCAAAAAGGAGACAAATGCAAGTCTGAATGGTTTTTATAAAACATAAGTATGCCCAAAAAGGAACTAAAAAGTCAACCTAATGATCTGATCAATAACCGACCATATCAATAGCATAAAGGAGCAACATAAATGATACATGAGTGACACAGCAAACAAGACTCAACACCACCTGTGTGGAGCAAGGTATAAAACCAAAACATAGAACATGTGCAACAGAAATGCAAACAAAAGTCCATGTGGATGCCACCACAGCCAGACAGAGGCTACTGGTAGGGAGGCACAAAACCTGTTAAATGACTAAAACATTTAATGCCATCATAAGCCTTATATAAAACACACCATTAGTACACAAGTCCTTGCAAATACAGATGTCTAATCAGTGTTTAAGAACTTAAATCTGACTGGAGAGCCAGAGGAAGTTTATTCCACCATCTATGTGCTAGGACAGAAAAGTCTGTACTGCTTTTCAAAAGCCAAACTTGGGCAGATTTCATCTAAACTAAAAGGTCATAAGTCATTAATAGCCTTTTGTGGCATGGATCTGTGTCAATACTTAATATATATAAGCCAATGTTACATCATTAAAAGTTCACTATGAAATTTACTATACTGTGACAAACTGCTGAACACAGCGTCTAATCTAATACAGTATGAAAGTCATGGCTCAGAGTATTAAGAAATTGCTAAACCGCAATGGAGGCTTCTTTTCTCTTCAGAATGAAACAGGTTTTTAGCAACATCCTTCTCCATTAACTACACTCAAATCAACCACTAGGTGGCAGTGTACAGAAGGAAATGACAGAAAAACCATTCATACAATTACCATACATGAAACACATCACAATGGCCATCTGCATATCTTTCCTCCCTTTTTTTTATACTGTAGAATAGCCTATGGTGTTTTTTCACCACAAATGAAGCTTGATTAGTCCCAGGTAGGTAGTCTTGTCTCCTCAAGTCCTGTTCAAGCACTCAACAAACATTTACATTATGGATATGCCGAACTGTTCAAAATCAGGAACCGATGTCAGGATTACACCCTTGAATGCCTGAACTCCAACACTGGAGATTCTGCTTCCTGACGAGCCTAGTGAAATAACCATCATCCCACGTGCGAGGCATCAGAGGCGCCGTAGCGAAAGGAAGCAAAAGCGATCAAGAGAGCTGGTGCACAAGCTTAGGCTACAGGCTGACCTCCACAGACCATCCTTCCTGAGCTAGGCTGCAGGTTAACAAACCAAGCACAGAAACCAATATTTTTCTTGTGAGAAGTACCTCACCACTAACTGACCATTGACTGTTAGGCAGAATATTGTAAGGTGGGCTCGAGCCCAGGCCAGCTAGGTGATAACAGACAGTCTACTGGGTGAACAACCATACTCTAACAACAACGGGCCCGTGTGCAGGACAGTTGGATCTCGGATCAGGTAAAACAAAAGGAAAAAATGAAACCACACCGAACGTGGAAAAGGGAGAACAAAGGACGCCACGGGAAGAAATGGCAACCCCGATGCACTGGGGAAAACCAAAATAAAACTTCCCAAACAAAACCAGACAATGGGGAGGAACTTGAATGGCTAAGGTAAGCCTCATGAAAGAGACAGACTCGAGAAGGAAAACTGGAGAGGGTGTGTAAAAACACAAACACCCTCGCAGACAAGAAATGAGGTGTAGCACAAGGGCTCACAGACCACAATACCTGAAGTTACCAACTAGGAGCTCAGCTCAGAACTTTGGCAAAAACCCAACACTGAACGATTGGATCACTGGGCTTATATAAGGTCTAGCCCAGCTGTTGGGTGTTAAGCCTGATTAGTGGTGTGCCTGACTCTAGGCCTCCCTCTGGTGGCCAGAGGGGACCTCAGCCTGGCACCAACCCTTACAAATATAAGCCAAAGAAGCTTGATGGGTTGATGGAAATTTAATAGCAAACATAAAAAATTCAACCTTATCAACTAAATTAGTAATTTGACTGCACAAGGTAAAGTGTTTAGATAATCTGCTATACGTTATTGGGAATGGTTCAAAATTAATGTGACAATGATTGCAATCAAAGTTGGTAAGGAACTTGCTGTGGAAAGGAGAAAAAACTGAAGATAGTTAAGAAAATACATATGTGAGAAACCAGATTTGAATGTGATTGAAAAACTACAGCTAAATTCTATAAAATATCATTTAGATGAGTAATAGGTAATTAAAGCACAGGGGCTGTTTGTCTGATCAAAGGCAAAATGACTTGAAAATGGAGTAAAAATTCTGCTTATCTTTTTAGTCTTGATAAACAGACAATGTTAAAAATCAATCCAAAATCTGTCAGTAAATTGTCTCATAACAAATGATGAAAAAGAGATAGAGCAAGAAATCTAACTTTTATAAACACCCTTATATGTCACAATTCTCTGAGGCCAAATGCGATTTATTTTTTGACTATATAATAGACAATATTTCAAAAATTGATGATGATTTCAAGACAATTACTGAAGACAACATCATTGCACATTTTATGCTAGCCACTTACATAAGAGCAACATTATTAAGGACTCAACCCACCCAGGTCATAGACTGTTTGTCCTCCTCCCACCAGGCAAAACATACAAGACCATCAGGACACACACTAATAGACTGAGTTACAACTTCTTCCCCAGAGCTGTAGCCTCCATTACACCCCACCCCACACTTACCCAAAGCTGCTAAAGACTGAGGACAGAAAACAACGTATCTCACTCACTCCCCTTTCCCCAAGTTATGGCTAACACACTGACACTTTACATCCAGACATATTTACTGGTTCAGGGACAATCCAAAAGCATAGCTCAAAACCAGACCAAGGTCAAAACCAACACCATAAGATTACCAGTGCAAAATGACACCCAAAGAGAAGCCAAAACAGTCCAAAAACAAAAGCAGAAAGAGCAGACCAGAAAACCACAAAATACAAAAGGGTAAATCTGTTTTATTTGTAATTGAATTAACTGCCCAATGAATTCACTGACTTGGATATTTTAATTGAACACAAACATGTGCTCTTGGCTAAAATGTGAGGAACATGTAATTATTTCATGATTAATATAATTATTCATTCCTATACAAATGTCAAGGTTTGCTATTCATGCTCAAATGATGATTCCTTTCCATACCACTGTGGTCACCTTTTTCCTCATTGTTTGTTTTGTTTCCATTGTGTTTAGTGTGATCCAACATCATTGGGAAATACAGAATCAACACATTTCACCCCTGCCCTAACTTGCCTGGTCCACTGTTTCAGTTTGTCATTCATTCCAGGCACACCTAAAAGCAGTGGTAGTCACACGCAGCAGTGCCTCTGTGTGAGTTAACTATATAATACAGTTAAAAATGTTTTGCCTTTAGTATCATGGTTTGGTAAAATTTTAAAAGGATTCCTAGAGGAATTTGTGGACGTTTTGCCTGAAGACTTATATACTGATATAAAAAGGTAAAACTCTCGGCTTTTTTAAATTGCTAATATTGTTTCATAAGTGACTTACATTTATTTAATACCAGGGTGGATTTTATACCTCCTCCAGTACTTTGCCAAGTTAATTATATTTAATTTAATTTGAAAATTGATTCTATAGATCCTCCCATGGCATTATTTTAAACCCTCATCATAATGAGGAGTTTACTGGTATTTTCTTCTGAAGGTGACACTTCCAGATAATTAAAATCGTGCTATAAATTCTTGCATACATTTTCGTCAACAATGTAAAATGTCATTTTTTGGCACCATGTACACCATAATATAACAAAGGGCTTATATATTTGTGACATTTTCTTGAAGCCAGGAGACAGGAGTGAGCTGCAAGAAATAGACAGACACAAGTAGCATAGCATGCTTTAAGTAGCATAGCTGAGAGAGTGATTCAAGCAGGCTTACAGGGACCATCAATGCAAAGCACTGGACTCAGACACCTGTGGGGATTAAATGAGAAAAATGAGAAAGCAGGATGTGTGCAATGAATTGATGTTTTAGAATGTGGAAAATTTAGTGACGATTAGTGCGATTTGTGTTAGCAATGGTATAATGACCAGTATAATCATGAAATGAAACATGAAATGGCTTCTACAGGCAAAAGTCAGTGTTTAGTGTGACTTTCCTTAGCACTAAGCACATCCTGAACCCTTTTGGGCAGACTGTCCTGAAATTCTGAACCAGTTCCATTCAGGTTCCATTTCATTTAATTTTAAGAGCTAATTTTCCTGCTATTACTCAGATGTAAGGGAAGGTCACACTAAAAACTTGTCAATGTAGCCTATTGAAACATGGGCTCAAACCAAGGTCAGATAGGTAATGACACCAACAGCTTCCTGGGTGAGCAACCACACTCTAATGATAGTGGGTCCTGTGTGTGAAACAATTATTGTTTTATCAAATATCTAAGTAGCCTCGCTTTACTTTGATGACAACTTTGCATGTCCTTGGTGATCATTAACCAGGTTCATGAGGCCCCTATGAAATCTTCAACAATTTCAGATATTTGTAGGGTGAAAACTCTTTGTATAGTGGGCATTTAAAATGTATTTAAATGTTTAATTCTATTATTATTATTTTAATTTTGTGTGTATGTATATATATATATATATATATATATATATATATATATATATATATATATATATATATATATATATATATATATATAAAAGCAACTTTTTACAACTTTTAACTTGTACTGTATAGTGTGCTTGTTATACCATTTTGTTGACATTTCTGATCAACAGTAGGCTTGTAACAGAACATGTAATGAGGTTGCAAGTACAGTTAATCATTTTAATCAGGTAATCCAATAACGGAAGCTGTAAGAACAGTCCCAGGTCAAACAATGCATAGACAATAGGCATATCCATAAGTGCGTGTCTGGGGATTGTGAAGAACCACAAACCTCAATAGCACCATTATGACTAATAATACCCAAGAAAAAAAGACAGGTGATGATAATCAGGATGAGGACAATCTAACAAAACAACCACCCAACCACCAGAGGGGAAGATTTATTATATTACAGTACCACTTATATATTATATACCACTTAGAGCACTTACATTCTGTATCCAGAAGTACAATTACACTGTACTGTGGAGTAAATCAAACCAATTTTGGTTTACCTAATGTGCTCACATTTTATTTTTTTTTACTAAATATCAAGCTAGAATGTTAGAAGTAAAATTTGTCACTAGTCTTCCAGTACTGCATTAGAGAGGAATTTCTTTGCTACCTGCTACTTTCTTTGTCTGAATCTCCTACAGACATAGGGGCTAAATGCAGATTATTCAAGAAAAACCTGAATAGGTGTGTAGGAAACTGAGAGCTCCTAGGAAACGTAGCATACATATATAAAGTGTGTCCAAAGTCCTGTAAATGAATCAGGAATATATATATATAAAAGCAACTTTTTACAACTTTTAACTTGTACTGTATAGTGTGCTTGTTATACCATTTTGTTGACATTTCTGATCAACAGTAGGCTTGTAACAGAACATGTAATGAGGTTGCAAGTACAGTTAATCATTTTAATCAGGTAATCCAATAACGGAAGCTGTAAGAACAGTCCCAGGTCAAACAATGCATAGACAATAGGCATATCCATAAGTGCGTGTCTGGGGATTGTGAAGAACCACAAACCTCAATAGCACCATTATGACTAATAATACCCAAGAAAAAAAGACAGGTGATGATAATCAGGGTGAGGATAATCTAACAAAATAACCACCCAACCACCAGAGGGGAAGACTGGGGCAAGATTAACGCTACACTGAACACTAATAACCGGTCACCGTTACTGCTGTGGACATTTTTTGATGAGTTGATTGCCTTCAGGACATACACATGAACCAGTACAACTGGTCTAGGCTACTTTCTGTGGGTAAAATGTGTCAATACTGCTGCTGCCTAAGTTTTGTTTGTTGCATTGTGTGAACTAAGTTCTTTATTGCCTAAGATTGAGCTTCACCACCCGTCCTGTTTCCCATGTGTGCCCTTTCAGAGACTCTACCGGGGTTTGGGGCACATTGGGAAAAAAATGTACCTGAAGTTCTAATAATTTTTTAGGATCTTTGTCAGTCACAGTCCCTTGGACTCGTCCTAACCCTTCACCCATACGGCGTCACTGTGCCTCCTCAAAAACAGATGGATGCATGATGACCCTGATCAAAACCTGTGTAAACTATAAACTAATTTAACATGTAGATTTCAGTTTGAATGATTTCAGTGTGTATGATGAGCAAAACATAAATAGGGAAATAAACAGATCATTTATTAAAAGAATTATAATAATTTAACAATTCGTATACGTAATCGTATAATTAATTACAATGAAATTAATAAATAATAATCAAGCAGTCTAAATTAAGCCAAAGCAGTTTATAGAAGCATGTCATAACAAAAAAACAAACAAAGCAAACAAAAAAAATAGGTGCACAGTTTTAAGTTTCATTTTAAAAGGTTGCAAGTGAAGTAGGGAGTTTAAAGAATTAGACATTATGGAGATTATGGTAAAAATAAAGGTATGCATAATGAAAAATATAAAGGTGTAGTAGGACTATGTTTATGGCAGTGTGATTTATTACTTTATGTGAAGTCATATTTATACACTAACAGGATTAATCGTGGGATTGGCAAGTGGTACAATAAAAAGAGAATTCTTTAGTTTCTTTCTATATGAGACACGAGGATGAAAAGGTGTTTACAAGTAAGAGAAGACTGAAACAGACAGATAAGCACCTGCAGGATAGTCAGGGCAATTCAAGACAATATATAACTTATTATTTAGAAACAATTTATGCACTACTTGTTTATACAGTAATATTAAGTGTTATTTTTTAAGATTTATTATATTACAGTACCACTTATATATTATATACCACTTAGAGCACTTACATTCTGTATCCAGAAGTACAATTACACTGTATTGTGGAGTAAATCAAACCAATTTTGGTTTACCTAATGTGCTCGCATTTTATTTTTTTACTAAATATCAAGCTAGAATGTTAGAAGTAAAATTTGTCACTAGTCTTCCAGTACTGCATTAGAGAGGAATTTCTTTGCTACCTGCTACTTTCTTTGTCTGAATCTCCTACAGACATAGGGGCTAAATGCAGATTATTCAAGAAAAACCTGAATAGGTGTGTAGGAAACTGAGAGCTCCTAGGAAACGTAGCATACATATATAAAGTGTGTCCAAAGTCCTGTAAATGAACAAATTACCTTGTGATAAGTTCTCCTGTTATGCTGTTAAATCGGTAGTTCTAGTGTTGTGTAAAGCTTTACCCTCTCCAGTCAGGTGTTAGTTGTAAACATTACAAAATGGGTATAATGTGATCTCTGTTTGAACTTTCCTATTAAACCCAATATGAAAAGCTTTAAATATCTAAATATCTTAAAAATAACTTGTGTGAAAGGAGATCCCAGTGATGTGTATATTTGGAAAAAAACAAAACTGCTTGTGCTAATGCAAATACATAATATTTTGTTGTTTTTTTATTCTACAGGTGTCACACTGTGCAGTGGATTAAAATGGAAAAGACAAATGTCAAGCTGTTTGTTTTCCTTTTTCTTTTTGTGATTGTAAGCTTTATCCTGGTTCAAAACTTTGGTGGATATATATGTACAGGTGCACTTATTTACAGATATCCTATGTTGAGTAGTTCTCAATCAAAGAAAGTTTTTTTCACAAAAAATTCCATAACATCCATTAAACATTCAGAACATTTTATGGTGTCTGCATTCACTGATCACAGAATCAATGAGGCCATTCGAGTTATCAGCATAATCAAAAGGGACAATCTGCAGCCTCTTTACTGCATCTTCTGTAATGATGACCATGACTGCCAGACTGCTGAGGCCGAAGTCCAGATACACAGTGACCATTTTGGCTTTCCATTTGCAGCTTCAGATATGCTGTGTCATGGCGTGCACACTCAAATTTCAACACAAGTGGCCATTTCAACCAGTGCAAACATCTCAAATATTCACACTGAAGATCTCTTGCCCATAAAGAATAAAGTGACCCATAAATCATTTAAGTTCAATTTCACTGTCTGTATCTCCAACCTTTTTGAAGGCTACAATAATGTTCTGCAATTTGTACAAACAGTGGAAATGTACAAACTTCTAGGTGTGCAACATATAGTGATCTACAACACGAGCTGTGGTCCTGACCTGGAGAAACTCTTACAGCATTATAAGAGGGAAGGAATAGTAGAGATTGTTTCATGGCCTATTGATAAATTCCTTAACCCATCTAAAGGATGGAACTTTGTGGAACATGGTGGAGACCTCCACTATTATGGCCAGTTGGTAACTCTTAATGAGTGTATCTATAGAAACATGTATCAGTCCAAATATGTTCTTCTGAATGACATTGATGAGATCATCATGCCTTATAAGCATGCTAACCTTCCATTACTGATGGAGGATCTTCAACAAGAGCACATAACTGTGGGTGTATTTCTTATTGAGAATCACATTTTCCCCAAGACACAGTGTGAAGAGACTCGTCGATTCAGTCGACCAGAATGGAGAAATATTTCTGGCATCAATATTATGGAACACATTTATAGAGAACCAGATAGAAAAGATGTCTTTAACCCCAGAAAAATGATCATCAACCCAAGGAGTGTAGTACAAACATCAGTACACTCAACCCTGGCACAATATGGAGATGTGTATTATGTACCTTTTGATGTGTGTCGAATTGTTCATGTGAGAACACCACTACAGGGACATCTTACCAAAGAGCAACTGTTTGTTGATACAAGGGTGTGGGACTTTGAGGCAGAACTGATATCAAATGTTAATAAAACTCTACAGGCTTCTGATTTGATATAAATTACAGATTAATACGACCTTCACTGTAATGCTTCTTTGACTTCTGTGGTATTATCTTTGTCATAAATGTAGGTAAATGTCTAGAATTAAAAATATGCACAATTCTGATTTAGCAACATTCATATACAGCATGTTTTGTGAACACTAAGTGTGAGTTTTATCCTTTACTGTCAACCTTCCTGCTACCTCACATATATACTCCATCCTCCCAAAACCTCAAGCAGGCTGCGACGGAAATGTAAACGAAATTTTTTTTTTTTTTTTTTTGTATATTCATTGCCTTCTCCTGTTAGTACTAGAGACAATGTTACACCACCATAAAATTCCTCACTGATGTCAAGGCCAGATATCAGTCATTTCAGCCAGTATTTTCTTTAATACATATTAGTCACTAAGTAGTTGTTTAGGCAGCAGGGAGGGAGCAAGACATGAGTGTAAGTGAGGTGACTATTTTTCATAACAAAAAACAAATGAGCCCAGCACTGGGTGTTCAGCATTCCGTGACAGTAACAGAATAAATTTTAGGGATCTTTTGTTGTTCTTGTATTTATAAACATTACAGTCATAGAGCTCCCATTTATTATTATGATAAATATGTATTTATAACATTTGCATTTATGGCATTTGGCAGATGCTGTTATCCAGAACTAGAATACTGTTGAAATACAGGGATCAGTGCTGATGGCTAGAAGTGCAAAACACATATAAGCTCGATAAGTGCAATAACAAACAATACTCTACAATAAGTACTAGAGTTTCAGTTACTCGACATAGGTGCAGTCAGTTTATATGAGTTTACACTGAATGTGCATAGCGATGGGGAGCCTGTGTAACTGATATAGAATAGGGGTGATGAGGGCTGATTTTCAAACATCTAGGAGAATTCTTGTGGCTGAATTTTGAACTTGAACTTTTGGATGCCAATGAAGAGAGTTGCAATAATCAAGATAGGAAGTGATGAAAACGTTAACCAGAGTTGCAGTGTCTTTTTTGGAGAGCACGGGCCTAAGTGATATTGCGGAGATGGAAAAAAAAAAAAAAAAAGGTATTTTTAACCAGTTACTTGATGTGGGGTTCAAAAGAGAGTGAGGAGTCAAAAAGTACATCAAGGTTCCTAACTGCAGATTAGGATTTGACCAAGATGCTGTCCAGATTTAATTTAAAATCAGAAAATAATGGATTTAGAACCAATAAGTAGAACTTCTGTTTTGTCAGGCTTTAGTTTTAAGAGGTTTATGTTCATCCACTGTTTGAGATCTTGGATACAAGCAGGAAGTGTTAAGATAGTGTTAAGCCTTGGCATGTCATCAGCATAACAGTGGAACTGGGGACCATTTGGGGAAATGGGGACCATGTCTGTAGATAATCTGACCAAGGGGTAGCATATAGATAATGAATAGGAGAAGGCCAAGGACTGATCCCTGGGGAACACCTTAAGTGATGGTATCAGTGTGTCTACCAAAGATGACAAAATATGATCTATAAGAAATATAGGAGGTGAGCAATTCAAGAACCATATTAATAATATCAATGTTTGACAAGTGGGTGATGAGTATGCTAGGGTAATTGTGTCCAAAGTGGCACTTAAGTCTAGAAGGAGATGAATACTCAGGTCACCAGAATCAGTAGAGAGAAGAAGATCATTGAGAACACGTATGTGAGCTGTCCCAGTGCTGTGAATAGGGTGGAAGCCAGTCTGCATAGGTTTGAATAGAGCCAGAGTATCTGAAAGACTGCAGTTGAGAGGCTACAACATTTTCTAATACCTTGGCTCAAAAGGGGAGATGGGAAATGTGCTGGTAATTATCAAGAAGTGCAGCATCTAGTCCAAGTTTTTTTTAAGAATGGGAGTGATAGCTAAGGTTTTGAGAACTGAAGGAACATAACCTGAAGTAAGCGATGCATTAAAGAGATGACAGATGAGAGCAGAAATAGCAGAACAACACTTGTTAAGAAAATGAGTGGGGCCAGGATCAAGTTGGCAGCTGTCTACCTGCTACCTGCTAGAGCTATTTTTGTTATATGCTCAGAAGTTATGGAAGGTTGGGTGAGAGAGGAGGCAGAAAATTGTTCAGTAGCAGGAGTGAGAAGGGGGTCCCAGTAATTTGATGTATGGACAGCAGAGGAAAAATACTGGTTAATTTCCTTATTTTTTCTGTAAAGAAATGAAGAAAACCACAGAGTACCAGAAGGAGCAAATGATGAAGACGTTGTTTTGGGCTTATGTCCAGGACCATTAATAACAGAACAGAAAAGTGTGAACGGGCAGTATTCAGAGCAGACCTATAATTGAGCATGTGGTCAGAATAGATTACTTTAAAGAACATTAAGGCCAGTTTTCTTATAGAAGCGCTCAAGGTGCCGACCTGTGGTTTTCAAGGCGTGCAGCTCGGGTAAATTATGGAGACGAACGTCCAGAGGAATCCTGCCTAAACTTGAGATGTGCTTCCTGTTCAAGTAGACCAGAGCTTGACTCATTATATATGATGTGAGAGAATATGATCAGGAGAGGATAGTTTTGAAACTGACATTAGAGGAGAGGACCGGAGATGAAAAGAGAGAGGGTCAACATCTTTAATATTACAGAAAGAAATGATAGATTTGGTGCATGACTGAGTCACTGGGATGCTAGCAGTGGCTTCAATAAGTTTGTGATCAGAGATACCAACTAGTGATCCAGTAACAGAAGTAATATCTAGACCAGAGTAGCAGATTAGATCTAGTGTGTGACCATGGGAGTGGGTAGGAAAATCGACTTGCTGTGTCAGAGAAAAATAGTCAAGCACAGATAGTAACTCAGCTGAAAATTAACAGTGTCCAAATGGACATTAAAACCACATAGAACACATAGAACTGGAGTAAGAAGTTCAATGATTTCTGACAAAAAGTCTGATGATTTTTTTGGATGGTTGTTAGATCAACAAAAACAAGGGTGAAGAGCCAGTTAGTTTCAACACCAAATATTCAAATGAGGATACCTCATGAAAAGTACAGACAGACACATTAAGAGTGGCCAGCAGCCAGACCACCACCTATTTTCTGGGTTCTTGGCTTAGCCAGATAATTAAATGAAATTAAGATGTAGGTGGTCCCCAGATTGCTGCCCAGTCTCAATGAGAAAAAATAAATCAAATTTGTTTTGAATAATGAGATCGTGGCATATGGAAGCTTTATCCATAAGGAAGCAACAGTTAAGCAATGCAAAGTTATGTTTACTTATTTACATTAACTTTGTTCTGCTTGGCTTCCTTGTTTTGCCCCTCGTTTGTTTCCCTTTAATTTGTACCACCTGTTCCTTGTAAGCCCTCATTAGTCTATGAATCTATACCCTGTATTTACTGTCTAAGTTTGCTGTAGATTGTTATCCTAGCCTCTGTTGTGTTCACATTACATTGTTGCTGGTGCAAACCTCTGATCGTGTAAGTCTTGTTTTTCATTGTAGTCTGCTTCCCTTTTCTGTTTCCATGTATTTTTGTTTCTTGTTTACAATGTTTCCCAGAACTGTTTGTGTTGGCTGTGATCCTAACTATAATTTTGGAATTGCCCCTGTGACTGGGACTGTCACTTAGGAAGGTTAAACAGGTGCTCTGGCTGCTATTTGGTTTGGTGGTCAGAGCTCATGTCTGCTTCCTGTCAGCCCTGGGTTTGAGCCCTGTGTAGGGTGGCTGCCTTTGTTACAGTCTGTAATAAATCTCACTCCTCTAAGCATGTGTCTGCCTTGTAATTGCTCCAAGGCACAGGAGTGCACCCATGCATTTGTGGAGCAGAATTTAGTTGGTGGATTAAATACAGGCATTTAAAAAGCAGACTGGGGTCAGAATTCTGTGTATTTAATCTTGCTTTTAATATGATCTATTTCTTCATTAAATGTATGGATTCTTTGAACGTAGCTGCTAACGGTTTGTCTCATAATTCTCCTGTTGCATTTAAAGAGAGTAGATTGCACTGACCTTAAGTAGTGGCTGTAATTTCTGTTAGGATTAAAGTTCAGTTGGAACCCTTTAGGAATGTCTCTCAAACATTTTCAAAAAAAAAGATGACATGATTGGTAAGTCTTGTCTGTTCAGTCATGGTGAACAGCTTAATACACAATGATGAAATGTTAAGAATCAAAGTTTTATTGATACAAGTTCAAAAGCTGATACATGATTTGCATATGTGCTTGGCAAAGATATCTAATCCACTTCAGTCCACTTTCATCTAATCTTCTGTTCTTGAACTTTCTTGGTGCAGGAAGATTAAGTTCTTCAGCACCTTAATCCTATCCTGGTTGGTGCAGGTTTCCAGTTCATGGATTGGCACCTAGTGGGAAGAGGCAGAGGAACTGTTTTTAAAAAGAACTGTGTCATGACACATGTACAACCTATCAGGGTTTCTGACAGATTTTCAGATTCACAAACCCTAATAAGCACTACCATGAATATCTCTTATAATCAAGTTAAATTATACCTATGATGACATTTGTCTAGGCTACATTGACTTCTCATAATTAACAGTAAGGTTTTTGCCCAGAAACTGGCAGAAGTCTTAAAAGAAGGGTCAACACTGTAAATATCAGTCTTCATTACATCCAGTTTAAGCAAAAAGTTATAAAAACCTATGAAATGCTTATCATTGTACTTCACTATACCATATAAACATCTGACAAAAAAAAACTGAGCCAGTAAACTTTGTGAAAACCAAAATTTGTGCTAGTCTCAAAACTTTATATGTATACAGCCACAACTGTACATACACCCACCAAAAAATAAAAATCCCACCGCTTCAGAAACTCAGTCCTTTGTGTTTTTCCTGAGCTGCTTGTTTCTACTTTAGTGTAGCCTGTCCTTAGTGTTTATAACCAATAGGCCTTTTAGAGTAAGGTGATGCAACCAAGGACATGCATTGTACTGTGGGAAAGGCTCACCAGAACAGGTTCATAACCCAGTATCTGGAGGTGACGTATTTTTATGGCCAGGCTACTGCGAGGATGGGTCGTACCAAAGCAAAAAGATGATGGGGTAGCAGAGAGCACTGCAATCCTGGAATGATAAAAACTGACTATAGCACATTCTACTTTAGTTAGGATAAGTCACGGTAAGCATATCTATTCTACACAAATGAAATTGCCACATTGCATAATAAATTATTATTACAATAATTAGTAATAGTAGTAGTAATATTTATAATAATAATACTCATTATATATTGCATTCCATTTATGTGTTAATTCATTTACAGTCATAATTAACATTATGTACTTTATGGCCACTGGTGAAGCTACCTCTGGGGTTTTTCAGAGGTTCTGGGGTGTTTAGAAGGGCTACAGACATCCTTTGCTTCTGGAGACAAAGTGATCACACAGTCTGGAACAGAACCAAGCCCAAAATTCCACCTGTCAATACTGAATCACGACATAATTTTGGGGCTATCTAGAATCTATAAACTCCTGACTAAATCAGGTCATTTGCAAGTGATCATGAAAAAATAGACCTTAACTCACAGAATGAATAAAACTTTTTATATTTTTATTTTAAGGTAATTGTCAAAACAATGTTGCTAGTTTAAATAAAAATGTTGGAAACATTGGTTGCACAGTAAGTCTGTGCTAGCATGAAGATCAGAGAACCTTACCAATGAAATACACTCCCTCCACGACAACCGAGTCCTTCACAGCAGTCTCCCCTACCAGGCTCTTCAGAGCACTGACCAAGCCTGGGTTGACAGGGCGCTGGTGTGGGAACAGGACGCTGTGGAGGTCTGGCAGAGGAGCAAGCATAGGAAGGAGAGCAGGCCTGTCCAGCCGCAAGCACAGACCGAGCATGTACAGCTTCCTTTCTGCTTGTGCAGTATATGGCCTACCTACAGATTATAACATAGACCATTATAACCCCTTATAACCTTCCTACCTACGGGTTATAACAGAGGTCGTTATAACCCCTTATAACCTTCCTACCTACGGGTTATAACAGAGGATCGTTATAACCCCTTATAACCTTCCTACCTACGGGTTATAACAGAGGTCGTTATAACCCTCAACCTATGGGTTGAGGCCATTAGCAGCATGGTTCAAGATTAATGGACCTACAAAAAGTAAATGTTGCATTTGTGAGATCCAGGATGGGGGATCCACTTTAAATTACAAGGCTAAGGGAGCAAGATGGTATTGTTACACAGAACAGCAGCTAACATTGCTCCAACATGCCATGTGTGACTGGTAGTACTTGACTTACAGCAAGGAATTGTCTCATTTTGGTAGAGGTGGATTTATGGCCAGGGCTAACATATGCTGCCTTGCTTTGAGACTGAATGATGGGTCTCACGACCAATCAGAACCCGCAATATCTTTCTAAATTACAAAAAAGCATCTGAACAAACTGACAGGAGATAAACCAATAAACATTAAATAAATGTCTACAAATATATAAGGGTATAATTAACCAGGAGAAGACAGGAGAACAGATGAGGCAGACGAGAGAAAAAAAAAAAGAAAAGTCCAGGCACAGTGAGCCAGCATGCTGACCTCTCTGAAGCAGCTCCCCCAGATGCTGCTCCTGAAGCAACTCTTGCAGTGGAGCCTGAGGGAAGTGGCCGAGCACGCTGAGGCAGCTGACAGCTTTCAGCAAGTCCAAGCTGCTCATTTTGGGGAGGTAGGACTCGAGCACACGGGTCATGTTAGCCAAGAACCTGAATGTAGAGAGAGAGAGAGAGAGCAGGAACTCAAAGGCAGAATTAGTGCTGTGGATGCCTTAACTGATCTAGAAGCAGAGCTGCACAATATGAACAAATCACCGGTTTATTAGACACTTGCACCTACAGTCAGTGGTCACATATATAGCTACACATTTTACTGGTGCATTTGGCAAGTTTAAAATAATAATAAGACAGAGTTGCATAGAGTGTCAAAGGCACTGCATTACTATCTAGTACAAAGTTGTGTAAAAGGTCTGCATCGATAGGTCTAGCCTACTCTTGCTGATTGCCTTTCAGATCGTGGTTGAGAGATGAGTAGGCCTTCAGGATGCTGAGAAGGTCTCTGAATGAAAGGCTATCTGGATTCAGGATTACTTTCCCAGCAAATGCGTCTAACAGGGCGACGGGGTAGAACCCAAGTCCCTCAAACTCCAACAGGAAGAAGATCACCTGCAAACCATTATCATGGGGTGTTGTGAACAACTGTGTCTTTAAAGTAGTCATAATTTTCCCCTTACACTAAATGTACATAATCAGCCAAGATCTGACTGAACTGTATGTGCAAGCTTTGCTTTTATAGTTTTTTACTGGAACTATGAGGCTAAATTAGTAAAGAAGGAAGCAAAGTTCATAATAGACTTGCCTATGTGATTTATGACTCTGTAACAGGGCTCGAACCCACGTCAGATAGTTAATAACACCAACACTCTACTGGGTGAGCTACCACACATTAATGATGGTGAGCCGGTGTGCAAAACAGTTAGATCTTAGAATCGGTAAAACAAGAGAAGGAAAAAAAAACAAAGGTGGGGAGTCAAACCCCGGCTGTTTCGTTGCGAGGCAAATGAGCACCCGCGAAACTGTGGCGGCCATTAAACAACCTGCACATACATCACGCTTAAAAGGAATGGAGGACGAAAAAGGGGTGGAAAAAAACACCACACCAAGTGTGGAAAAAAGGGAAAACAAAGGATGCCATGGGAAGAATAGCAGCCCCAACGCAGTGGGGAAAAACAAACTCTAAAACTTACCAAACAAAACCAGAAAACAGGGAGGTGCTTTAGTGACTAAGGGAAGCCTTGAGAGAGAGAGAGAGAGAGAGAGAGAGAGATAGACTTGAGAGGGAAAACTGGAGAAGGGAGGGGATGTGTAAAAACACAGACACCCTCGAAAAGCAGAAGAGAGGTGTAACACAAGGGCTCACAGAGCTCAATACCCAGAGTTACCAGCTAGGAGCTTGGCTCAACACTTTAGCAAAGACACAGCATGGAGTGACTGGGTCACTGGGCTTATATAGACCTAGCACAACTGTTGGGCATCAAGCCTGATTGGTAGTGTGCCTGACTCGAGGCCTCTCCCTGGTGGCCAGAGGGGGGCTCGTCCTGGCACAGACATGTTATGACATACTGTCAACTCAACGAGACAAGATATGCTGCATAGCTGAAAATGATAGCAGCAGGTATCCGGAAATAGGAACTTTCTCTGTACTGGTATAGAAACAAAAAGCTCAGACCAATGGTGTTGAAACTAGTGGAGGTTTCAAAAGTTACCAAATAAGAAAATAGGTTTAAGTATAAGGATAAGTATCCCTACGATAGGTGATTTTACACAGAACTTAATTAGAAATATTCAGTATGGCCTTTATGGTTAAAAACAAAAAACTCAAAACACTCCACTTGAATCTAGCTCATTTTTTAAAATTCAAGTAACCTAGCTTTGTAAAATCATCCAGTAGTACCTCTTCCCTGCCCTATCACCAACTAGAGGGATGGGAACATCTGACCTGTTTGTTGCTCCACATGCTAAGTGTGTTGGCCAAGTAGTCTGAGATGGAGGAGAAGAGAAAAAAGTTCCTGTAGTTCAGCTCACGGCAGGACTTCAGACACGCCAGAAGTCTGGTAAAGGGTACACTGTGCACGTTGTCTGGTGGGGAAAGCATAAGCAGTAACTTCAGCATCTTTCAAGGAACAATAATAGATCTTGCAAAAAAAATAAAATAAATAAATTGGCTCGATATTCTTCTTCTAGGGTTTCATTTAAAAAGGCCATCATAGAAGGTATGTTAACAAAAAAAAAGTTGTGTCAAATGAGCAAAAAAAATAAAAAAATTTGCAGTGATTATTTACATGCTAATCATTAGCATGATTTTATATCTATCTATCTATCTATCTATATATAAATCATACTAATGACTGCAGTATAGTTCACGTTTCGAGAGAAACAGGAGCTCACACACATTTTTTCTTTTTACAAATTTTTTTTTCTCCTGTTCCTTTTAAAACACTTTAAAATTATCATTAAAAATGACAAAATTAAAAATGGTGAATTAAAAACAATTGTACTATACATACATAAAAAGTAGTATGAAGACCACTTTTCTGGACAAGTTTTAAGCTTATAAGCTTGTTGGACTAGATTCAAGCTGGCATGAGCACAAGGTATTTAGGGTAAAGGGTAAATGCTCCATTTACCAGCTATCTTCCTACTGCAGATGTCTAGAAGCGGCTTGGAATTCAAGTGCATGGTGGCCAAGGTGGTCAGCATGTGCAGGGCATTGGGAAGAGTGAACTCGTCTGCCATAGATAGGGCCTTTGCCTGGAGGAAACATGAAGGGCTGATGATTAAAAAAACAGATATCTATGACATATTAATAGCCCTGCAGCTTATTTTCCCAATATTTATGTAAAGGACTTTGTGCACAAATTGTTTGTCTACTATAAAGACCCACAAGACGGTTATCCAACCTCCAGCTTCCGCCTCATGGCTGGCGGAGCATTGTTCCCAAACAATTGCATCAGGGTCTGTAGAAGCATCACATTCTGGATCGTCGGAAGTTGGTCTTCCAACAGCAACCTTAGAACACAGAGAGTATTTTGAAGAACATAGTCACAGCACTCACAGCAATTTCAGCCGTTTGGTAGTTAGACCACTTCGGCTGTTGGAGGCTGTCATACTTCAAACCCTGCTTAAGCGCATCTGTGTTTTTGTCAGTTTCCATCTTTTCCAGGCAGGTGGCAAGGATGCACAGAGACTTCTCATCAAACTGATTCAGCCTTTCCTGTGAAGAGAAAACAGAGCGCACACAACCAATTATGCAATCGCATTTAAGCCAAGCTAGAAAGGCAGTACTGAAATATGAGTCGCTTTTCTGGAAAAAGGATCACAATACGCCACCTGTAGGACACGCAGCAACGTCTGCACAACAAGGCTGCGCTGAGAAACACCTAGCTTGATAGCAGCCAGCAGGGTGTAGGCCAGGTCAATGGCGGACATGTGGGGGGCGTGCACCCTGGCCCTTTGGAACAGACACTGGAAGACCGGGTGCTCGGACATCAGCTTGAGCTCAAATCGCCTCTGCTCACTTGACATCTTTTTGGTTGTATTCCACATCCTTGTCAAGCTCTTGCTGACTTGCCCATGAGTTGGCGTGCATTTCTCCATTAGGTCCAAGACATCGGAAGGGGAGAGACATTCCTGGAGCTTAGTGTGGAAAGGTACATTCGCTTCTGCTTTTCCAGGGGCGTCTTTGTTTCTTCCAGTATGAGCTTGAAACCGAGACTGATTACTAACATGTCCTTCAAAACTTGGTGCCTGCGTTACTCCTTCACAGAAATATCTCACATTGTTAAAAGCATGTCCTTGTAACAGGGACTGTAAATGATGCACCGCACAATCATCTCTACAGCTGTGAATGACAGGCTTAATCTGTGAATGTAGATTGTGCTGTTTCCATGGAGATATAACCCTGCTAAAGATGATGACCCCTCTTACCATCTCTTCACCTGTCTTCAATACATACATGTTGACAATGTAGAAAAGAAAGATGGTTTAACCAAGCAGTGGGACCTAGAAATAAAGAGCAAAAAAGCTTTTCATTTCATCCACATTTCACTTCAAATTAAAATGTATTTGTAGTATTGTAGTATAATGTAGCGGGAGATGCTGTCACATCTGTTTTTGCTCATGATGTCCATAGGAGGCCAAATTAATACAGCTAGAGACATAACTACTTGTATAGATATATTTATTCCAACATAAACATGCCTTTTGACTTTTCCTCAACCTGAAACGGAAAATAATAATCAAACCATTTCAATGCATGAAGCCTCTGTCTCTAGCCTTCAATATCTATTTAGTCCGTACAGTAGTTTAAATAAATATAAGGCACAATTCAGAGGGAAAATTTACAGTGCTATTAAAAAGGGGAAAGCTGGCTACTTAAATTATTGGCGCTGGAACACACAAAACGCTAGCTCGCATTAAAAAAAAATGTTAACGGACATCAGGACATACTTATTTCAAGCTGTGAAAACCGTCAGGTTGCTAGTGCTGGACTGGTAGGCTAACACAGTTTGCATACAACTGTATGTCAAAGTTCCGCAGTTTTGTCGTCTAGTGGCCACAAATCACTCTCTGCCAATGTTACCACGTTTGATGCTGAATTATTCTCTCGTTTCAGCTTGCCCCGTATTTCACTATGTCTATCAGTCTGGTTGTATAATCGAATTTTCAATATTTGTTGACAGTCGTACTAACTATACATCTAGTTAGCGTAAGCTATCTAACCTAAGATAGTTAACTAACTAGATAGCTAGCTAAATAGCAAATATAATAGCTAATATTTAGCTTTGTTGTAGCATTTTCTGAAGTTTAAAACTCACATCATTTTAATGAAAAGCTGAACTTTATTAGCTATAATTCCATATTTTAGGAATAAGCTTACCATTCAGTTATTCAGCCCATTTCATTCACATTTTCAGACTGCAGCCATGATCTGTAGCTCCTACGGTAACTTCCGACTTTGTCTGAATATCAAAAACAGTTCCTTTTGAGAGATTTTAGTGTTCTGTCTTAAAGCTAGTCGATATTTCATATTGTTTGAAATATTTCCATATAACTCTAAGTGTACTTTCATATTAGAAATGTATTGTAGTGATATTAGGAAACTGGTATTTTAAAAATATAACTAGTGCTTCATGGTACAAGACAAATCGGAAATTTGCTTCTAATCGGTCACCTTTTGTGCAACACCAGCAGTTACCTAGCAACTGAGTTAAACAAAAAAAATGGCCAAGTTTGTTCTAGCAGGTCCGAAAGGAACGGTAGTTTCTTCACGTTTGAATGAGCTATTTATGCGTTATATGTAATTAATACGGTCTGAATAAAAGTTCTTGTTTTTTCTGTTTTTTTTTTTTTTTCTGTATAGGAAAGGCAGATTGTCCATACTATGCTAAGGCCGAGCTACTTGCTGACTTACTGCAAAGAGTCCTGCCAGATTTCCGCATATACAAAATTTGTATGCACCCCAGTGACTGGAAGGTACAACCATGCCAAAGGCTGATGGTGCTCAGTTGGACTTCAGTGTAACAGTCTCTCGTGACTCTATTGTATTGTACTTTTGTACTGCATGGTGTCATTAAGGCTGTCCTTTATATATTATTTATATCTCAGAAATGGCTTGAAGACACATGTTCATCAAATGGCTGGAAACATGAGACCTGTCCTATAATATGGAGGGAACTGATCAATCGTGGGGGCAAGGGCATGCTTCTCGGGGGATTCAGTGATTTTCTCGAGTATGTCCAGGTAAGCACATTGGAGGGTAAAAAAAATAATTACCCTAATTATAGTTATTAAGCCTTGTATAGTTATTAATGACTCCAAGAAATTATTGTGTTAATAATTATGAGAGTAGCTAATGTCAGTGTTTTTAAAAGTTCCAGCTTTTACTGGCAAATTAGTTAAAAAGAGACAAATGTGATGTCTTTGTTCCACAGACCAAAGGGACTCACATATTTTCTTGCAAAAAAAGCATAGCATGTATTATCAATAACAACAGGCTTTAGAAAGTAAAGCTCACTGACTTAATCTAAAATCATTAATTGCACCCATTCTGACTAACCAGATTTTCTAAGGCTTCTGGGTTCAGTTCTTGGCATTTCAGAATTGTTTCCCACCCCTGTCTCAGGGATATTATGGTGTCACTTCTGATATGGGAACGGACCTGATGGTGAAAATTGCATCAGAGAACCTGCGGACAACCGAGCTGTGTGCACAGGAGGAAGAGCACAGGCGTGACCTCCTCAAACCCTTTCACATTTGGGTCAGCAGGTGAGATTGAGATGCAGACTGCTTTGAAGGTGTGCAAGGTGTGAGACCAAAACTAAAGGCTGAAGATGAAGTAGCCAATATGGAGTGCTCACAGTCTTTCAGTCTTGCTTCTCATAGGTTAGGACTAACAACATGATATATCATAAAAATAAGTCATGTGGTTAGACATGTGACCAGATCAGTGAACCAATAAATCATTACTTACAAATGATTGTCACTGTTCTTTTAACCACTACTTCACATGAAACAAATACTGTCAGTATAGTATCACTGAATGACATTAGTGGTAGTGGCCATTAAATCAGTAAATTGAGATCACAGTAAATTAATCGCAGAAAGATTTAAAATGTTTGTTTCTGGAGATGCAGAGGGATTCTGGGGGATAGTTATTACTTTGTGTGTTTTCTTTAATATGGTGAAGCTGTTCACATTTGTATTAGTATGTTTGTGTGTCTTATGTACCTTTGCAGTGCTCTGAATCCCACTTGCTTCACCCTGATTCCCCTGTTGTTCACCGCTGGGCCGTTCAGGGCCGTTCCCACCATTAGCCTGCACCTGTTAGACATGGACGCCACCGAAGAGTCTCTGCTGGCCCTCAAAATGGAAGTTGAGGATCTGGCCCTGGCCCAGCTGCATGAGATCACCATCCACTGTGACATGAGCCAGGCGTTCCTCTCCGCCGGCCTCATCATCTTCCTGGACGATGGGCCGCCCATGTACAATGGGAGGGAAGGACGGAGCAGTGAGGCTATTGTGCTGACCAAGGTGGCGGAGCGCTACCGCCTGTACGGGCAGCTCATGGAAGGCAACGCGCACCCTGACGTCCGAGTGCTGGTGGCAGGGACTGTATATGTCAATCTAAAGTGCTCACTGCTGATCGAGAGCGTGACTTCCATCTGTCCCAAACGCTTTGTTGCCATAGCAACACAACTGGAGGGCCAGGCGAGGGCTCAGCTCGCAGAGAAGCTGGCAGTGAAGAGCCCTGGTAAGAAGTCAACTTAAAGGAAGGATTTTTAATGATTGAATATTATCACTAGGCTTTGAGGGCTGCATCTTGACCTAGCATACTTCAGTTACATTAAGAGCCTGAGACACAGGACAGATAACATTCAATTATGTTATTGAATAATTATAATTATTATTAAATCACGGGGCATGTAAATAAATGTTAAGTAAAAAAATAAATGTACCCTCTAATTTTACTGCTTTGTGCAAGGCAATTGGTCTCAGTTAAAATATTTTTTTTTAATTCTCGTAAAATTGCCAGATATTTCTGATGTCATTGTTTGGGGCAACATCAGTGGCACTTTCCACATCGACCTCCAGAGAGCTAAGGTTTTCAGATATAAGGGGGCAATCTGTGGACCTGCAGGCTTCTCTCACCCAGTCCTGGAGATGGTTTATGATCAGTAAGTTATACAACTCAAAAAATCTTGCACAGTCATCAAGTCATCATTACTGTCTTATAGTTTACCAAGCCATGTTAAAAATCATCTTTCTTTAAAATTCTTTAAAATTAAATTAAAATTTCTTTAAAGTTCTTTAAAATTAAACATGTACCAATTTTAGTTGGGATTAAATCTTATTATATCAATAAGAAGACCAATATTATATTAAGATTGTTTACTTACATTTATTTATGTGTTTTAACATTTTTTGTTTGTTTTAATAATTTTGATTAATATTTTGTTCCCAGTGCTGTGATGCATTTAGGGGGATCTTCAACATTTAAATACTGTAAAAAAAAATGTGAGCAATGCTGTATGTCAGTGTAAATGAGATAAATATGCTTACATCTGCTTTCGCTCCACTTATAATGACTGGCTTTGTCACTGCATATATGATGTTAATATGGGGAAATTAATTTTTGTAAATGCCTTAAAAGATTACATTCAGCATGTATTATTAAAGGTAGTTCAATTCACATGAGGTAGGTGGAGCTCATGTTCACTATGTGAAAGTCAGGTTTTGTACCTGTATTAACTATGTATTTAGATTGCATACCAATTTGTTTTTACTTTGTCTTGAAAAAAGAAAGCATAGGAATAACTGGCTTTGAATTAAATTGGGACTTAGTTATGTGCTAATAGTACCTTGTGGAGGCCTTACCTAGTGCTTGCCATTTAAGTCTGAAGTCAGTGAGGTCTGCACATCATTAATGATGATTACCTCACAGTGTGTGAGGTAATATGTTGTTACTTTGCCATCTGGTGTCAAGCAGCGGAGAATGGGTTACTCTTCTGAGCCTTGGTTTCTCTCAGTTTCTCTTGGTTTCTTCCTCATGTGCTTAGGGACTTTTTCCTTGCCAAAGTCAAGTTTATTTATATAGCGCTTTTTCTAACAGGTGTTGTCACAAAGCAGCTTTACACATGTATGGGTCCAGATCCCTAATGAGCAAGCCAGTGGCAAAAGTATCAAGGAAAAACTCACTGGATGGATTCAGAAAGAAACCTTGAACCAAGGGAAGACCAAGACTCAAGAGGGGACCCTTGGCTGGCCCAATTTACAAACAATTACATTGGACTTGCTTACTAGGGGCCCAGACCTGAATTCCCAGCACAGCTGATTTCTGTAAAGCTACTTTGTGATACTTTTGTAAAAAGCACTATGCAAATAAATTTTGAAGTGAACTGAGGTGATCTATTTTAGGTAGATTAGCTCTGTGTGCAACTAGACAGAAAAAAAGGAAAACTGTACTGCACTGCAGTAATACCAGCAGAGTTGGAAATGTCATATGAATGAAAATGATTTCCTTGGTTAACCAGCTGGGTACACCCGAGCAGCCAGACTCTGCCCATCTGGTTAGATGCCTTGATTCATAAATTTACACATTTTGTAAACCAACCACCTCACCAATTTAAATACTTTCCAAGCTCATCTCTTAATGATCATCCAAATAATCTTCATCTACATTTTCTATTTGAAGAAAGTGGTTGAAGGACGACTTCCCCACTTTGGTCTCTTCACGTCACAGTGCCATATCCCTCAGAACTAACAGGCCGGCAGCCATATCAGCGAGCAATGGAATCATCTCAGTAGTGTGTGCATGGTATGATGGTTCTTTACATCATGAGATCTTCTCACTAGGTGTACCAAGTACAGGTAAGACCTGCAAACCTGCTTACAGATGCAAACATATTCAACAAGATCAAGTGTTTCAACAGTTGCACCTTCAAGAGAGTTGCTATAATCGGTAGTACTAGAAACAAGAAACAAGCTATGAGCTGTGGCATTGGCATTTCAAACCAAAATAACTATTATCATTGATAAACAGTGATATCCTATCTGAACATAAAAAAGTCAATTGGTCAATAAATCTATGGTGTAATTTATACACTAGTTTTATTAAAGCCTGTTTCCCAGTGTCAGATTTGTATATGTTGATAAGTAGGTGTCTTTTCTGTATATGTTTTGGCTGAAAGAGTAATACATTGTAACAGTTGTCCTTCAAGATTGTGAACAATAAGACAGCTTCCAGCTTATAAATATTCTCAGTGTTATGAAACAGCATTTTTGGTGTTGACTATCATAATTAAATGCAACACCTACCAGGAGTGGGGTTCGAACCCACGGGGACATGCATCCATTGGATCTTAAGTCCAACGCCTTAACCACTCGGCCATCCTGGTGTGCTTCTTTTCTTTCTGGCATTTGGAGACACTCAAGAAAATAAACAAAAACCCATGTGTTATAATGGCAGCACCTAGTTTCTAATATGAAGAGGTACACAGTCTGGAGGAATAATTTACCTTAAAGTTTGTTTTTAATACTAGTTAGAAGATTGGTGTTGAACATTACCATTAAAGGTAACACCTACCAGGAGTGGGGATCGAACCCACGAGGACATACATCCATTGGATCTTAAGTCCAACGCCTTAACCACTCGGCCACCCTGGTTTGCTTGTTTTCTAGCAGTAAGACAAACAGACAAAAACCCATGAATACCTGTCTGGGTGATCTTCATAGTCTGGACGAATAACTTACCCTAAAGTTTGCTTCCACCATTGCCACCATAACAAAGCAACCTAAAGCAGTCCCTACCCTCTTCCCTAGGTCTGCCAGAGCTAGTCTGACCTGCCCCTTAGTATTTCATCCCAGTGTTTCACCCCCAGTACTACCATGTCTGATTCTCCAGGTCACTTCGGGATTCCTGTGGGCCTGGTCTTCTCTGTGCCTGTCAGCTTCTGCCATGGCTCCTGGTCTGTGCACTCTGATATCACCATCGACGATGAACTGAAGTGTAAACTGGACATTGCTATTAATGAGCTCATGGTGGTGAGTGCATGGAAACATACAACAAATTGTTTACTGATTAAGAATAGATCTGAATATCTTCTAAGCATATAAAAGCGTCTAACAAGAATCCTAAATCAAGGATAAATATGTTTGCTTCACCTTACATTACCACAGATAATGAGTATTCACAAATTTTCTTACTTTCTTTTTGTCTGGTAGGAGAAAGACATTGCAGATGGAGTTAGGAAGAAGGATCCAACTACCTGAAAGTGATGTCATAAAACCGGCCTCTCTGAATTAACCAGACAAAATGTCTTTAAAACATTTTTAAAAATAACCAGCCTTATTAAAATAAAAGTAATACATCCCCAGAAGCCCCTGCATGATGCCTATGCCTAGTAATGAGCAGAACATTTTATTTTCAGACAAACAGGGTCAGCTAGATGAAGTCACTAATTAAAGCTGCAGTTTGTAAGATTGAGAAGAGAGTGGACTTTTCAAGCTGTCAGTTCAGGCTGTGAGCTCTGGTTGGTGAGGGATGACACTACAGGAGGCGCACAAAAGCAACCAATGTGGTAATAGGTAATAGCGCTCCCTTGTGGATCGCAGACTAATACACAAACATGAACAAATGCATGTGAGGTTTTGTTTGTTTTACTTTCAAGATATTTTGAAATATTTCCAAACAACACATCACTGTTTTTATTACTGAAAAATACTTATTAATTGTAAACACAATAAACATACAATAAACATATTTCTATAATTTTAGCCACATTAAAAAAAATCCACAATATTCATTGGATTGCAAATATTTATGTCTGGCTAACCCTGAATCATAGGCAGGAGTCATTTAACTTCATATGCTTATCTGTAAGAATATAATTAGTACAGCCTTTTTACTGATCAGAATTTTTATTGTCTTATCCTTAATATGGAACAGGAAAAACTGCATTTTTATTTTCTGAATACATTTGTTGTATGTAAACACTATGAAAGTTTCACAACATTCTTTCATTCTCTAGTCTATGTATAGACATTAAACTGCAAAAACAACCAAATTTGAATGAATTGTTTTCAAGAAATAGCCGACAGTAGCCTAGTTGTTCTAGTATGCGCCTCCTTTCCTGTTTTCCTGAGCCAAGACTGAATATAAGGGTGTGGGTTAAACATCTTAATGTGTAGGCCATGCACATGTATGTCATTTAAGAAAACTCCAGAGTTGATTGCTTGTGTGATTCCTTGTATTTATGGAAGTGTCACTAAGAGCTGAGAAACTTATTTTACACTCAGCAGAGTTTGCCAGTTAATAACACCTTGAGGATCTTCCCAATTTGTTCACTGTAGAGTTTCCAACTTCTGAATTCTACTTCTTCTGAACTTCTTCCCTACTTGTCATTGAATTCTCTACTTGGCTTTCAATATGGATATCCTTCTCTCTAGCTGGAACAAGAGACTCCCTTGATTTTGGCCACATGAAGGGATCCAGATGTGCCAGACAATTTGTCAGCTCTAAACCAAAATCTTGTGAGAACAAACTATCAATGATGGCTTGGAGAAACTGTAGCGTATTAACATGTTCCTTGCTGGAAATCAGGTGCTTACCTTTGAAATGCCATACTCTAATACTCTTCTAGACTCAGTGAACTGATTTCTCTGCATTGGCATTAGGCCCCAAAACCTCTATGATCATAATAATCTCTCGAGCAGCATCCATCAAAGAATTGCTTCTGTTTTGAAATGTTTACAAGAAGACAACTGAATATTCCAAAAAATCATTATAAATATTATGATCTGTTTAGATAATTAGATGAATCGTGTAATTGTCTACCTGAATTGTCTATCTCTAATTACTCAACGAACCTCAATCGTCTCCTTCTCTAATCACATCTTCTCTAACAGTTAAAGATCTTGGAGTAATTATGGATCCCAGTGTCTCATTCAGTGCTCATGTAAATATTTCTAGGACCACATTTCTCCACCTCAGGAACATTGCAAAGATTAGGAACATGCTATCCTCACATGATGCAGAAAAGCTAGTCCATGCATTTATCACTTCAAGACAGGACTACTGTAATGCCTTAGCATCTGGCTGTATTGCATAAACAAGCTCCATCTAGCTCAAAATGCAGCAGCCAGCGTTCTTACTAGAACTAGAAAATTTGATCACATCACTGCTATCTTAGCTACTTTGGCTCCCAGTAAAATTTAGTATTGATTATAAAAATACTTCTAATGACAAACAAAGCACTGAATTATCTTGCCCCACGATACCTTAGAGAACACCTAGTGAACTACTAGATCTCATCTGTAGTCATTTTATTAACTACTTCCCATCTTAGGAAATGTGTAGATCTTGGGGACCATGGGCATTGAGAGTTATAGTAAACTGGGATGTTATGATGCTGTCAATTCCTCTTTTGTCACTCAAGTTCTTGACTGAGAGTGGGAGAGTGCTGATGTTCCAGGGTACCCTCATAGCTATGGCTCGTTCAGGCTCTTTCCTTTTAGCTATGCTGCCATAGCTATATCTGCTGGAGTCCAGCTTTGCACATTATAGTTCCCTAATTTATACACCCTCATACCTGGACATCCCTAATAATCTCTCTTTCAGCGAAGGTACACCTACCTCTGATGTCATGGTGTTACTGAGCATCAAACCATCTCAGCTGTGATGGCTACTCTCACCACCCCCTGATGTCCCATGCTGTAGCCCACCACACCATCTAAGAGAATAGGACTTCTAGAAAACCAGGCTAGACATTAAGTGGTAGCTCAGTGGTTAAGGTACTCAACTTGTAAGCAGAAGGTTAGCACTTCAAGCCCCACCACTGACACATTGGCAGTGTTGGGCTCCTGGGCAAGGCCCTTAACTCTCAGTTGCTCAAGTTGCTTTCAATAAAAGCGTCAGCTCAATGTCTTTTCAATAGCTTATTTTTTCATTTTATTTTTATTTATTAATTTTTTTCCTCTTCCACTACTTATTCTGCTCGTCTAGCATGTTACTATTGTGGTGACCATCGTCGGCCAGAGGAGGACGGGCCGCCCGTTTGAGTCTTGGTTCCTCTCAAGGTTTCTTCCTCATGCTCTACGGAGTTTTTTCATGCCACTGTCACCTTCGGCTTGCTTAATGCAGGCTTGGACTCGGACATGCGCAAAGCTGCTTTGTGACGACGGCTGCTGTAAAAAGTGCTATATAAATAAATATGATTTTGACTTAAAATGCATCAAAGCTCAACAACTGTCAGCTGTGCCCTTTTAAATAATTTTGATAAGACAAAAAAAAACAAAAGTTACCATTCCTTCCATTTGGCTTAATACCTAATAAATATGCTTGTTTTTGGGCAGCATGTTACGACAAAGGCAGCCATCAGTCCATGAGTCTAAAAGGAAAAGAACAGTTCAACAGTCCTTTGTTAAATGATGTGCCTTTTATCGATCAAGAAGCAGTGAAAGCAAGAGTGAAACAACTACTAATACACAAACATTCTCAGAAAATATTGTTTCAAAAAGAAGCTTTAGCTGTTTCTGTTGCTTTTACATGATCAATGGTAATCTGAATCATAATGGCCTCCGTTATTTCAGTTACATTTGCACCATAGCACAGGCGAGTAAGACAAGGTGTTTCTAATGCTAGAACCCGTCATATTTATAGTGGGAATTTTCCATTAATGGTTACAAGTTTACCAAAAACTAAAGTGTTAAGTCCATCTTTATTAGTATCCCAGCAGCAATGAGTGAACTATATAGGGAAGGTGCAACTGAAATACATCTGCATAAAGCTTAATGCCGCTTTTGTGGCAGCTTCTAGAAAACAACTGTCAAGCACATCTTACAAAGATGCATACAACCTTCAAGCAGCATTTAGATTCTCCTTTTCTGGGATTCCTGTCTTTTTAATCCAGTCCCTATACTCATAGTCGGCACTTCAAAAAGGGTAAAACAACTAGAAACTGCCATGCTGGAAACATCCGTAACATTAACGTTGTACAAATTAGACTAGGAAGCAAATTTTTCATTTTAGTCTTAGACATGTTCTGCATGGCAGGTGCAGAGCAGATGAACATGAGTTAAACCCACAAACTAAAATACATTATGTTACAACACAACTTCATGACAATGCCCAACTGGACTTTGCACAGAGCCTACATGTTGTGCTGCCTGTTGCAGTAAAGGGGTGCTCTGTGTAGGTAATGACTAGTTATTAACATGCCTTTCAAGATCCAGAGTAATGAACACAAAATCTATTATGCTCCAAAACTATGCTCATAGTGCATCAAAGTCTTCACCTACATCAGTCAATAGTCTTACAACTATAAAAATAATTATAAACAAGCTGCCCGTGGGTGCTTAACAACACAAAACTATGGACTTCATTTGAGCAAGTGAACTTAATTTGATATAATTTTGTGCAGGATTTCTTCTCAAGACACAGTACGAAGAACTACAAAACATCCTGAGCAACATTCTTCATAGCTAAACTTTGAACTGTGCAACATCTGAAATAACATCAATGCCAAATTGATTGAAATAGAACATGTCCTAATATAAACATAAAACGCTACTAGTAATTCAGTTTCAACTGTGCAAGGCATACAATAATCTGTAGATTATTACTTCATAACTGACCAATATTGATAAATAAAAAGTTCCCAACACTTAACATATACGCAACAGTATATATTAACATGGCTATGTAAAACATCTCTGTACTGCTAGTGTGGCATTTTTTTTAGGACCAGGACAGTTAAGGATCTGCATATCTAAGCAGTCCTTCCCCAATCATTGAACAGTCGTTACAAGAATATAATCTCAGCTCGGTTGGCTGGTTAGCTTGCTTGCATGCACCTAAATTTCTTTTTAGTCTTCTTAGATTAGGCTGAGTCAGTATTCGAATGGGGACTAAAAGGGACCTGGAAAAAATGGTTACTCCAAGAAGCAGGTTCTCTCAACAAGCTAGATCAACCTAGATCAAAAGCCTAGCATGTTCACAATAGGAGAGAAAACATTACCATTTGTGCAATATTAACTTGTGACTCAAGCTGTCAGACAAATCCTGCTTCGTGAAATAACTGACCATTTCTTGGGAGCAGGAAACATAGGTGGCCTTGTTTGATGGGGCGGAAGCAGATTAGGCAAGGACCCCACCGCTACACCCTCCTCCCCCAAACAAAACCCCACACAACCACACTGGCCAGTATGCCTATGTAAAGTACAAGAAGTTTGGAAAGAAACAATTATCATCAGAAAATGTTATTAACCAAGATGTGGGAAAGACAATACAGTTGTGGTATTTAATCTTAGGATCTCACTGATTATGTGATATCTGTTAATTATTATTGTTGTTCATTTGTTTATCCATTTATTTTTTGCAATGTTTGTTACCAAGAAAAACTTGACTCAGGATTTGTGCCAAGTCTGAATAAACTGGCCCACTTAACTGTAAGAACTGGATATGAAGGACAAAATCCTGACTTTCACTCAGCACTATATAAGAAGCACATGGCATTAAAATTAAAACTTCATTACTTGCGGTTTGTTTAGGTTCACCTGAGAACAACCTTTACCTGTTCTCAAAACAAAAGCCCAAAACCAATCACAGTGATCTCATCCCCCATAAAACACAAATAGCCTAACTGACAGGAAATGACCTTCACACACATCCATAAAACATTCATGTCAGTGTATGGTATATATCTACATGGACTATAAATAAAAGGGACAGTTTAGTGTGAACAACAGGCAAGCTAGGACTCCTGCTGGTCAGCCAGTTCTCGCTGGCCACTGGGGAGCGTGTCTGCTGCTGCTGGGACATCCCCCACTCTCTGTCCGTCAAAATCTAGGCCCAGCCCCTCATCCATCTGCTCCAGTTCACTTTGGTCCAGAAGCTCAAAATCCTCTTCTTCCACAGGAACAAGCGTGGTGTCCGGCTGCTCCTCACCACTTGCTTCGGCTGACACGTCCTCGTCACTCGCCTCTGGCGTGACAGGTGACCTGAGAGGAGACTCCATGGGGCAGGGTGGCGTCTCGGCAGGCAGGAACTCAGCCATGGCAGGCCCCTCGCCAGCTTCCGAGGAGCGTAACAGGGCTGAGAGAGTGTTCTGCACTACGGTGGAGATGGCTGTGCTCACAATCTCCTCACTGAGGGCCTCCAGTGAGCGGGCGGGGCAACGCCCCTCCCCTGGCTCTGGCCCCGGAGCCGGCCCCGCCCCACCAGGTGGGCGCCCATGCCCATTGAAGTGCGTGTTGACAAAGTGAAGTGGCGAGGCCAGATGCTGGATGAGGAGGCTGGCAGGGCTCTGAGAGTCCTCGGTGGGCTCGGCACCGGTGCCCTCGGCTCGAGCCGCCCCCAATACGCCCAGTGGGAAGCGAAACAGTCCAGGCTCCATAGATGGGAACTCATCCACAGAGGGGAACTCTGGCAGGTCCCTGGAGAAGCTCTCCTCGGGTTCACTGTGCATGCTCTGCTGGTCGAGGTCTGTAAGAGCAGTAAAACAGATTCAGTTGGAATACTTCAAAACTTCCTTAAGCACAAATTCCCGCTACAGATTAATGGAAGCTGACAATGTAGCAGGGCACTGAATGCTCTTCACCATAAAAAACAAACAGCTATAAAACTTCACCAAAGGCAAACATGTAACTAGGTAACTCAAATGGATAAGAACTTTCAACCAAGTTCTTTTCCAAGTTACTTCAGCTGTAATTTAAAGTGAGACAGCATTCCTATTACTTCTAATAAAAAGATCCAATGATGATCAAATATGAAACTAAGTAGGAAATGACTACTGTTTAAGTGTCCAATGATAGAGTTTTAACATGGGGGGAAAAAAGCAATGTTTTTCTTCCATTGGTAGTTTAAATCGCATCACATCTACATAACTTTGCAGCTTAAAATTGCATTATTAAACCAAAAATATTCCAGCCAACTAAATTTGAAGGTCCACTGGAAGTGAACCGGACTCTAGGCCTACGTAAAACAAAAATCACCTTCGGAAACATCCGTGAGCTGCGGGGTGGTGGCTCTGGACACGGAGAAGCCACCGCTCTCCAGTATGGAAGCCTCCTCGTCAGACAGCTCAGAATCTGTGATGGCCATCGCCAGCACTGTGGTCTTCACGTCCACCTGAGCAGGCGCCAGAGCGAGCCGTCAGCATGTGGCGTTATGGTAAGGCTTCAGGCCATCCATGACCGCATTAAGCCAGGGTGAATGAACGGTGCTTTTACATCACACTTATAGCTTGGAGCTTCCATATATATTTCATATAACTTTTCTACTTTTTATTGTTTACACTTTTTCCCCCATATCTTGAGTTTACTTGTAAATGACTTCACTTGAGTGTGAAATGTACTATACAAATAAACTTGTCTTGCTCACTCGCTGGCACCTTCATTATGTACACTTATGTGTCAAGTGTACAGCTCCAGACTGTAGACCAGCTGAGGCCATTCACCATCTGTCAGCCATTCTCTACACCATCCATCCCTGGTCAGTTTCATCACACCACTGCTGTCAGGATCTCATTTACATGCTGGGTCATTCTTCCGGCGCAGCAGTGAGGAGACTGACCAGTGATGAAGAGCTGGAGGATGACTAATACCTCTTATGCATGACAACAGATGGACTGTAATCTCATACAAGGTGTTTTTGTAAAGAAGTGGGCGGTGAGAGTGGAGTCATATTGACCCATGATCACTGCACCACTTCAGGACGGAGCCTAGCACTCAGGCCAGGGGGAGTCACTCACAGTGGGAGCAAAACACGAGAGTTCTTCCTCGCTCTCGCTCTCCGTTTCGGCTCTTGGCTCGTCTCCCTCGTCCTGCTCCTTTTTCACCTCTGCGCGACAGACAACTATCGTTAAACGGTCTAATCACTACATTACTTCTGACTTCTGTAAATAAACAGATTAAAGTGTAACGCTCCACTTGAACGTCAAATCGACATGTAGGCAAAGTGGGTGCCCCAAGAATGAGTCACACCCAAAGCAAGGAATCAGTCACTCTAGGGATTTTGTTCTTTGCACACTGTTGCAGCTACGGTGGAAGCCAGCGAGGTGAATGCTGACAGTGGAAGATACATTACTCGCGTCCTGTGCGAGTCACCGTAAGTATCACTACTCCAGAGGCCCTGAATGTCTCAGGGCTTATATGGTGAGACAACTCAAACTCAGACACATGCATACCAAGAACCTGTGACCTTTCTGTGTGTATGCTGCATAAAAACAGAGAATCTGCTTAATACATATGCATGTCACCACAAATCAGAAGATCGAGACCCAGGTCTGTTAACTGGGTTACGCTTATGCTGACTTCAACCTTAACTCAATCAAAATAACTCAATTAAGGTGATTACATGACAGCTGTAATGGGAATCTTGCCGTAATCTGATTATGTGCCACTTTTTTAAAGTGCATGTAAACATATTACATGATGAAGGTCTACAAGGTAATACAGATCTATATACACTGCAACAATGGCATCTTATGGACATTACAGAGACATACCACACATCCAATAATTTACCAATTTACTAAAGTACTTCCAAACTAAGGAATTTAGATCATATTCCCAAGGCACTCAATAAGCAAATACAACATGATTACCTATGAGCAAGTAAAGCCCATAAACCGTTACAGAAACATAACCCAAACCCTAACCCTAACCCTAACCTTGATCATTTTTACTTTTTTTTCCCCTTGTTTCTGGGTGCAACACTGTACAAGGCTCAGACACTTTAGCTTTTGCTACAGTGCAAAAATGTCACAATGAACATTACAGTAATTACACACACACAAAACGCTGCTCAAGGGTGGACAGAATTCTACGGTATTGTATTGGGTGTGTAGGCTGGCAACTGTGGCCTTACAGGCTAGACCTATAGAGGGGTGTCAACACTGGAAGAGGGGGTGGTGGGGTGTGTGTGTGTGTGTGTGTAAGCATCTCACTTCTCTTGTCGTGTTTGCGGCGCTGGGTGTCTCCCTTCATGCTGTAGTCCAATTTCATCAAGATGGGCTCTAGTCCTGTGTACATCTTTTGGATCAGCTCGTGGTACACGACCAGAGGCCACAGCAGGACACTGAGCACTGCATGCACCACACACACACACACACACACACACACAGCATCAGCTCACCCACCTCCCTGCTATGCACTGCTATGTTCAGAGCACGATGGATGAAGTGGTGTGTCAAACAACTGTGGTACTGTGGCCCCAATTTTATTTATTTATTATGTGTGAGTTTTGTCTTACCTGGGTGGCAAAAAAAACAGAGCAGCTAGTTCACTACTCAATCATTATTTCAAGATTAATATTAGATGAAGTCACAGGCCAACACCCCGCCTGCTGTCTATCCCTTGGATAAACCATGCTAATCTGCATAATGAGTCATTAGCATAGTGAACATTTTTAAAGTGTTTGATGATTGCCAATTGATTCATTAGCCTTTAATCAATTAGAAATCATAAATATTTTCACTACACACATTCTACATAGTTCATCCAATGGCCACCATCAAAGCTATTTTGTATTAAAAGATATACACTATCAGTGTTATGACTAAGGATGCTGTTCCATCTATTAACTGGTTATAATTACTATTAACATTATTTGCATTTTTTTTAAAGCATTCAAGAACTCCAGGACTATACATCCTATATAAGCATGGCGGTACAGAAGGTATAGCAAGTCATTACAGGCACTCACATATAATGTAAGAGATCATGATTCCAGGGATATAGTGACCAGCCACGGCTAGCAGGAGGCATCCGGAGCACGTCATCGCACAAAACTGAGCACATAACAGAGGCACGAAATGTCAAATCACAAAAAACTAGCGAAAACCAGACACACTTTTACATAAACCAAAAATGTCACAGCTGAACCTCTACATTCAAGGTATGCGAAAGATTTGTTCAAAATGCACCCCCACATACTATTCCTTTAAGCTAAAGGCACAGTTTGTTGGTTGCAGATGGGGTGGTCTTGGGTTCACTGTCCCCACCTTGCCATGGTTCTGGCGCTTGTACTGAAGCACCTCCTGGATGTAGAGGCTGCAGGTCAGATAGCTCTCTGCCAGGTGATGGCTGAGCTCAGCCACGCTCAGGAGCCTGGGCTCCACACCCATGCTGTCTCTGTGGCCACGAACACAGCACAGAGCAACCAGTCAGCGTCCGCCACCATTACTTATACAACCGAACGTGTCCCATCCTAACCATGTTACAGCGGCATCGTAAACATATAAATGAAGGATGTATGCTGTATCTTTCCAATGTCGTTATCTATTACTATGTGTTTTAGTGTGTGTGTATAATATAAATTTTATATTATGTCACTTAACATCTTATATTACAGGATATATTTTGATGTTATAAAATATAAAAACTTTTTTCCCACTAAAGCAACATCAATGAGCAGTGGATACATTTCTCTTACGGAAGTGGGCAAATTTAATGATGTACACAGATTTAGCCTTGTTTGGGTTGCTGTTTGTGATCCCTAAAAATACAAAACTCAAACATATTAGATGTTTATTAAAATGTATAACCAGTGAAGCCATGCAGTCATGACACGCATTATCTACAAGAGCCATACCCTTCTATCTCAGATGCCTCAGGATGCCGCACTGTGAACAAGGAAAAGAATAAAGAAGCAAACTCACACCGGCAAAGCAGGCCAGAGTAAAGTTATATCGGTATATTAATTGTTATATAAAGCATAACTGATGCCATACATTGCAACAGGCTGACAGATTATTACAAAGCAACTGTAGATGTTGCTGAAAACGATAAGAGCTTTAAAAAAGAAACGACGTCGTGGATTTACCACTGATCTTAGGCAGCTTGTCTTTCCATCTCTCCATCAGAGTGAACCCGAGGAGGGACGCGCTCAGGACGAACAACGGGCGCAGGGACGTGGATGACAGCAGCCTGAGACACACGCAGTCCGCTTTTAGGCATTAAAATACACCAACAGCGCTGACAGAAATCGACTTTTACGTAAATTCCATATAAAATGTGCTTGGGGAAACATCTAGCTAGCTTGGATAGCTTAGCATTTGCTAGCTAACCGTCTGCGTTAACGGTACTCCGGTGACATTTCGCTAGCTAACATAAGAACAGCAGACTTCATTACCAAATATGCTGCAAAACTAAATCCATTACAGATGGAAAGGTCACGTTGGACCACTAAGAAAAGCGCACTAGTGCTGCAGTTCTCAACGTTAGGAACTTGCGTTACCTAAGAACTCCAGCATCTAGCAAAAGCGAGAAAGACACTAACTGAGACGCAAGCGCGATCGTCCGCAGGTCAACCGGCCGTCATCGCCGAGAATTAACGACCGCTGTCGTTTAACGCAACACCAAGCTACGACGTCGTCCGTTTTGCAGTGAACCGCTGCGCCGGGCCTCTTACCAGAACGCCGTGTTGAGCACGACCGCGCCGACGACGCTGTGCAGAGGCCTCTCCCAAACCAGCAGCCCCTGCACCCACAGCGCCGCGGGCTCGTGTTGCGACAGCCAGCCCTGCAGCCGCTGGCGGACGCGCGCGAGCTCCGGGTTCGCGTCCGCCCCGGCTCGGTCCGCCCTGCCGGCCGGGAACAAGGCCTCGAGGCCGACCGGAGAGGGGGAAACGGAGGGGCACCTAGCCTCCTCCCCGCTCGCCATTTTTCTCCACTTTGTTATGCCTTGCAAGCTGGGAGATCACGGGGTGTGTGCGGTTAAGGTAGAGTCGTCACTCCCGTCATGGATTAGAGAGGAAAAAAAACCCCCACACGCAACCGTTTCAGGAACGGATATTACAGGCTCTCTGTGTCACGTGTCTCTTGTTTACTGCGCTACGGGAATGGGATGCTGTCGATTTACTGACATCTGCTGGACCACCGAAAAAAATACATCAGCAGCACATTTATTTCTGTTGGGCAAACTAGATTTAACGTGAAATAAGCACAGCACATAAAGCATACTAAGCATACATAAAAGTTGGCATTTTAAAACACATTAGAATAACGAATGGTGACGAGGTTGGTTTCACTAAGTGTAACTGAGACTGTTATTGTGCAATACTCATCGCCCATACCAGACATATACAAAGACTACTTATGCAATACTTATAAATAGTACTTAGTAACTTTTTTTTAATTCATTCACATTTCAGGTCATAACATACTTAGCAAGCCAATATTTCACTAAAGCTATGTAAACAAAGTATTTGCAGTGAAAAACAGTTGTATACCCGTAAGTTCCTCTTCATTCTTCAGTGTAATCATCATGGCATGTCATATCAAAACACCAGCCAGCACTTAATTAGAAAATACCATTTCTCTGCAAAACCTCAGACAAAGAATGTTTGAAGAAAAGAAAACTAAGTTTTGTACCTCACGGCCTGTCTCTAACCTGATACGATAACAGCAGTCATGGGGAGGGTTAAGCAATTGTCTCTCGTCTCAGCACATGCTGCGTGGCTTCACTCACCACGCAATGACTGCCGTTCGGCATTCAATTCCTGCCATGACAAAAGGAACTCGTGGTCACATCCCAGACGCCCACCCCCGAGGATCACTGGCACTTGCACATCCAGTGCCAGTTGTGTGTGCAGGGGTTACATAGAGGCTTGTGTTGCCTAGCACTGTGCAGGGCAGCAAGTTCCGTAACTGTACTCATTATCTGTTGGTGCAGACAGTTTTAAGAAAAGTAATCCAGTTCTCAGTGTAGCAATCTTAGGGAAAAGTTCACTCGCCTCATATGATACTGTAATGAAAGAATTAGAAGACAAAAAAGTTGTAGAAGCCTGCTGGTTCATGCTGGTGACAACCACTCTTGCTGAACAGGACAATGTTCAGGGGTCCCAAACATTACATTGTCCAAAGAAAGTGTCGTTTTTGAGGTCTGGGATTACAGGTGGCCCTAGAGGTGAAAAAAAAAAAAAAAAAAGCACAGGCAGGTGGCGGCCTACCTGCGGTGTTCGAGGGGAGGGGCCGCTGAATGTGAGGGCAAGGGGCAGAGCCCAAGGGGTGGGGGCTGTCCAGATGCCTGGCTAGGAATGTAGAGCGTCTATGCCTGCCGGAGAGAGAACCAGAGCCTGCAGGAGATCTGACAGGGAGATGATTCCCTGCACCACATTGCCCCGGTCCACCAGGACCAGCCGGTGGACCTGAGTAGGACAAAGGAACATCAGCTCAAAATATCCACACAGCCCAATCCTTGGAGAATTAATACTCTGCGCTGAATGAACCCCAACAGTGCTAGTCTGAGTCTGCCTAGAAACAATTGAGCACTTTAAGAGTTTAATCAAAAGATGGTTTTGCTGCATAACAGGACCATAAGAGGTCCTGAGTTTTATTTTGCAGAATAGTAAGCATTTTATAATATAATTTCAAGCAGAGGTGGATATTTAATGTTTATTTGCATCTCATCTGCAATGAAGACATTACTATGTAGATTAGGGTTAATGTACTAAAATAGCACACTGTTTGTAAATTGCTAAATATTGCATTTTATACAAATGGCCTCTAACTAGTTATTTTAGACCAGTTAAACAAATAGAAACAAAACACAACTGTAGTATCTGGTGCTGTTTGCTAGATTTTTCGGTTTGATATGAGAACGAAGCCTGTTGTGTTTGGCCTCGGTTTTTGCCACTTTCACCAAAGCACCAATAAAACAAAGAGGAGCCAAAATGCCAAGGGCTTCACCCTCATATCCACCCAACTCCTGGTCTGTGGTGGGGTATTCTGATGATTTATCCTACCTTGTCAAAATGTCCTACCGTAGTGCACAGAGCTATGTAGTATGACATTTGTGAAGCTTACATAGCTAGGATATATTTCAAGCTTACATAGCTTGGATAAAGTATTTGGTAATTTTGATTTTACCCCTCAACAGGCTGTATAAATCAGTGGCTGCCTAACACGTGCTCACCTCTGCCTCGACAATCCGGTCCACGGCAGTCTCCAGCATCTCATCTGGGTAGCACTTGATAACACCCTCATTAAAACACTGCCGCCGCTGCACTGCCTCTCGCATGGTCATGCTCAGATTGTTGTAGGTTTTCTGTGCTGCCAAATTCTAAGTGTGACAGTTGAGAAAAGGTCAAAGGGCACTTCAACACCACCTTTGTTGTGACATTGAGCAATTTAGTCCTAAACTCACTATTTTTGGCCAATGGTGAACATGAACAAAAACAGGCAAAAATAGGCAGTAATACACAAAATCATGATTGCAGTAATGGTCTTTTCAGTATACAAAAGACTAACAGTTTATTTATCACCATAGCACTGTGAACATAGCACTGTGACATTTCTGGGTGAGTGTTCTGCCCATGGGCACTGTTGTTTACTTACAATCACGTCAAATCTGGAGTACAGAGCGACCACTTTCCCTGTGAAACAGGAATGGTTAGGGAGCCTCTTAGTGACTAGATCTGAGTGAGAATCTGGATCGCAAAGCCTACTGAATATCACCAAAATGTGTGATTTGCTATTTAAAAAATAGTAAATAACCATGTTTACTCCCATCATTGTGTCCCTTGGTTTCCACCAGCAAAACTAAACTATACTGCTGGAGAGTAATATGAGAGTAGTATATTTGTCTTTATTTGATCCCTTTAATGTTTTTCTACCTGTGAGAGCTAAAACCTAAGATCCTAATAGTCAAATTTTGATAATAGCTAGAAAACAGAGTTTGTTTCTCTTCTTCTGAAGAGATGCCCTTTTATGAAATGCCACGCACTGACTTTGGTTCTTGATTCTGAGTCCCGAGTCTTACCTTCATCGTCAACCACCGGCAGAGCAGATACACGCCTCTCCACGAATGTGGCGAGCGAGTCGTAGACAGTGGCGTCTTGATGCACCGTGGCAATGTCTTTGAACGTTCCCACGCCAGCCTCCAATATCTTCCTCCGCAGAAATCTTGGCTTCGGAACCACAGCTCCCTGTAGCCGTGCACAGATCCAGCATCACGGAGAGAAAGACAGGGATCAAATATAAAGACAAATGTAAAAATGTCTGTGAAAGAATATGTGATCATGACTTTATATGTTGGTTATTTTTTTTAATATATGCCACATTTAACACACATCTTTGTATTTGACACAAACATTTTAAAGCATGTTAGGGACCTATGATTAACTTAGTGTAAAACGTAAATGCTAGTTCTTCATTGAATTTTAATGTGATAAGTATATAATATCAATTACTTTGTTACAACATAATTTTTGCATATGTGGAAGGTAGGCTGAAATAAGAATAGTAATGAAACAGGGATTGTCTTACTAACAAATATATAGAGGAACTTGAGGATTCTCTTGTGTGTCAGAATATGAAGGACACTTCCAGACTCAGGGTCAATAACCGGCAGCCGGTGGATCTTGTGTTTCAGTAAGGAGTAGATAGCGTCAAAAAGGCTGCCAACAGACAGGAGGGGAATAAAATGCCTGGTGCATAAAATGCCTGGTGGCCATAGTTATTTCCTATACAGATATATAGTTCTCAGTATATAGTGTTACATAAAACAGATTAATTTCTGCAGTGTTACAGTACAGTTTGCTCTCTTTTTATGAACGAGACATTGAGGGGGTGTGAGACATCGTTACCTCGCATCTGGGCTGATGCTGATAAGACTTCGGTCATGGTACTGGAGGTAAACATCTAGACCCCGACACAGACAGACAAAAGTTAGCAGAGGAAGCAAATAAAAATCGTAAGGCACGTCCTCTCACGTCCGAGGCACGAGTGTATCAAATCCGCACACGCATAAGCACATACCTGCATGTGGAGGAAACATGAGAAACGCATGCAGAGATTCTGAGCACAGAGCTACTGCTGGCCCACTGGCTTCCCAAAATGCCAGGGATCCCATCAATCCTCGTTACATGGGACCAGAGAGCATTCTTGCAGTGATCATATACATCATGTCACCCCCAGAACATCTACATTGTTCAGCTCATTTACTTTGAAATGAATCACCTCTCCATGTCTCAATCTTATGGTCCTCAAGCTCGTAGATCTGAACCTGTAAGTGGAAAAAAGAGAATCCAACGTTATTGTGGAACCGAGGAACATGATAACATAAAAGTCCTATCAGGAACGTTAACATAACTGCTATTATCTACTGACCATTGGGGACGTGTAATAACGGTGAAGGATGTGGATAAAATCGGTGATAGTCAGCATACCTAAGTGGCCAGTACAATGGGAAAGAGTGTGTTAGGGGAATGGTTGGTGGCTCTTTTGGAAACATAAAACAATGGCCTGCTCGCCTCCTCACCCACAAAACGTTGCAGAGTGCTGTCCCAGAGTGGCGCTGCGCGTAAACCGTTCGCTACCAGTGCAAAGAAGGCCTTCTTCACCTGAGAGAGGATGTGGAAAACATGCTAAGTATGCTTAGCTTAGCATTCTTATATATATATATATATATATATATATATATATATATATATATATATATATATATATATATATATAAATATAAAAGAAGTATTATATTAAGTATGCCACAAGCCATAAAGGTATCATGGTGAAACTTCGTCAGTAGTACTGTAATAGACGGAAGTACAATACTGACGACAACACAAAATTTGCAAAAAAAGACGACAACACAAAATTGCCAAAGTCCAGCAGACACTAACCTGCAGAGTGGTGTCAAAAATAACCAGTTTGCAGCTGGTTGGAGTAGCGTCATAGCAACAGTGATTCTTCATAAAGTTCAGGTAGTTTTCGTCGGCTGAGTCTGGAGCTGACGGAACAGAGGGTTACATCTCACCTTATATTTGCACTGTTTGGGGGTAATTTCAGCCATTTAAAGACGACAAATATCAATAGGCTAATCAGAGGGAAAGGCTGTGGGTCAAAACATGTAAAGTACCAGAGAAGATGACAACACTAGTGCATGTGTAAACAGATAGTTACGTAATTCTGGACTACACTGTGATATACTTCCAGAGCTGTGGTTTACCTACCTGAACTATTCAACTCACTGTCCACAGGAAGCACCGCCTGTCCAAGAAACAAAGCTGAGTTGAAGGACAGTTGTCCTAAATCATCACAACTCATCAAGTTCACGTGCGCCGAATACAGCTTACTTCACGTGAGGAGATGTTAGCGGGTGTTTTTAGTAGTGTTGGTAGTGTTTTTGTCATTTCTAGAGCAGCTTGTGTTATTATCGAAATTCCGCGCACTCAGATATGTTTTAGACTGCTGTAGCGTTATCTTACCTGCTTTACAAACTCCATGGTGGGTGCACGTATGTCGCGATAGCGTTGTGCTCGAGCAGTTTACGCCACCACGTCCGTCTGATTTGAGCACGCTCGTCGAGCGCACTTGCGCGTAAAGCTGCAGGGTCTATATTAGGAGCGAGGAAGAGATGGCCGTGCGGAAAGAGGACTGGCGTTTTGGTCAGGGGCGAGTTTGACGGGGGGGGGTTTGGGAAGCCGGTGTCGCACAGTTAGGTCAGCTATTTTCGGTTTGGTGCACACAAGCCGTTAAAAGTGGTCTAAAAAAGGCTGGTTTGACACCCCGCGCGAGCCGCTAACTGGTGGAATGCCGGAGCGCTCACAGGTTAATCTAAACTCAGCTCGCGCCCTCTGGGATATGAGGCTAAAGATAGGTCAGAATGTCTCCATTCGTGATTGCAGATGACTTAGTTTTACCATCTATAAATGGTTTCTTGAGTGTATTGTAGCGTCATGCATTATTACTATTTATTAAAAAGTAGTCTGGTTAGTATACCACAGACCTTGGAATATAGCCTATATTAGAAAAAAAATTAAAGAGGAGTAAGAAATGCATACTTTTGTTGCCAAATACAAGCACGTGCAGGCGGCAAAAAACTAGTAAATAAATAAGATTGAAGTATTTTAAAGTCAATTCCAAATTTAACTGGGAACCTTTGCAGAACTGAAAAACAGGTGTCAGGACACGGCCCCCTCCTTGGTTCCTCCCTGTGTGTCTGTCTAGCGCTGCGCCCCTACCGTGTTCATTGGTCCTGTCACACCTGTCTATATATATGTTCATTGTTAGCACGCATAGTTAAACCCTTGTTTTAGTGTTGTTGGTTGTCAGTCTTTGATCCGTGTTGCAGATACTGGCTACCTTGTTTAACTGCTTGTTGAGTTTGCCCTGTGTAGTGTTCTTCGTTCTGTTTCGTTCAATATTTTGTTAATAGTGTGACCACGGCTCGTCTCTGCACCATGCCTTGCCTCCCATCGTTACAACAGGACTAATGTGGTCAAACTTTCTTGCCCTTGTAAACAGTCTGGATGCTGCATCCTGTACAAGTTGGAGTTTATTTAATAACTTTAATGCGTCCAATTAGGAGACAGTTACAGTAATCAAATCAGAAATTTATCCGAGAAATTAGTTACCCAAGACAACTTGTGGAAAGGGAACCTAGTCCTTTATCTGAGCTAGCTAGGCAGCTGCCAGTTAAGTATTTGCAGATTAACAGAGTCTGAAGAAGCACCCCCCCCAATATTTTCTATCTTGTCATTAAAAAAAATCAGTGTCACTGCAACATTTCAGAGGGATACGCGACTGAATGCCATTGATTTGATTCCAGTTAGCTTTGACAGTCTTTTAAATAGGGATCTTGTTTTTCAGATATTAGATTAGGGATTGTAAGTATGATTTTGCCATAGTCAAGGCATGCTTAATTCAATTAGGCTATTTTTCTATGAAGTTTTACATACTTCTGATTTAGTATTTTGCAATTTATGCTCTAAGATTGTTTTGAACGTGTATGTTTGCTGTACCAAGGTGCAACTCTCTTCTTGCAATTTTTTTTTTTTCCTGCAACCTTGTCAAAAAAACTTCCAATGTTGGGATCTGGTTTTTCTTACTTTCACCAGCTAGCGTAACTGATCCTAGATCAGATGACCTGGCCCAAGCCATTAAAAACCCTGAATGTTTGGTACAGCTAAGATAAAACTGTGCCCCATCTAGTGGGCCCAAGGACTTGGTTGAGAACCACTGCCTTATACAATGTTTTAAAAAATAGACGAAATGGATAGCTAACACTTTTGACAAGTACTATGAAAAAAATAGGCCTAGACCAATTTATTCCCAAACAAATTATTTATTGTGTATGCCACCAAAACAATGAGGTCCATGTGATAGGGTTGTAAACAAATCCCATTTTTAAAAAAGCAAACAAAACATTGGCTCAATAACGACCCGATTTCCCAAACATTCAGCGGACCTCATGCAGGTGAAACTAACATACAGCGTTCCTTAGGCCAGCATCACATCCACAGCACTCCCTCACTTCCCTTTACAGGACACCCAAATCTCACCAACCTTTCTTCCAATAGACTGATTGTTCGCTTAGTTTACAGGCTCACAGGTTTTATTATAGTAGCAGGAGATAAGATAGTAATAGATGGCAAAAAAGTATTTTTTAAAGTAAAATGGAACAATTTAAGTAATTCTTCACAATCCTAGGTTTTTTTTCCTCCCCCACCCCCCTTAAAAAAAAAAACAAACGCACACAAAAAAGTCTCAATAGGAAACTTTCTCCATCTGAACAATTCTGGAAGCAAACACTACTGTCCTCTCCTGAAGAACAAGCAGGGGAACAGATCTACACTGGCCAACCACTTCCAAACCATGGCTACCAATTCAGTTAAAGCAATCTCATCCACTCTTTATTGTGCTTGTGTGAGCTTCTGTGAGTCAAATTAATGTCTTTAGGATGCAAAAAATCTTTAGGATGCAAAATATTCTATAAAATTCTAAATCTTTTGTATCAAAAGGCAAAATACCAAAAAATGTTGAAATGTGGTAAACTGAAGAAGGAAAAACTAAATCTCGGCTCAAACCGAAGGTGCTACATGCAAAATAATATAAAAAGGGTTTATCCCCCAAATTCATCCATCACTGTCAATACAAGCTGAACTTATTGTGAGGGCATTCATTGCATGTGATTTACCTCATTTATTAACTATGGTATCTTTTGGGACTTCTGGTAAGCTAACTTGTAGTCATGGATTGATTCATAACTAATTTAAAGTTTAAAACAATTTATGAACACAACACAATGGCCATAAGCTTCATAAATGAAGACACCTTGTAGCTTGTCTGCACTCGATTACATGCTCAAAATCAATCTTCATTTACATCTTATTTACATATGTACCTTACTATCAGTATCCTTAACATATTGCCACTAGTGGGCGGCATAAGTGCAGTTAGAGCCATTACAAGGTTTTAAGTATACAAAACCCCAGAGAAATCTGAAGGAAACATTACTGAGCGAGTCTAAAAGAAAAGCTGGTTTTCTTTTTCATTAAGGGAGGTGTCCGTGACTGGGATTCGGCAGCCAGGTTCCTAGCTGGGTATGAGCAGACTGGGATCCTTGCTAAACGGCAGCGTGGCTTCCGGGCAGCAGGTGTGTCTCTGAAGGGCAGCCACAGGGATCAAGGGAGCATGAGGAAGCGAAGGGCTGTCGCTGAGTAATGTGGGCACGAGCCAGGCATACCAAGGTGGGTGGCGGCCATTGGAGACGTTACCAGCCCCACACAGGGGGAAGTAGTCCGGGCGGCAAGAGAATGGGGGGTTGGCTCTTTCGTCCCGCGAAGCATCCGGAGGGGCTAGAACCAAGAGAAGAGAGGCCCAAAGGGAGGGTGCGAGGCTCTGACTGAGGGACCGGGGAAAGGAGGAGGGACTGTGAAAGTCTGGTTCCATAGGGAGGCGGGGCTTCTGGCTGCCATTGACCAGGACGCAGCAGCGGGGGTGGGCAGGGGTAGGACGCATAAGGAGGGCGGGCTCTATGGGGCTGAGGCCTGATTGGCTGTAGTGGGGCAGGCAGAGCTGCTGGAGCACTGCTGAGGCGGCAATGAGTCCCGCCACACTGGTTAGGTAGAGGAGGCCCAGCATGCAAGTGACCTGTAGAGACGAGACTGAAGTCATCACAATGCTTACAGAAACACACACAACTGTGTGATCACATCAGAGGTCAGGTTTTGCTTGACCATTGTTTGATGAAGCCATTTTAATTTTATAAAATCAGTTTTAATTATTTTACCTATTACTGAACAATTAAAATCAGCTTCCAAAGGGGAAAAAAAATTACCAATTTGCAATTAAATATTATACAGAACAAACATGAGATATTTGAAGATGCAGTCCTGGTTAAATCGCTATTACAACATTCTCCATGTGGGATGCATCAGTGTACAGTTAAAGCCCTGCCTTGGTAAAGTGCTGGTAGATGTTGGTGAGTGCCAGCCTCCAGTTGGCCTGCTCCAGCAGCACACACAGATCGGTGTAGGTCAACCATCCGCGTCTCACACCCTCCCGCTCTGCAATGCTGTAGCAAAAAGACGGAGCACAGCAGGTTGAAGCCAAACGCACAAGTCCAGATTTCCAGATTAATGCTAAAATGAGACTACAAAGAATTTCCAGTGCCATTTCATCACTGCACTGCATATGCATGAAATTGCCCCTTAGAGCATTTTAACCTAAGCCCATGCATTACCGCATATGCAGGTGGGTTACCAGTCAGTGGAGCTAAGGTATGCCGCTTATCTCTTCACTCTTTACTCACAAACACCATGGTGATAGCCAGCCCTTACTGGGTTTATTTCATTAACAGAAGGACCTCAATAATAGTTTTGTTAACAATAGCACATAAGATAATAATAGGAATAATATCAAAGATGCAGTATGTTTTTTTTCAAATGTATGATGCGTTTTATTTGTATCACTGACCTGCTCTCAAGTTGATTGAGCACACTGAAGAATTCACTGGGTTCAGTGAACAGGCTCCACTCCTGCCATACAATAAGTAAGTAGCTTTAGAGAAGGCTGTTCTTGTAATCTTATGGCGAACATGGGCCGAGTCAAATCAATATGGCTTACAATTGCACTGAGAAAGTTCAACTCCAGGGTGTTGACAGTGTGGACATCCAGCTTGCCGGCCGTACCCCATTCGTCGTTGAAAACCTCCTCCTCCTCACCTTCATCGTACAAATATTTACTGGCCACCATCTGCAGGGGCAGCACAAAGGAGCACTTACAAGGCCAAGTAAGGTTAAAAATTACTCCCCTCTGCTGCCTAAACATGGCAAATCCCAAATATATATATTTTAGCTTGTATTCCTTTAATGCAAAAGGAAGTGAGAATATTAAAAACTATATCTTTCTTTCAGGATTGCCAAGGTCCGTCCATGACGATACTATTGCAGCCACCCACCCACAAAACATCCCCACACCACCATCCTACTGGACCTTTTTCTGACCCAAAAGCTTACCATAGATATCAAGAAAAGATCAGAGGAAGAGATTTGTTGAAGATATTCTGGGTTTCTGTGTCGAAGTCTTTCAATGTAAACAAGGGCCAACATCATAGCACATGGTGAAATGCATGCTTCTCTGCAAAGGAAAGAGGTGAGGACGTGAGGATAGATGCACATTACAATACCAATAAAGTAAGAATTGACAGTGCAAATGACACTTCACGTGTGCGTATGGGGGGAGGCGAGGGCACTCACCTAGCAACATGTGCAGCGTATTTCTTGTGGAGCTTTCGTATTGGACTTGGGGCTGATTTCTGGAGGAGTTCTACAGCAATGTCTAGTGTAAAGATGTCAATAAGTAAATTGGCATCGTATACAAAACCGACATGGTCCACTGGATCACTACTGTAATAACTATAAAAGTGTGTACTGTATAAAAGTATTCTAGCAGTAGCCAAACTAGAGATTTACAGTATATGGTCAGTAATGTCACCAACTGACAGTACTCTTTACTAAAGACGTTTACTAAAAACGTATTTACAGTAGCGATATGCGAGATGAAAATATTAATATTTGTTAGTTGGGTTCATATTCGAACTAACGTATACGTCTGTTTATAGCAACGATGCACTCACCTGTCACGGGACACGACAGTGCATCCAGCGAACTGTCTGGATCAAGACCATAATATAAACGTTTCTTAACTCGGTCTGAAAGTTGCTGATGCCTCGGGAGAAACTACAAATTGATCAAAGACCATCGGAATATTGTCAATCAGAAAAGAAAATATTCAGTAAGATAGCCAGCGCTAAGTAGCTAATCTAGCTGGCTGGCTACCTAGCGTTATCTGACAGAATACTGTTAACTTGATCAAAAGATTCCTGAAAATGAACATGTCTGAGAGAAACTATTTGTATTTACACAATTCGACATGTAGTATTGCCAACTAGCTCCGAGTGCTGCTGGTCACCCCTCGTCAACAAGGCCTTCAGATAAGCAGCGGTCTAAATTAGCCTGTTGCCCGCCTCTACTGACTTAGTAACTTGATATATGCTCCTAGCTAGGTCATTTTTAATATCACAATTGAGATAGCTCAATTTAGTGGATACTGAAAAGTTGTTGATGGCATTTTTAAGACAAACAAATCTAAGCTAAAAAAATAACTTACAACTATAAACAATAATCAATATTCGGAAGTTAGCTAGTCAGCTAATAATGTAGCCATAGCTGGGGTTGCCAAGAATAATTTGCTTTCGAAAACAAAAAACATACATACCGTAAACTCCTGAAAGTCAGAGAAAGGAAACGTCCTTTCATCAAACAAGTCGCCGAAATCCATTTTCAATCTAAAATAAACCCGTGTTAAAGATTAAGGACCCTGTTAAACATGCATTAAAGGCGTCGCCGCGCGCCTCCTCCAGTCCACAGCACTTCCTAACCAAGCTGCCTGCACCGCGCCAGTCGCTATTTGACAGGCGTGCGTTACAACTCGTTGTGCCCTAGTTGAGGGAACTGTTAGAATGCGAAGCCCTACAAGTCAATAAAAGAAAGTCACGTTTTCATTAATTTTAATATAAAATCACCCATCTTAACAATTACGTACAAAACCAGGCAGTAATAGATACAGTCCACTCGCAAAAAAGAACATTTTACACACAAAAAACCCTGCTCCTCAAACTGTTCTGTCAGAGAGCAGAATGTAATTTCCTAAATAACAGCAAAAGATAAAATTAAATTATCTGTGGATCTTTTTACCCTCATGCAATACACATGTGATGAGAACCCATACATTTAAGCTTTTAGTATTTCTTTGACTTCATATTATACAAATCTAAAGCAGATATGTCATTTATAAGATTTCACACTGTCAGTAAGTCCGTACGGCCTCCTTGCATGCAGCTGTGAGCAGTCACTACATTTTGTTTAAAAACAGTAACTGCTGCTAACTGCAAGGTTTGTTAACTTTTAAAGACAGCTAGCTGCACTGTCAGTTTAGAAATCACAGTAGATGTAATTGCACTGATGTGCATTATATTCAAGCACATTATTTCTCTGATGAAGAAATAATCTAAAGTCACAAGAAGGAGATGTGTGTTTAGCATTACTCATCGCCTTTCTCTCCTAATATCAATAATGATGTGTTGGCTTCCTCCATATTTAAAGTTTTAAACTTGCCTTACATATTTCCACACACAATGAACATTGATGGAATTCCGAATTTCTCGTTCAGTCCATTCGAAATCTGATGAAGAGGCAGTCGTCTACACCCGTATAGATTTAAATAAGTTCTCAGACGCAAGAGCAGGTTTTACTGCTACCAAAAGTCTTACGACTTTGGATTGACCATGCATAAGATTCTGAAAATGTTGTCTCCAAAATATTGCTTGGACAGAATATCTTACAGCTAAGCTTAACAAAGCAATACCATCAACACATAGTAACTGGGAGAATTTGTATTGTCTATTCAAGAATCGTAGTGTTCAAGTGTATTATGTAATTGGTCTGGCTGTCTTTGTTCGATCTGTGTGTATACCGAACATTGTATGTCACGGCTCTGCCTTCCCCCATCATCCCTGTTGTGAAAGGCAATAAAAACTTGTTCATAAAAAACAAGTATATGCAACATGCAAGAGAAATAATGAAACTCATCAACAGTTTGTGGACAAATGTGTATACAATGATTAAGATATAAATAGGGTTAAAAGAAAAAGAAAAAAAAATCCAATCCCTATTAAACCCTCTGAGGTGTACATCATCAAGAAACCTCTGTAGTGTGCATCAAAGCCCTCAGTGACTCCTGTGGCCCACAGATGGTGCTGGGGGTTGGAGTTTCTCTGGCCGTGTGTCTTTAGCCTCCGTGTCCGAGGCAGAGTCCGAATCCTGGGCCTGTTGCTGCTTCAGCCACATGTCAGAGTAGAGGCCACCCTTGGCCAGCAGCTGCTCGTGTCTGTACAGCATGACAAGCCACAGAAAGAGGTTGAGTCACACAAAGCAGGACGTGGGAGATCGGTTCAATGCACCATTATATCTCAATCTCAGCACATGTAAAATATTTTTAGCACAGATCAGAATGATATCTAATCCCCCCCCCCCAAATAAAGTACAGAATGTCAAAAATGTCACTTTACTTACACCATATAACAAAGAACAGGAATATACAATAAAATCTCCTTGGGTATATCATGTATATTTCTTACCAGAGCATGAAATTTGATAGTGACTTTGGCGGATCTTTGGCGGATCTTTTTCATCTTACCTTCCTCTCTCTGCGATCTGGCCATCACGTACAACTAGGATCTGATCAGCTCCAATGATGGTGGACAATCTATAGCAGAAACGCCATTAATGGCATCACGCAAGCCATCTATCTAAGTTACTGTGCTGGCTTCCCGCATTTTATTTACCTGTGGGCCACTACGATGGTGGTGCGGTTGACACACACTTTGGCCAGCGAGGCCTGAATGTTGCGCTCCGTCTGTGTGTCGAGCGCAGAAGTGGCCTATTGAGAAAGTAGGACAAAGTGGTGGGCGAAGGAACCTTTTCGCTGCGCTCCTGAGGGAGTGGGAATGTTTGGGGCATCACGGTTTCGTAAAAAGAGACACGGACGAAGCCATACTGCTGCTTACCTCGTCCAGGAGGATGATCTCGGGTGCCTTGAGAATGGTGCGAGCGATGGCGACTCTCTGCTTCTCTCCGCCGCTCAACTTCAGTCCTCGCTCACCCACTTGGGTGTCGTAGCCTTTGAAGTGGGAACCCCAACAGAATAGTTAGGCACTCTCGTACTATGATCAAAACTGACATGAGACTGGAGATTCATACAGTGCTTGGAACCTGTGCACCAGGCCAAAACTGGATTTACATTTACGGAATTTAACTGATGCTTTTGATCCAAAGCAACTTATAACAATGATTGAACGCAATTTGAGCAACTGATGATTAAGGCTCTTGCTCAAGGGCCCAAAAGTGGCAACTTGGCAGTGTTGAGCCTTGAACTGGCAATCTAACAATTACAAGCTGAGTACCTTAACCATTGAGCTAACACTGCCAAGATTGCCACCTATTGTGCATTCAACTCGCTGCAAGGCTGGGACATTAACTTTTGAGGGCTACCCATGGTAAATGGGAGAACTGAAACAGTAAAGCCAAAATGTTATGTTTTCCATGCGAATAAGCTCTAGCAAAAAGCCCATCTGAGACGCTTACCCTCGGGAAAGGACAGGATGCGGTCATGGATGTCAGCGGCGATGGCTGCCTCCTCCACTTCCTGGTCAGTGGCTGAAATGCGGCCATAGCGGATGTTCTCGCGGATGTTGTCGTTGAACAGGACAGTGTCCTGCGGAACCACACCGATGTGAGCTCGCAGGGAGGCCTGCTTTACCTGGGGCCAACAGAGCGCACATAGGCATACGCTATATCAACAGTTCACCAGCTTTCTGGAGCAATATGAAATGTCATGCATGCACAGAATTGGAGCCTAAAACTGAACTTCCAATGAGATTACAGCATATCAGGAAGTGTCCTTACACCAAGCACAGATCAGAAACGCACCTCATTTTATTACTTGTGGTATGGTGCATAATGTATGAAAAACATGCAAACCATCTTCATGAGTGGTGATTAGAAAGGAATAAAGGTTGTCACACATCCCTTGCCTTGCTGAAAGCACTGTCCAAGTCGCTGCAACTTTTCAATTTCACAGTGATGACAGCATGTTTCGGCAGGGACAAGCTTGCTCACCTTGGTGATGTCCTGGCCATCGATGCGGATGCAACCGCCTTGGACATCGTAGAAGCGGAAGAGCAGGCGGATGATGGTGCTCTTTCCGGAGCCCGACTGGCCGACCTGTACAGTCCCACACAAAAAATGGATGGTGAATACTTAATCACCTGATCTGGGATCAGTGCACACCTTCTACCTTAAAGGAAAATGATTATATGAAGCTGTTCCTGAAGTAGACATGCACGTGCACAATAAAAACAAACAAGCAAACCAACAAGAAATAACAAGCAAACAAACAAACAAACAAACATGTACATCATCAAGTGGCTACTGACACTACAGTCAGTATCTAGATTGACTATTTTCTTTGACTGCGCGTCTCTTTTACTCACAAGTGCGACGGTCTGGCCAGGTAAGACCGTGAAAGAGACGCCCCTGAGGATCTCCTTCCTGTGGGGGTGAAGAGGAGGAGTCAGTGCGACTATAGAAAGGATGGGTTAGTCCTGATGTGTGCGACTACAGAAAGAAGAAGAATAGGCAAGGTTGCGAGCATCTACCCTTCCGTGTAGCTGAAGGAGACGTTGTCGAACTCAATCCTCCCCAGCTTGTAGAGAAGGCTTCCTGCGTTCACGTCATCCTTCACCTAGGCCCGGATCAGGAATGGGGGAAGAAAATGAGCCCCCAAAAACCTAAACTACTATAGTTGATTTTGTGGGCCATAAAGATATCTTCCTTACCTCCTCCTCTTCGTCAAAGAGCTTGAACATGTTCTCCATGTCGATAAAGGACCTCTGGATAACTCTGAGGAATAAAGGAGGAACACTTTTCCTGACTGATAGGACACACACAAGATGGCCAACAGCTGTTGAAGCAGCCGACTGAAATTCCTACCTATAGTACGTTCCAAACCAGTTGAGAGGTGTGTAAAGCTGGATGATGTACGTTCCAAACAGAACGTAGTCTCCCACCTGTGGGCACCATGCAAATCCGGTGAGCACACACAATTAATCTTGTATTTATCAATGATCCTTACGTCCTAGTGGGTGGAGCCAATTCTTGGAAAAGCAACTGGGGCAAACCAAAATCCACAAAACGAGGCTGAGGTCCTGTTACCCTCTGTGACTATGCTGTCAGCGGTTGGAGGGCTTGCAGGGAGGAGTACCTCGAACTTGCCCTCTGTGACGAAGTAGGCACAGAGCAGTGAGCCGGCCAGCAGACCCGAGCCGATGATGGCATTCTGCGTCTGGTTCAGCAGCGCCAGGGAAGCGTTTGTCTTCCACTCCAATAACTGAGCACAACAAAACACAGGTTATTTAATTAGACAGACACAGACACATGGATCAAATATGATGGTGAGCAAATTCAGCTGAAGAAAAACAAAAAAAATCTTATTGTCCAGTATTTGATATTCATCTTATAAAAATATCAAATGCAATCAGAATAAACTGCTCTCAGCTGTGCTTATTTTATACAAAATATTTTTTAAATACTTTTTATTTCCAAGATAATCATACCAAAGTTCACTGCATGCTGGTATAATGACAACAAAAAAAAGACATCATATTAGTGTTTATGCTGGCCTACGAACGAGTCAGTAGAGATGAATGTAAACTAATAAAGCTAAATGGAGTAGTGATACCTGATATTTGAGGATTGCTTCTTCGAAGCGGCCTACTTCGTAGCTCTCCGCGTTGTAGTATTTCACCTGCAGACGATCATGAGCAAAAATGAGCATGCCATGACCTACAAAACTTAGCGCCTTCGCTACACCTTAGCTTTGGTCCCCAACTTCTGCCCAGGCTGCACTTGGGTGTAGTGTGCCACAACCTTCATTTACTCAGATCAGACCGGTGAACAGGCACGCTACAAAATATACAGCACATTCCACAGGACTTCAGGACTATGCGAGACAACTGGGTGTTTGTCACTGGGATTTACAGCCCTACTGAAATTTTAAAACGGTGCCATCAGCAAGGCCTTAAACAGTGCCAGGGTTTCAGTTTGCCAAATCGGTTTCTTGCCTTGGCTGGCCTTAGTGTGACATGTCTGATCAGGGGTGGACTGGGAGACATGAGTGGACAGCAGTGGACCAGTCTGACTGAGAGCACCTTCATGCAGTACCGTCTCAAAGTTGAGCAGGGAGTCCACTGCTTTGGCCTTGGCGTTGTTGTCGTGCGTGTTCATGTCACGTCTGTACTTCGTCCTCCACTCTGTGATGATGACTGTGAGAGCTTCCGGGTCAAACGTGCAGAAATAAAAAAGACAAAAGTGATCAGCGCAGGTCAAGCATGTTGAAGGGCTTTATATGTGTCCTTTCAAAATCTCTGAGGAAAATACAGGGAGGCAATAGCAAAATAATAGATCAGAGTAATAATTGGGAAAAACAAACAAACAAAAACAATAATAATAATTATAATTATTACTATTATTTATTTCCAGTAATAACAATATAATAATATAATTCTACCACTAACAACAGCAGCAACAACAATAATAATGTACTATTGTTTTTTCCCCATTTGGGCAGGAAAGAGGAGGAAGAGGAGGCAGCTGGGGAACTGGAGGCAGGTACTCACTAAGATAAAGGGCCATGCAGATGAAGACTATGAGGCCGAACCAGGCATTGAAGTAGGAGATGAAATAGATGATGGCGATGATGATGTCAGCAATGGTGGGAAAAATGCTGAAGACAATGTAACTGTGGAGCAAAATTTGATATCACAAAGAAAAACACAACACAAATAAATACTATGCAAATCAACATTTGTAGAGCGTTTGTTTTGTCCCATTTTCTGTTTGGCCAGTTGAGGGTCAGACCTGAGCAGGCTGTCGATGGAGGAGGTGCCACGGTCAATGCTGCGGAGCACCTCTCCGGTGCGGCGGCTCAGGTGCCAGCGCAGAGAGAGCCAGTGCAGGTGGGCGAACAGGCGCACCTGCACCACGCGGCTGGTGTACTGCTGCACGCGGATCCACAGGAAGGAGCGCGCGTTACTGATAAAGCCAGAAGAACCTGGAGGCCAGGGACAAGGGGGAGAGGAACGTTCAGATTTTCAGCACTTTGAGGGCATTCTTGTCTAAAGTGCTTTTCTGTATAGAAATAGAGAAAGCAGTGGTAGCTCAGTGGTTAAAGTACTCGACTTGTAATCGGAAGGTTGCTCGTTCAAGCCCCACCACTACCAAGTTGCCCTGAGAAAGACCCTTAACCCTCAATTGGTCAAGTTGTACTCAGTCATAATTGTAAGTCACTTTGGAAAAGAGCGTCAGCTAAATGCAAAACAACAGAGATAGAAAGTAGTCAATCTACAGTAGAAGAGAAAAGGAAGCTCCCAGGATATGGATTTGCTTTGAAGTTTATCTGATTATTGAGGTCCATGGTTCAAAATCAAAAGTTTATGTTTTTTCTCCCCTTCAAGTATTTAATTACTTAATTAATTGATCCAATTACTGTTAAATTCCCCAAATACACACACGCCCTCACCTGCACCACCACCCTGCAGGAACTTGAGCAGAACATAGATGCACACCGTAGTGGCCACAGTCTTCCAAGGACTCCTGCCTGTGAGATCGTTCACTGCGTGACATAAGAACAGGAGCATGATGGTGGCCCTTGCATCAACACTTTTAATAACTCACACACACACACACACACACAGAGGACCTGCTATTGTCTACAACCTGCCAGTCCACCTGTTCTTTGAGTCAGAGGTCTGGTCTGGAAATGAATTCATCTAATCTCCAGTTTGTTTCATTTTTCTAAATTGCTGTTAGTTATAATAATCTTCCAGTGATAAACTTTAAAAGGCATACACTATTCAGAGTCTCTCAAAACATCCCCTAAAATAATGTTTAAACTACTCTGAATGCTGGTTCTTTTTTTTTTTTTTAGGTATAGTGCCTTTAACTTAACAGTTACTACAACGGTGAAGCCACCTGAGAAATCTACCTGGACTTCGAGGTCTGTGATTCTGAACAGCTATGACATACCTACTAGACAAGACATTTGGATGATATGCTGAATTTTGCTAAAATGGGATTTTCACTCCCAAAATCAAGCTTGTAAAGCATGTACAAGACGGAACAGCACTCCGAACACACTGCACTTATCATCAGATTCAGCTTGGACACATATACAAAATGTGAATAGACCACATCACTTTTCGCCCAGGGCGGGTGGTGTGTCTGCAGAAGCGCTCACCTATGTTTTTATAGTAGATGGGCACGAAGACATTGACGGCGCGCTCAGCCCCCAGCAGACCAAGGCAGAGCAGGACGAGCAGCTGCAGGAGCATGTTGCCAGTGGGCCACATGTACGGCGCCAGCAGCCGCACTTTCCGCCCAAAGTCCCGCCAGGCCGAGGGGGGGCTCGCCTCCGCACCCAGCAGGGGCTGTGAGAGAGACAGTGTAACAGACTTCTTATAGCCTTTTGCAACTGTCTACTGTGCTTCAAGAATGAAAACTCTGTTGGTGGCCTGTTGCTGTAACTGGTTACATTTCTAGCATTTTCTATTATTCCAACCATTTATTTTATGTCTTTGCAAGCAGTGCCGTGTGCCGTGTGTAAAAGTGCTTAATGTTTTTCTGCATGCATTGAATATTTTAACACGTGAGAGCTGTAATTTTTAGCATCTGTGTGTGCTGTCTTCCTCTGGCACTGCGGCACCCCTAGCTATAACACCAGCCTGCCAGCTAACTGATCGTTGGCATTGGTAAAGCTATTGGTCACACAGCGCATACAGTTCATTACTGTCCAAAATGTCAGCACAGCTATTACAGACACCTCTCCACACACATACACCTGTATACACCCACCTGTCCACCATGTTCCATGTCGCGCTCATCCTCGTTGATGAGGAGCATGTAGGGTCGTCGTGGCAACCCTGGGGCCTTGAGGCCTAGGAAGAACAGTGTCCCTGAGCTGAGGTAACGGAAGAGCCAGAACATAAACTCCACCTAAAGACAGACAGACACACACACACACAGCATTTCTTTTTAATAAATGATAAAATACATTTTGGTTGTGCACGTTCGAAACCTACAGTAAATGAGGGTGGACTTTCAGTTCCCAGGATTTCAAACTTAGTTTAGAAATTTGAATGGGTTTCTTAGGGAGTACTGATAGAGCAAAATGCTGTTAACACTGAATACCAAGCCATAGAGAATAGAGCTGTTAGCATGCAACTCTCTAAACTGCTTTTACCAACTATTGTTTAAAAGGGTGGAATAACTCAGCAACTAATTCAAAGAGAAGCATGAATTATTTAGCGTTACAGAATGCAGCAGATTAAGTGCACTCTGGCTTTGTGGTGTGATCAGCTTGCACTTTCACATGCCCGAGATATAATACTGCGCAAAGGTATTAGGCTGCATTGTCTTTCAGAACTGACTTTAAGATACTTTAAACGACCTTCAACTGTTGGCCTGACTTTTAATGTTTCAATGGGCCTGCCCCATTGCTCCTCTGTGAACTCTTAGGCATGCTGATGCAAGAGCTCTCAGATTCATCAACCAAAACATGCTGGATGTTGCCACAACTTCATTAAAGATTGGCAAAGCAGACTTTTCTTTCTCTGGCTCTAAACTTGGGAATTCCCTTCTTAAAGATTTGAGGGCTCTTGACAATCAAGAGAAATTTAAAAGAAGGGTGAAGACCTGTCTGCTCTGATTAGCTTTTAAATTGGCCAGTGATTAATGATTTACATTACTATTTATTCTTACTCCTGCATTTTATTCCTTCTTCTACTTCTACTGCCGCTTTCTATAAAACACTCTGTAAATCTGCTATACAGACTAAAAATTGAATCACTTGGACAGAGAAAAGAGCAGAGAAGTCGTACTGAAAAGAAGCAGCCTGAAATATCAACATACCATGATGCTATTCCCTGAGAAAGAGCTTTAAATGTCATCTTTGTGGGGCCCAAAGACTTAAACACAGTACTGCACATTATATCAAAAATAAAAGCCCTACCTAAAAGGGCTTTATCTTGAAGTTACCCCTAGAATCCATCTTAATTGTAGCGGCATAAGAATGTTTTCCAAGGGGAAAGCCATGCATTTCTGTAAATCACATTAGATTTACATTGTATGCCATAATAATGAGTGTAGAATATATTGCGCATTCACTTTTTTTTTTTTTTTTTTGAGTTGTCAAGTACATGATATTTACAGCCACATATTTACAGCTATATAACAGGAACCTGGTGATTAAAGGCTTATAATGGTTTAAAATGGCTTGTAATTCCAGCGACTTTGCTTCAGCATTTCATTTTTTTTTAACAATGCTGCAAAATAACAGGATTTTCAGTACTACAATTAACCATAGTGAATTACAAACAAATGAAATTTAGATTGCCAGGATGTACTTATAAGAGTAACCAAGTTCAACATTGCTCACTGGCCATGTCCCCAAAATCTGCTGTAAATTGCTGTGTCATTGGGTGGGGCTTCCTGAAAGGCGGTGCCATCTAACTGGTCAGAGCTCAACCCATGGGGAGTGCCCAAAGGGAGTGGGGAAGGAATGCCGCAAAGGCGACCATGAATCAGCAGTATGAAGACACGTGTCGCAACATACTGTTTACATATTATTACACAAAAATGCCATTGCCCTGCATGACTCTGCAGCTGTCCCCATTAACCCTGTAACATACTGTAAATAACTGCATAATATTGACATAACTGTAAGTAATAATTAAGCTTCCTCAGACTCTAATCTAGTTACTGTATACTTATTTTTATTGCTCCCTTAGTTTTACGTCTTGTCTCTTGTCTGTACCCTTGCTTGCTGTCTGTAGTACATCATGCATGTGTGCACATACATTCCTTTTATGTCTAACAAACGTGGCAATATAGTTATTCTGATTCTTTTCACTACACAATTAATACATAGACCAATATGTGCTGACTCATCTAGGCACAGCTGATCATATAGCACTCTCTAATCGCAAAGATTAGTCATCTATCATATGAGTTGCATGTATTTTTACTCTTCAATGTTATAGCCACTGTCCCTGGATCAGTTTTGAAGGTCACATGAAAATACTTTTTTTTACCAAGCAGCTCTGAATCACAGCACTGCTGCCAAAGTTTAGTTATACTTGCTAATACATTAACTGACTCAAGAGTCTGGGTTGCACTTTTTAAAGGACAAATTCAGAATTCTGTTTCTGCATACAGGGCATTTTACTACTGCTAGTTAACGGCAGAAATAGCTCTGACACAGACTCAGAATCAAGTGCTTAATAATTGCTCATGAAAAAAAGAGGTGCGAGTTTAGAGACAAACAAACAAACCCCCACAGCTAAGGGGGCTTTAGCATGATGGTATCCCTAGACTCCATCTTAATGAGTACACATTCCTAGCCTTGGATTAAACTGCACTGCCAGTGGTGAATCACTAAAAAACTGCTTTTAATCTTAGGCTGTCTATCTGTGTCTGGGAATCTGGCCCTAAAAGTGCAGCGTGCCAGGGCTAGAACATGAGCTTATGAGGAAAATTTGTCTCAGACAACAGTAACAGTGCAGCATCCATCAAATGCTGCCATAGCTGGATGTGATGCACCAAACACTACCAAAAAGGGCCTTAAGTAGCATTTCTAAATGTCTGCACATGGTTACAAATATTTGCGAGTATACTTGGAAAAACTAGAAGCCACACTTAGATCACTAGGAATTGAAATTAAAAGGCTCTAAGGTAGGACAATCTACAAACGGCTCTCAACACTTCTACTCTGATTGCTAAAACAACAGTCGGTAATTTAGGTCCAACTCAGCACCCCATCATAAGCCTACAGAGAGGCTTGCGAACGCCCCCCCCAATCACCCACCTGCTGCTGGCTGCTCTCCAGCCGCCACCACCACTGAGGGCTCGACCAGGAAACGAAGGCCAGGTTCTCGGCGGCAAACGCCACAGCCCAGTAGAGCAGCAGGGCGGCGCTGTGGCCCCTGGTGCGGTTGCCCGTCGGCACCCTGCACCGTTCCAGTCGCAGCAAGGCGCCCGCCCAGGCCCAGCCCAGTGTTGTCAGGCAGCCGTAGAGCACCACGTATCCAGCGGGTGCCATGGGGCTGGCCTGCGCCGCTCGCCACCCAGCCCATGCTGGGCCCTGCAGGGCGAGCAGCGCCGTCAGGACCAGCTGCAGGGCATAGAGGCAGGAGCGTGGCACAAACTTGGGCTCCATGTCGGTGCCGAGGCGGACATAGCGCACACAGTGCATGGCACCCAGCAAGCAGGCCAGGCTCAGCAGGACGGATGGTGCCAGGGTGAAGAAGAAGCACGGTGTCACACCGCCCTCTACCCACACCTGCTGCATGGATATGCCTTCTTCGCAGTAGCTCTTCACCAGCCCCACCATGACGGCCAGGTGGCAGGCACTTCAGGAGCCTGAGGGAAAGAGACGGGCGTTAATGTGATTCAAAAGGGACTACAGGTTTTTGCTACGACAGAGCAGCCGACCACCTGATACAACTTACTATTCATATTCTACACCATCAAAGATTTACACGGATCTCAATTTTAACACCATAATGAATCAAAGATATCGACTGCGGGCAGAAAGTCAGTCTTTAACAGTCTACTCAGATGTTTGAACTCGCTACGTCACCGTATTCCCTTCTGTTTCTTTATTCATGCACCTATTTAGCTAAGTTACTTCTTTGAAATAGACTTTTAATTAATTAATTAACTAACTAGAACATTTGGTAGTAAGTAGAGAAAGACGCGTCAGCTATCTATTATAGGTAAAAGCTATTACACAAGTTATCACCGCGACTATTGCTAGCTCGCTAATGAGCCCGGCTAACTCAATATCAGCTAGGCTAGCTAAGAAAATTGAACCAAACAACCCCGCTACAGCCACTTAGCTAAGACAGGCATCAACATAAATAACATGGAATAGAAATTCAACAATAATTGGACTTGTGCACTAAAGTATAAACAATGGATATTTATAATGCTGGAGACGCAGCTAGTTAGTCAGACTTCATATCGGCGCACTGTCGTCTCATAACATCACCTGGCTTTTACTTCACAAACTCGCATTAGCTAGCAAATAAGTCAGCTATCATACTCACCTTTTTAAAACTGAAGACTTCGACGACTCGATGCTAAATGTTCCGTAACGCTAAAAAAAAAAGTTACTTACAATTATAGCTACAAGAAAGACGGACACTACAGCCAAACATTTCTACTAAGCTCGTTCTCTGACCTTGCGCACTGCAACGGTGCGACGCTTCCAGACCTCCCTAGCGTTATTTAGCCAGCGAGAACCAGCCGCTTGGGTCTTAGCGCCACCCTGAGCGCTCAAGGCTGAAGAGAACTTTTTATAATCTTTTTTTTATTCCACGTCCACCTTTTAATGATACCACTGAAACTGCAGTCAAATGGACAACTTTACGGCAAATTATGAGAATACGCCAGGGTAAACTATTTTCTGTCAAATGCTTTGTCAGATTCAACAGACGACTCCAGAACAGAATCAAAACACAAACAACAGTCGCCGTGTGTATTCCTATATGCCATGTTGGGAGCTGCAGCGTTTCATATCATTCGATGGGTAGAAAGGGTTTTTTTTGTTTGTTTTTTGTTTTTTTACAACGCGTACCACCTCTGTTTGGCTTTTCAAGCACCAACATTGTGACCCACGTTATTTTATTATATACATTAAAAATATTCCTCCGTCACCAATAGAGGGAGCGCTAGGATTATGTATCATCTCATGCGCTATCACGCCTCCTCTGATAACCTGCTGTGAGATACAACAGCAAACACACAATAACACACAATCCCCTTTCCCGTTACCAATGTTTGAAAGTGCATAAAGATGTGCTATATTAAAAATATAGTATACTGTCACAGTACTAAACAAACAAACAAAAGTCAATACGCTGTTTTTTCTTATTTTTTACCATAGGATTCTACTAGTTTGTGTGGTTTCTTTGTGTCAAATTGAACAGCTCGTTTGGTAGTCTTTTTCACTGTATATTAAGATTTTTATTGTTATGATATATCGATTTTTATAATCTATTGTCAGCCTCAACAGTCTGCGGAGAAGACTTATGTTTTTTCCCAGTTTGTCAGTCGAAACCCATGCTAGACCTGTTTGTACTAAACAGTAAATATAATTGTACTTATAAATCAAATGGCATTCAGTGCTTGTCATTTAGGACAGCCCACACCTAAGTGCAGCCATACCTGCACATTCTGAGTCTCCACAGATGCGCAGTTCCCGACACATTTTGATAGTAGCATATTTTAACCTTGTTGAGGTGCATTGATGTATAACGTCATGTGCTAGTTATAGATTTAAGTTATAGATCTACCAGATGTCCTCCACTTTTTAAAACGGTATACAATATGACGCTCAGCAGATCCATGTTTTCAGCCGATTTTTATTTATAAAATCAGCTTCGCTCTAGAGAACTAATCTACAGATCCAGCAGAGGGCAGTGTTACTCCGCCTGTGGCTAAACATTCGGTAGTGGGGTTTAACTTTTGTAAAATAATAAATAGTAAAACCTAACAGACTCCTTCACATTGAAGTTTAATTATTTTTATGAATGATATAAATTTGTAGGGTTAACGTTTTACAATTATAACTTAATGTGGGCCTGAGATGTGATGTAAATGAAAAATATAGGGAAGAGAAGAGGTTATTGTAATAGTTTTCACAACAGCACGTCGTTTGTCGGACATCTTTACGTTATTTTATGCTCACTGTTGTCTACAGTTTTTTTCCAAATATAATTATTTTTAAGTTAATGTCGTAAATGACAAATGCCGTAAATGTAAAATGTAAATGAACTCAGTTCTGTTTAAGTAAGCTGCATGGGTCTCTTGTCTACACCATTTAAGGGGACTGTAGATGAGCTGTAACTGTTTTTGAGGTCTCATTAGTATTCAGGAACTCTCTGAGGCGTGTAACACTGAATTGTGGGAAATGTTGTTTAAAATGGTAAGGACTGCCATGTGTAAAAGGTCTGTGTATAACACTTACAAAATAAATATGTAGCATAGAACTAGACTGTACACTTCATACCAAAATTTAACATGTATATATATATATATATATATATATATATATATATATATATATATATATATATATATATATTTGGAATGTTCTAACATTAACACATGCTTCTATTGTTCTAAAACTAATGTTCTAACACTCACACATGCTTTTGATGTTCTAACAAATACTTCTTGCTATAGGCATACTAGTCATTTCTCAGCTCTCATCTGATTGGTGGGCAGGTGGCAAATTAAAGGAAAATCATGGCCTCCTGTTTGGCTTACAGTTAAGTGCTAGCCCTATCATGGCTTGATACTGGTGACGTCAAACCCATCCCTGGCTGGGATAACATGAGAACATGGGTGGCCTCACTCTCTGGGTGGGTTGGATGGCTAACATACCCCTCCCCCAATCTCCCAATAAGACAGTAACTAATCTGGGTGTCTGTTTGCTCGTATGGGTGCAGCTGGTGGTTGGAGCTCTCTTCCAAGTGTGTTAAACTGTCTAGTGATATGCTGGCAGCCGCTCAAAAAGATGCATGGGCTGGCTACACATGTATTGGAGGAAGCGTGCTAGCCTCCACCCTCCCTTGGTGGAGGCTTGGTGTTGTCACGTGATGGGAGTGACTTAGTTGGCTAGTGGCTAGAAGTGGTAACTACTAACACTAGGAGAAAACTTGGGTCAAAAAAGGAAGAATCTGAATGAATGGAGAAATATAGTGAGTTCAGATGCTTCCAGACAGGTGTACTTGATCAAATTAATAATCAATTCAATTTTAATTATATAGCATTTAACAATAAGGACAGGTATTACAATAGGTATTAGACATTCAATTCAATAGAATGGAACTGAATTAATATAGTGGCATGTATAAAGAAATGTTAGCTAGTCCCAAGTGAACTTGATCTGGGATCAGCATGGCAAGAGGAAAAGATCAAAGTGACTTCGAAAAGGGGTTTATTATCCGGGCTCCGATGATGGGAGCTTCAGCCATAAAGCCTTCACAACTTCCCAGTGTTTCATCAGAGACAGGCACTAAAGTGACATCTGCATTTAGATCTATTGGAAAGACAACTGTAGACAGGGCTGATAATTGAGGTCGAAAGCACATGCTGGGTGATCATGATGCATGTCCATTAGTGCATTTGGAAAAAAAAAAACAAATGAGAAATCATCCGTTAGGTGACTGTAAATTTGAATATGGGACGTGATCAGATTAGAAGAGTAGGTTGCAGTGCATAAACCTCTCATTACAAAGATGAATCCATATTAAAGAGTCCCATGGTGCTACAACCTTAGGATCTAGTCTAAAGAGATGTGTAAAATAGCTATATGGTATCATTATGTAATTATGTAAAATTTTGTAATCTTACATCACAGGTCATCGCAGACAACAGTTCTCATCCCAGTTGAACATCTCTATCAGATTTTGGACAGACATGCCAGACAGCATTATCAAAGCACCAGCTGAGGAAAGAATCTTCTGGAAAAACGATGATCCACCCATCTAGTACAACTCCAGAGACTGGTACAATCAACACCAAAGTGCAGTGAAGCTGCTCTTAACAGCTCATGGTATATATATATATATATATATATATATATATATATATATATATATATATATATATATATATAGCAAACCTCAGGGATCTTTATTTACAAAGCAAAATAGCAAGTCGAACTGGGCTCATTTAATTTTCACCCACAATACCAACCACAAAAAGATGTTCGTTCATACATCATTTTAAAGAGATCCTATATTTCTTTGATATGTTCACATATGTAAAAAAAAACCAACAACCCAAAAACCCACCCAGGGTCATTAGACCACTTAAAATGGTAAACTGGCAAATGGTGAAATTGTAGTTTATAGGTGCATTTTGTAAGTGTACAGTTATATGTACTGGCATGCCTTTATTGGCAGCCATCCTCCACCTGGTTCATCACCAGTCAGAAAGCAGGACCACCGCAGGGCCACTTATTATTTTGGCCGTGACCCCCAGAATTAGCAATGATGTGGCGGCCTTCGGTCTGAGGTAGTTGAGTGTATTAGGCACAGTGGTGTTGCTGGGACTTCTCCATGTGTCACTGCTGGTTTGAGAATTTTCCATTTCCCCAGAGGATGACTGACACAAACTGTGCCTCGCAGCAGATGAGCTGTACACTCTAACTGTACCCCTATATGATAGATGTATCTGACAAGGTAGCTGGTGTATATAAATTCACTTTTGTAACACTGGTGTGATGTTGAGCGGTAACGAGGCGGATGCATGTGCGGAGAGGAGCGAGATTTATTATGGGCAAATCCAAAATCAGAGTCGTTTAGGCAGTCCAGGGTCATAGAGCTAACACGGAGAGTACAAGGATACATGACTTAAAACAAACACACACATGAAGGCAAACGGGGAAGCAGGCTATAACTAAGGCTAGGAAACACGAAGGCTGAGATAAACACAAAGGCACAGAGTACGAAGAAACAATCATAACACATTCACAAATTCAATGATTCAAACAATGAACAGTGCTGACCAAGGCACACAACAGGGTTTAAATGCATGAACTTCACAAAACTAGAAATGAGGGACAGGTGTACGCAATCAAACATGGTGAGGACAAAACGAAACTATGGAATGGAACTAACATAAGACAGGGAACACACCGAACACGGAAGATGGAAGGGACTGATCGTGACAACTGGTCTGTTTAATGAGGCAGGAAGTCATTGGACGTGGGGGGGAGGAGATAAAGATATAGGGAGTTATGGGTGAGACAGATAAATACAGAGGTTAAATAGGTGCTCCTACAGAAGATCCTGTTTTCATGTCAGACATGATCAGGAACGGCACATATTGGCAGTTTAATGTAAACAGGAAAACCACTCCACCCCCCAAAGCGGGAGAACCCTCGAAATATTTGTGCTGTTAAGAAAACTCCACAGCAAGACCCCGGAACGCTAGCCCTCACACTGAAAAACAGGATATTGGAGAGTCCGCTTTGGAATCACAGTGTGAGCACACCTTCCACGTGGAAGTGCTGACAGCGATTGTTTCTAATCTCGCATCACAGCAGTTTCGCGCTAGGATTTGTCGTTATTTTTTCAGGTTGCTGGTTGGGCCTCATCAGGACAGCTCAATGCGTCTGAACACCCTGCAGGTGAAACGGCTGCATGCCTGTCAGGTTCCGAGGTCACGGTCTGTGACATGTCCAAATAAACCATATGAGTGGAAACCCCTCCCATCTCCACCAACCCCGCCCACGCCACCCTACTGTGGGGGCACAGAGATCATTTTATCCCAAGGGCAAAGCCGTGAGTTTTGTTCCTGAAAAAAAAAAAAAAACCTTCGATATGTTTTATATCAATATCAGCGTGTCATGAGTCTTAGCATCACTTGCTTTGTTCCACATCACATGGGATGATGAATGGGATGAAAGCATGCTGAGCCTTCATCTGGAGATAAAGCAATTTTGCTAATCCGGTAAGTAGCTTACCTGTGTGCCTTCACTTAGTCTTGGTTATAAGCCGCGGCTCGGCTCAGCGCGATGGCGGTACGGCACGTAGCAGCCGCAGCGTGTACGTGCCGTACCACTCGATGCTCACTCTTGGAAAACATTTTGTTGCGTCTTCAATGTGGGTTTTTGTTATTATGCTTTGTCCACACATTTAGAATCTGTTAACATTTACAACAGATGGGTAGACTCTGCATGAGCAGTGGTGTTTTTCTCATGAAAATAAAATGATGACAAATGGTTAGGCCAAAAGCGATGAAAACCCAAGAATTAGAAACATGTTTAATAGTCAAGTTGGGATACTTTTCCGATCGGCCATCATAGGGTGGCCTAGATGTGGTGTCAAGCAGTGAAAAATAACTTAATTTTTTTCCATTAAATCCTGAAATCCCACTTTCACACTGGTTATAGCAGGGATTTTTATTGTACAATCAAAAAACTGGTCATCTAAATCATACAAATTTTACAACAGGCAATTGGCTCCTGGGACATTTGGCCTTTTTTCTTTATTTCCTATTTTCTTTTTTTTCGAGTAAGAGGTTTATAGGTCAGTCTGCAGTCCCAGTGATTTCCTGTCCCGCAGAGGAAGGATGGGGCTCTCAGAGGAAGAAAGCGGGCCAGTCAGACTGACAGGATCCCACTGCCACTCTCAACTCATTTTTACGGCATCACCAGCACACCAGCATAAGTTTCAATAAACAAGCATACTATGAACTTCAGGTAAGGAAGAATAGCATTCACAACAGTGGATCGCCGGCATGTCATTCATTTAGCTAGTCAAGCACAATATTTTCTGTCTGCTGGCACTTTCAGAAACCCAAACCGATCCCCTCTGGGATCAGTGAAGTTGATAGATCTCTCCGTCAATCTGTTCCTAGGTCCGTCTCTCCATCCATCTAAACATTATATTTTATGTGTTATACTTATGCAAAAGTGTTGACCTTTCCTCTAAATAAAATTAAATAAATGTATTTTAAAAATTTTAATGAATATAAGTGTTTTTGATCCTACAATGGTTCAACCAGAATGACAATGTGCTTGGACACAACCTCAATCATATCATCACACAAACAAAGAGCATATCTCCACCCTCTCCACTACATGGTTCTTGATGTCAGGTCCTCTGCGCTCGAAACTCCCTCATGGTTTTTAGGTTATTAATAGAATAAGGCAGAGTCACCAGGACTCAAGACCATTAGGCACACTAAGAGGAACTTAATTGTTTCCTGAGTGACTGGAAGTAAGGACAGAAAAAGGATGATAATTAAATTGCTTCCTCCATTATCAACCTTCTTTTTGTTGAATCGGATCTTAATTAAGGGAGCTAATCATGGCCTGGGACAGGCAGCTTGTCTCCATCCACGACAGAGGGCCTTTTGTCTTCTTCTCTGCCGGCCTGCCTTCCCCGGTGAGGACCACAGGGGTCATGTTCTGAGGCTGGGCGAATGCAGCCCATCGCTAGTCATCTGCAGTCATGTGATATTCTTGAAGCCTTCGCTAATTTGCGCCAAGCATTAGTTGGGACTGTCAATGACCAAAAGTTAAACATAAATACCAGAAATATACCCCAATGGAAGTGACAGGTCTCCTGTTCTAATTGGAGACGAAATGGTATTTCTGGAAAAAATAATATGCAAAACTGGATATGCTGTAAAAATGCTTGGTAGGTTAATTGGGAGGGGTGTTCTTCGTTGCAGTTGTGGAAAATGAGGTGAGGTAATGGGCCTTCAGAGAGGGATGAACTCCGTGCCATTTAGGATGAATGTCAGCAGGTTTGTGCGCAGCGTCTCTCAGAAATGTTAGCCTGGAGGCAACACTATGGCAGAGGCAGGAGCGGCTTAGCCAAAAGTGCTTACTGACAAAGGTCATCCCTGCACCATCAGAAACTGGAACAGAGCCTTCTGTAATTCGTTATGACAGTTATACAGGCCAGAGATTAATCTACAAGGCATTATATTTTCAAATAAATTCATGTTAATGCTAAAACCCCACATGTGTCTTGATAGATTTGGTATGGTAAAACTTCCTTAAAAGGAATTTTAGTGTCTTGAAAAAATAGCATTGAATCAAACTCAAGGGGCATTATTATTTTGAAAGTTACAAGGTTACAACAGGTCTTTCTTCATCACTGCAAGAGATATGATTGACATCTCCCATGTTAGCTTCGTTACAGTTCAGGGCTTTCATTGCTTTTATCGCTGGACTGAGACCATCCTCTGAAATACAGTACAAGAATAACATTTTAAAGTACACAATGAACCCATGTGCTCGTATAATGAACTGTGAATGACAAGGCTTTCCTGGAGGTTAATCGGTCCTGAAGATAAAGCCGTGGGAAATACTAACGAGTTAAACAGCTGCACACTGAGTTACTGAGTCGTTAGTCAAAAAGTAGTTACCCTTATCTGCATAAATGAAAATACATACTGAATAAATAAAACCCAGCTGCATAAATGGAGAATACAAAGTTAAATGTAAAGCATTTGGTAAAGCAACAGGTACAGCCTAAATTCTTAGATCGAATTCAGTCACTGACGCTACACCTGCGGGTAATTCAGTCACCTATGCTACAACTGTGGATAATTGTGGACCAAAGTTATCCGTCGAAGCAGTTTCTGAACATTGTCTTCCTGCAACTGTATTTATTGCATGGTAGGATGACAGTATTCCTCCTGGTTTACAGCTGGAACTGTACATTGTGTACATACATTTATACATATCCATATATACATTGTACATTGTGTATATAAACACATTATACATATATTGTACATACATTGTTAATATATTTTGTGTATATATATATATATATATATACACATATATATTTCCCTATACACCTCTGTTTTTTTCACCTCAGTTTGGACAGAGCACTCTCAAACCATTTCACTGCGAGTTATACTGTGTATGACTATGTATGTGACAAATAAACCAAACCTGAACTTGAACTTGGTTTTGTCAACAGACAGGACAAAAGGTAAAATGTCAGATAGACAGTTGCCACTCCAGGCTCATCCAACAGTGTGCCTGAAACTGAATCTACACATTTACAGTGTATGTTCTGTGCTTTGTAGCCTCACCAGAGCTACAAAGCTGATATGAGAGTAGTACTTGATGGTGCATAATAAGATGTATGCAAATCGCCAGCCTCCATCATACAAAAATGTCAGGTAGTTTCAGGTAGTAAAGCATTAACTTAATTTTTCCTACCAAAGATTGAAAAGGTGTGACAGCCTTTGATACCTGATGCTGTGAAGCTGCATGTTTCGTACAGTTAGTGCTAACTGGAAAGTTACTTTAGTACTAATCGTTTGGGTTTTGTTTAATACCGCAGAAGATGGATGACTGCTGTGATTGTTGAAATAAAAATAAATAAAAATACATTGAATAAAAGGTATCAACTGCATAAAATCAATGGCTGCTGGCTGGTAAAAGACAAAGTGGCAGTGCAATACTGCAATATTGAGAGCTAAAATAATTGTAGCTTAATTAATCAAAGGTAAACTACATGCTTTCCTCAGGCTCTTACACTACAGCTGCTGAACTGTTTGAAAATAACCATCTCTTTGCTATGCTCTTCATGGTTGGTTGAACAATGACTGAAGATGTTTGGTTAGTTTCTTGCAGAGTTGTCAGGCTCATGGTTTTTCCACCAAATTAGGCTAGTTTGAAAATGGAAAAGCTGAGCTCGACAGTGCTGTGAAAGGATGTGCATTTCATTATCTCGCATAGTCATAAAAAATTACAACAACAATAGACCATGGCACACAAAAACTGCTTCTCAAAAAGTATAAAACTCTAAAATAAAATTGACAATAAAGTAACATTAGAATATCTAAGATTTAGACACTAGTAGTCTGCCAGACTGGAACTGGAAACTCTGTTTCTTTGGATTTGTGGCCAGGGCTCTCCCTTGGCTAGTGCTACTATATTAAAGTTGCCCAATCTCCCATCTTAAGTCCTCATCTCAGACCAGTTTAATGCATCGTAGTCACAGACCAAGCAGTCACTAAAACCAGCCAGGCATCTCTTCTCTTATGCCATGGCTGGTGTCCCAGTGGTCTGGGCCTGCTCCTTTTTGCTTGGCCTCAGCCAAAGAAGGTGAGAACATGGCAGGCATAGACCTTCAAAATTGGTATTCATGAAAGAGAGGGAAAAAATAAGCCATTTGTAGCATAACCAAAGCTTTTTGACACTTTATTAATGCGTTAAGGGCAGAAAACTGAGATAAAACCAAATTAAATAAGCCAGTTAGATGTTATCTTGGGTTCTGATAATGCAGGTAAATCTCATTCGACACTATTCCAGCCAGAATCAAGAATAAATGTAGGTGTAGTTTTTGAAAAGTGAAAAATTAATTACAAGGATGAACTGTGTGATTTGTTGACTGTGTGATTTGTTAGATTCTTGCATTTATGGCAGTTAGCATAAACACAGGCTAGTGGCAATTTCTGAACCCAGACTGCAAGCAGCTGAAAGTCTTCATCTGCTGGCCTTAAATTTTGAGGTTGAAAATTTGTTTCAGGCCACAATAACTCATTAGATTCCCACAGACGGTCCAGGCACAGGCGTGAACATGCACAAAAACCTTCTGCTCTTCTCCTTGTACAGCTAGCACTGAAACAGCCAAAGGACTGGTCATTTCTACTTACCTCAGCCCAACATGTGGTAACAAGGCAACCAATTTCAAAACTGACATCCACAAGGGGAAAAAAAACAGCCACCTAAACAAACCCTGTGTGTGCAATACAAGACAAAGATAAACATCACATTAGTGCGGCACAGATCTGAAGAGGAAAGTATATGAATCTTTACTACTTAAAGATGGCAAATGTACCTTGAAGCTTAATAATCACTTCATGATATGTCAAACCCAGACATGTATAGGTTGTGAGTTACTTGTCCACTACTATCTTACTGACGTCTGAAGGCATCTACTGAAACTGAAGCTCACTGTCCCGGGGCCATGACCTTTAAGTTAAAATAAGCTTAGCATCCACCTGTCAGACATTCCCGATTGGAATTGGAAGCCTGCCCGGACCTTTTGAGAATACTAGGGATGCAAAGTTACGTTAGGCAGGGCTGTATCTAATTATGACGACAAGTAGGTTGGGACATCTGTATTTTTCATCCCCCCACTCCTCCATATCTCCAGCTGTAAAAATGAATGCAGAAATAGTGACATTTTGATGTTATGGCGGAGTGTAGCTTACACTGTGTAAAAGCTTGCATTATAGTTAGCGTCAGGATCGGTTCTCAACTGAGCACCTCAGAGCAGCTGATAGCTACTTAGCATTAACTCTAGGTCTGTTGTCATTAAAAACCTCTGAATATATATGTGAGTTGGTAGTATTATATTTTTTCTTTTGCCGGTGTTGCACTTAACTACCACCAGTAAAACTGTAACCTTTAATTAATGTTACGCACAAAACATTTTGTAGCTGTGCTCAAACCATTGGGGCTCGAACGCCAAATATAAAAAGCCCCATCAAAATAATTTTGTGCGCCATGCTCAAAAGTTGAAGAGGAAAAAGTAGCCAAAAGAACTGAATCGATATTATGGATGTTATGATAAGAACAAAGGAAGAATAAGAAAGTGAAAAGTGAGAAAAAGGTGATTATAAAGTGGTGTACTAGGCAACCACATATTTGGCAGTGTGGTTTACTGCTTTATGTGGAACCCTTTTTGGCCATCAGTGCAGTTTTAATCCAACCCTGTTACAACCCTGAATTTAAGGTGGTAGACAGGTTGATAGTGGTTGTAAAGGATTGCGCTGGACTTTTAGATGGAAACCTATGTAGCTACTCACTGTCTTCAATTAAGGAACAGAGTGTAGTTCATTAGTATTTAGACAGTGATACAATTCTGGTTGTTTTGTCTTTGTATTCCAGATTAGATATGAAATGAAACAAGTTAAATTCAGAATCCTACCTTTTATTTTGGGGTATTTGCATTTATGTTGGTTAAACCAGGAATCACAGCAATTCATGCTTAATCCCCATTTCAGGTAGCTGGAAGCTGGTTGTTGGTTACTGGTCACTGGAGAGTCAAGTAAGCACCGACACATGCACATGAGCACAAATGAAAGGTGAAAAGTTAATACTAGTCACGATCACTGTCCAATTATATACATACTGCTCAGCATAGGAAGGGCGTTCAAACTGGAAACTGCCCTTCTTCACCAAATCTGTTTCAGAAAGATGAAACCCTTCGAATTTCAGCAAAGGTATGAAAAAGAGAGCCAGTGCTCTCCAACTCTGCTGAGAGCAAAAAAAAAACAAAACGAGTGGGGCTATAGCTGCTGCTATAGCCAGCATTTAGGAACAATCTCTGAACGGGCTGAGGTCAGCAGGATTTGTAATGTAATGTAATCACGGCCAAACTTTGATTCAAAGTGTCCTTGAATAGTCAGAAAATGCGCACCTGGGATAGATGCACTGAATACTAACCATCTGTAAGGAAGCAGAGGCAGAATGCATGTGCAGAGAATGTACTTACTACACTGTAGAGGTAGCCCAAATATGCCTATTTATTTATTTATTTATTTATTTATTTATTTATTTATTATTTCTGTATTCATTTTTTTGGCTTACAGTTGACAAAGAACATATTTTTTTCTGAGCAACACGAGTAGCTGGTTCCAGAAGCTTTCACGTCCCCTGGTCCTGGAATCCCTTTCTTCAATACTCCACCCTTTCCATCATGCTTTGATGACAGAAGAAACATTCCCTGTATCTGGTAAAGGGTCACAGATGGGATTGCAATAAGTGATCGCTCATCACTCTAGGTGCTTGTCAACAGTGCTGAAGAGCACAGGGATATAAAGCAGTAACCCTCCTCTGGACCAGTGTGCTGTAAACGATAACACTAAATAACAACATGCAATAAATCCTAAATGTCATTTTCACATTTGTGACAGCAATGATTATTGAGATGATTGTTGAGTTGCATCTACAGGGTGTACAGATGCGTGTTTTCAACTTCCAGCTCATTCAACCTGCAGCACATATATGGCTCAGGGAGTCACCAGAGAAAAATGCAGGGGGGCATTATAATCAACGCTAGTCAGGCGGTGTATTGTATTTGACTGGGATCCGTGCCATGCTGCGAGGAGACAATGGAGGAGCCTGCAAACAAGGCAGATCTCAGATCAGCTGGTTCCGCATTTCTGCGGGTAGCTGAGGTAATGGGCTCTAATTTGGCCCAAGGGGAGAGCTGATATGGTCCTGGAGGGGGGAGGTGGACTTAGGCAGTGCCAGAAAGCAGAGGACATCTGCTGGACTGCAGGAAGCAGGTACGCATGACCCTCCGTCTCCTCCCTGCCGACAAACGCCAGCTGCTCGTTGCATGGCACGCTAACCGAGCGTCACCACCGCTGTGCCCTCTGCCGCCACTAGGGGCTGCAGTGAGATCTTCTCGGAATTTTTTAAAAGCAGGATCCAAAACCGCATTCTACTGCATATAGGGATTTTCTATGCTATTCAGATCTTCTTCTAGCCCACAAAGGTTAAATGTGCATCCAAAATGTAGAATGTACAAAATTGCATTTGCATATGCACTAACTGTGTGTCCATAATCAGGATTCTACTTTTGTAACATGTAGCTTGTAGTATGTGTTTTTGACTGCAGCTTGTGCTACAACAGTTGCCATGAGCCAGGGTACTAAGGGTACTGGTAATGGGTTCCCATCAGCACCACTAAACCAAACAGACCTTGGACAGATACTGGATATCAAAAACAGAATGCTCGTGTACACCATTATAAAACTGGGGCCAAAATGCTAAAATTCAGGCCATGTGTCAAAGCTTGGGCAATGCTATGACTGTGAGAGGAGAGGGGGGTATGGAGTCAGTCAGTGCTTCCTCGCAGAACTCACGCCAGCACTCATTATCACCCGCTGCAATCCTCTGCAGAGCTGTGTATACGCTTGACGGCTCCGGAATCCAACCACGCATGGGTGAGCTCTCCTGAGCCTTTGAGTTACTTCCCATCCTGTCCCTACAGCTGCACCATCGCATGCCGTTAACTTGATTTACCCTGCCGTGTGATGCCTTTGCGGGTGACCCGTGCACCTGGGAATGTTTCTTCAGTACCTGCTGAGGGCCCAGCAAAGATTGGGAAAAGAGCCCGGGCCTCTTGACAAGCGTGCCCGTCGCGAGAGGTGAAACCGCCCAATTTTTACGAGCCCGCTGCCTGATCTGGGGGCCGCTGCTCTCTCCGTGCGGTAGCGTGAGCCCTTACTTAACCTCTTAGGATCCTGGCACAGGCTTGGTCACGTGATTTTTCGCGAAGCTCAGTGGCTGAGTCTTTAAAAAAAACAAAAAAAAAACAGAGTGAAGTCATTTGGGACTACCTGGTGGCAATTTGTTTCTCTTTGCTTCTCAGGCACGATGGGCCCACAAAGTATAAGAGGGAGAGACAGAAACGTAGAGAGTGAGTGAGAAAAGAAAAGAAGAAGAGATTGAGCAGCAAATGAAAAAGACAGAGGAGGGGTGAGAGGGATGCAGTGAGCAAAAAAATAGTGAGAGAAGTTAGTGAGAAGGAATGAGCGAGACAGAGAGAGAGAAAGCAATCAGAGATGCCAAGAGCAAAAAAAAGCATAACTACACAAATATGGTGATGGGGTGAAAGAAAGGCATATCAACAAAGAGGGAACTAAAAAAACAAATGGTTGAAAATGAAATTGACCCTGGCATGGAGCAACCAGGGATCCCATATGCCAGCTGCATTCCAGGGAGACCCGATGGAAGGCCCTGCCCCTGGGATGTGAGCTGTGAGCGGGTTTCCACTCGACCGCCGGATAAGAAGGGGCCGGCTGCTCTGCTGGAGCGGCACACTAGCAGACTGTTATTAAAGACATGCATCACCACGCGTCCCAGTGGGGCAGGCCACACACACTCGCTCAGATCCGGCAATTCGCCAGTGCTGGAAACACACAAAAAAGTGTCCCTGAAGTACCCTGCACTATCCCACAGGAGCCCACACTACTCTGCTTCATCCTGCACTACCCCAGAAGACCCTGCATTACTCTGCACTACCCTGCACTACATCACAGTACCCACACTACCCCCGCATTGCTGAGCCGCTGCTAAGTACTACACACCCAGTAATCACTGACACTAACCACCCAGTACGCACTGCTATTAAATACTAAGCACCCAGTACACTGCCACTAAACACCCAGTATTCACTGCCACTAAGCACTAAGCACCCAGTATTCACTGCCAGTAAGCACCCAGTATTCACTGCCACTAAGCACTAAGCACCCAGTATTCACTGCCAGTAAGCTCCCAGTACTCCCTGCCACTAAGCACCCAGTACTCACTGCCAGTAAGCACCCAGTACTCACTGCCACTAAGCACTAAGCACCCAGTACTCACTGCCAGTAAGCACTAAGCACCCAGTATTCACTGCCACTAAGCACCCAGTACTCACTGCCAGTAAGCACTAAGCACCCAGTATTCACTGCCACTAAGCACTAAGCAGCCAGTACTCATTCCCACTAAGCACCCAGCACTCACTGCCACTAAGCACTAAGCACCCAGTACTCACTGCCAGTAAGCACCCAGCACTCACTGCCACTAAGCACTAAGCACCCAGTACTCACTGCCACTAAGCACTAAGCACTAAGCACCCAGTACTCACTGCCAGTAAGCACCCAGTACTCACTGCCACTAAGCACTAAGCACCCAGTACTCACTGCCAGTAAGCAGCCAGTACTCACTGCCACTAAGCACTAAGCAGCCAGTACTCACTGCCACTAAGCACCCAGTACTCACTGCCAGTAAGCACTAAGCACCCAGTATTCACTGCCAGTAAGCACCCAGCACTCACTGCCACTAAGCACTAAGCACCCAGTACTCACTGCCAGTAAGCACCCAGCACTCACTGCCACTAAGCACTAAGCACCCAGCACTCACTGCCAGTAAGCACGCTGCTGTCCTGGTTAATTAGGCACAGGCTGTTCTTTGCTGAGATGCAGCGAAGTCACGCATACTTGTGCCAGTTCTCAGCAGCCATTTTGTTCCCCCTATGCCTTAATGTGACAAAGACAAATCACTCCCCCTCAAACCCCCCCAATCTTCACTTTCACCAACACCAAACATTACCAGCCATATCCGGCTGTTAGTGGATTTGTGTATCTGGCCTTGTCCCTCTGAATTTTACGTTTTGTCACCTGCTGTGTAGAAACACCATGTGCCGACTCCCCAGAAACCTAACCTCTATACACACATACACACACACACACACACACACACACACACACACATACACACACACACACACACACACACTCTCGACCCCTACCCAGCATGCCCCTTGGTCATATATTAATCATGCAGCCAGAGGCCATGGTCACCCAGACCACAATAGGAGCTTTATGAGGCTTGTGCATTAATAATTGAAACCCTGCTGTTTGTTTAATAAACAGCTTGTCGTTGATTTATCAAAAAGAAAAAAGAAAAAAAAGGGTGATGTTGTAATAGCATCGAGGCCTGGTGTAACATGTCGCATGTACACTTGAAAAAGCTGTAGACCATCACAGTTGCAGCCAATCTCCCCCATGTGAAGTGTGTGTGTGTGTTCAGTTGGGTTTGAGATTACTCCAAGACAACCTAATCAGACATGATGGACAGTTAGCTACATCGAAGTATGCCAGGAATACATCACCAAACACAATAAGCTTGGTTGAATGATGGAATTTATAATTGCCTGAGTGTGTGTGTGTGTGTGTGTGTGTGTGTTATTGCATTCAACGTATGTTTTGGGACCTGTAGATCATTTCCCTTTCCGCTCTTAATGGCTATTGGTTTATTTGGCCGTCTCTGCAGTATTACGCCTGATGAAAAATGATAATGAAACCCGTGGAGCTTAATGAAGAAGCCTAATAACCCGGAGTCAATAAGGGAGTCTAATGAAAGCCATAGAACACACGCGTCTTTGTGTCATGGCGCGAGACAGCCAGAGTTCATTCGTTAACCAAGTTCAATAGGACAGATGACTGCCTTCGAGACCTCCTGTATGAGGAAGAGGGTCTTTTGAAGGAGCAGATGTGTTCAAACACCCCCCAACCCCCCCCCCCCCGAATGACAGTGTTTCTGGGATGTGGGGGTTTGTCCACTGATTGCCCTTTGTCGCTGCGTCTGGAGATCGTCGAGGGTCTTTTGAGATGCAGGTGAGGAGACATCACTGACGACAGCCTATAGGTGGCACTGTCTACCCAACCAATGGTAATAAAATCACTATGGCCATGCTTGCAGATATGACAGGAAGCTGGTTTAATATGATGTCATTGTGTGGAAAATCTCTGTAATGGGCTGTGTGTGGAATGAGATGGTGGGTTTTGGAATCTTGGAGGATGTGTGTAAACACGAGGTGAGGCACTGCACAGATCCAGACTGTTCACTTTTCTGTGTGTTTCCAGGTTGTTTTTTGTTATGGAACAGCACAGATATACTTGATGCAGTAATAAAAAGTCACAGAGCAGGTGATTTCTGCCACTGATGTAAGCACAGCAAAAACAGGGGATAAAAAGTGATTTAGAACCTTTTTTTACAGCTTTTATTTTTGACATTTTAGAAATTACATTTGCAAGTTAACAGAAGTTACATTTTCTCAACAAGTAAGCCCTAAATAAACTCGCTGGTAAAAATAGCATGTATTGTTTGTCAAATGCTCTAACACTCACAAAACATTAAGCCCACAGCACAAGCAATCTCTTTTATTAAACAATATCACTTCAATCAAATGAATACATTCTTTCAATCCTTAAAAACAAAACCCTAAAAATGTAGGCATCAGTATGAACCTGGTCAACTTTCAAATGTTATATGTGCTTTTGCCATTAATATTGAGTGATAATCTTATAATTTTAATGTGTCAAAGGCATATCACATCATGAATTGTGTTTTTTTTCTCCTCACTTTCTCCTCACTTTCTCCTCACTTTTCTCATCACTTTCTCCTCACTTTTCTCCTCACTTTCTCCTCACTTTTCTCCTCACTTTCTCCTCTGTGCACTTTGCCCTTGTTCCATCTTGCATTTGGAAATGCCCTCTGGGAATTCAATACATTTTTGCAGTGCTGTAAGGAAATATTAAGCCAGTTTCTCTTGTGTGTGAAAACCTCTCTGTTGCCATTACTGAAAGAGCCACACACCTCTAACATTGTATATAAATCAATGAAAACTGATTTTCAGGCTTAGCAACTGTGTTCACCTATTTTCACAGGTAATAAAGTTATCATTTGTCACTGGGTGAAAAGTTTTTTGTATGTTATGTTTTATATGTTATGTTTTTATATTCATCCACCAAAACTGCTTTGAAAAAAATGTGAAAAAAGAGCGAACACAATGAGAAAGTGTTAACACATTGCAAAAAAAGACTTGTGCTAAGAAGGTAACATACTGTAGATTATGTGGACTAAGACTCATTAAATATGTTAGCTATTGAGAAAAGGTAACAGGTTGCAAAATATAGGCTGACAAAACAGAGACAGGCCATCCAAACAGAAACAGGCCAATCAGCCAGAGACAGGTCTACCAAAAAGGAGCTGAGGAAAGCTGTGTTACTCTAAAGTCTTCCGGTTTTCAAGAAAAAATTTGTGACCATTTCTGCTACCACTCGCTTGGTGTTCAAGCTGCACACGTCAACAGACTGAAACAGAATACAATCTGTTCACTTCAAAACTCACAGATGAATGTGTTGCTTAAAAATATACTAGACATAAGGAGAGAAATAACTACAAAAGCCCCCTGTGACATTTCAGAGACATTTGCCTCCTAAAGATCTTGACATTTCGATATGCTGTCTAATAATAACCGGCGATTTGAATAACCGCATTAAAAAACCCCTTCCAAAGACCAGAGGCCCTTTGAGAACATGTTATTGATCTTTCCAGCAGAAGATGTATCTCCAAGACAGCTTGCCAACCAATTTCAGAAAAATAATTTTTCACTGTAAGAAAGTCACTTCTTAAGTTGGCAGAGTCCTGGAATTTTGTGATTCTCTGAAATAACTGACATGGAGGAGCTCAGTCTAAAGGGGCCCAGAAAGTTCTATGCAGCTTTTTAGCTGAATTCTTTGAGCTTGGAGCCTGAATGAAATGAATAGACAGCCTATCTTAATCAACGTGGTCATTGACCAGTTACCAATACATTGTTATGATCATGTTGTTTCATTTTCTTTCTCTTTTTTTGTGAGTAGATTCACAATTTGCCTTTGTCATGAAAGCACATTTGATAAATGCTTTGATCAATCACAAAACTGCTTCAGGGTTGCCAAACAATTACGCACGGATGGCCTCTACCACAAGTGGAAATTATAACCGTAAATCAATGGCCCACATTCATTCGATTCTCATTTGGCCTACTTGAACGTGATAAATAAATCAGGCCTCTGTTAGTTTACGAGAATGAAGTGTTTTGTCTAAGGAACAGTTTCAGGGAAAGGGGGTAATGAAACACAGGCTAAACTTTTAAAGTGAGAGAAAGAGAGCACAAAGCTTTTCTTTCCCAACACCTCCAAATGCACTCAATTAGCCTACTTTTATCCTCTGTTCTTTCTGCTTGGCCGGCAGTGATGGCCTGAAAGAGAAAGTTCTTTTGCCTTCTGCTTTGATTTAATGAGTGTTTCACATTGCCACTTATTATTTAGTGTGGATGCATGCTGTTTGATTTGGAAGGATGCTAATTATTTGTGCATCTTGTAACCTTTAGATAGTGATGACAAATATCTGTGATGGTCACCGAAGGTGAAGGACTCAAGCGTGGGCAAAAGCACAGATCCCGAGTCTGTTTTGGTGCAATAGTTAGAAATGGCTGGTGATGGTGTATAAGCCAGACTAACAGGCAGGAGTGCTACATGCTAACATGCTGTAGCTTAAGTTATGCGTTCAGTGACTGAATAGTGACAGAGGATGTGCTACTTAGTGTGTGGGGAATGTGTGGGTGTGTGTGTGAAAGAGAGAGAGAGAGAGAGAGAGAGAGAGCGAGAGAGAGAGAGAGAGAGAGGGTCTTCTACAACAAATCACACTTTATGGTGGATAATCCAATGACAGCCAATTTGCTGGAGGGATATACTTTGTATTTCATGTCTTTTTTATATATTTCTCCCTTCCTTTTTTACAAGGCAATTTGTTTGTGACTCTGCCTGGAGGAGGAGGGGGCCTTTCCATTACCTCCCCTGGCCGTGGCTCCTCTCACTAAAGCCAGATTAAGCCCGCCAGAATAAAAAGCCCTAATCATGAAAGTGTCACATTTCAGACAGAGGAGGTGGAGGGAGGTGCAATGAGAGTCAAGGCTTTAAAGTGGGCATCAGAGAGGCTGGCCCTGGGCTCCAGCAAAGTCCGGCCAGCTTGCACTAAAGAGTTCCCACAACTTCATAAGAACACGTGCGGAATGTCAGGAATTTGCGAATGGCATGAAGGAGACAGGCAGAAAACTCTGCCACTAAACCTTAATCTTATCACATGATCTCACTTTTATGAGGGTGACTGGGAGATCAGTTAAGAACAGTGAGGACAGGGGTGAAAATGAGTTCGGTGGTGTCAAACTACATGTACTGGTTTTTTTTTTTCAGTTTTGTTTTGCTCTAACACCCCTTGCTTGGCTTGTGAAGATCATCACAATTAGGCGACGAGTTGATTCAGTTTGGTAAAAGCAGGGAAAAAACACTAAACCTAGCAGGGGGTTTTGGAGGCATCTTCCAAACATCTGTCTGGAAAGTGCTGTGCAAACAGTAAAATAGACTGGAGTCTTTCAGCTCCATTAGTCTGCAGAAAAATGGATTGTTCTGAGCTGTCAAAGACCCATATGTAACCCCCAGCTCCATTCAGCTCCCTAACCTCCAGGGTCTCCTCCATCGCTCCTCTGTTCTGACCGGCATGTCCTCCATGCCTCACCCCCCTCGCCCCTTCACAGATGACGTCGCTTGGAGCTCTCGAACTCCACCTCCTTTGAGCTTTGAGCGAGCTGGAGGTCTGCTTCAAAGACCTGGGCTGAGGGGTCGTGAGAGGAGAGCACCGGTCCTCCTGCTCAGTCTGAACTCCTTTCATCTTTGATTCTAAATGAATGAAAGAGGAGAAACACAGCACCTCTCTAATCTCCATCGATATGACTCCTCTTTTGAAATGCCCCGGAGGTCCACCAGGCTTAGTGTGGAAAACACACATTTTGAAATCTGTGGAATTCTTAAGAGGTTTTGCTAGTGCCTTACGAAGCCAGACCTTTACTCAATGCCCCATTGTGGATTGGTTAATAAATGCCAGACTGTGACCAGATGAGTATGTTTTGTAACAATGTCCCAGTTAACCTACATTATAGATCTTGGATGTGGATGTGGACCCAGTTTATTGCATTCTGCATCCTCTGAAGTGTGTGGAAGGCTTTCTAATATTTCTTCAGGCCAAAGGTTTCCACACTAACTCATAGTAATATAATGAATAAATGCAATCTTTTGATCAAAGGCATGCAGATTTTTTTTTTGCAATAATACTCCAGATAAATGTTATTATTGCTTAGGTAGCATTTTTTTCACACGTCTTGATGGTCTGGATGAATATAATTCCTGTTTGTGTGATTTCAGTTATTTCATTTGGCCTGAACACCTCCAGCATGGGATCCAATACATATGACACTCATGAGCTTTGATTTGGGCTTCTCATACCCCCTCTTTCTCTTTAACTTTCTTTTCATCTTTGGCTCTGAATGAAAGGAAATTGCCAGTGGGCCCCTAATGGACCCCGATGGCCCCTGGCAGGAAAAAGCCCAAAAGCCCAGCCGGCCAAAGTCCAGATGGCTCTGAGCAATGGGGAAAGGACAAAGGAGGAGAACAGTAGCACCATGGTCATCCTTGCACATTTATCAATAGTTAAACCAGTCACTCTCCATGCCTGACCACCACCATGGAAGGAACCGTTTGTAAGAGTCATTTATCTCTTTCCAGACTCTTCCAAGGGTAACAACAGAGGCCAGCATTAGATTTTCCACAGGGCCTCGCTACCGGTGAATGTATTTTTATTCCTACAGGCCTGACAAATTCTATGTATAATATTTGCAGTTACAATGGCCATTCCCCTCCAGCTTAGGTCCTCATCCTGATTGGGATAGAAGTTAGATTGCTATTTACATGTGGGACATTTCCTTCTCATGAGTTTCATTCATGCTACTTGAGTTGCTTAGTGGTCATAGATGCTTTCTATGAAATGGCCCTGTTACAGTAGCTGAAGACAAAACTGGCACAGTGGATTGAGAATTGACAAACTTGTGCAGCTGAACTGAATTCATTGACAGCATGTCTCCCACATGGTTTGCTGTGTGGGAAGTTAATGTAGATGAACGGCTCCCTTTTGGGAACGTTGTGCTATGTCTCATTTGGTCTTTTACATTTACAGCCTTTAGCTGACACTTTTATCCAAAGCAACTTACAATTATGTCTTGAGCAACTTAAGGGTCTTACTCAGGGGCCCAGCAGTGGTAACTTGGCAGTGGTGTGGCTTGAACTGGCAACCTTCTTAATATTAGTCAAGTACCTTAACCAGTGAGACTATAATCAATCCCTTTGTCAGCTGGATCAGGTGTTTTACAATAGGGAGTCTAGAAGACTGGGACTGGCAGCTTCTGATACTGTTTATATGTGGCATATTCAGAATGATCTGGAAATTATACCCTAAGATTTACACTTCGCTTTTAGGTTACAAGCTTTCATTTATGCCCTAAGCTGATAATCATCCTTACTGTGTTTGGATAAGCTTGTCTTGTATGATTTAGAAAATTAAAATATTGTTTTTGATACTGCTGAGTCATAGATTGTTTGAAAAACTCGAGGTTCATTCAAATGGCAGACTCCCAGTTAGCCCATCTGCTGGTGAGGTATGCATTAGTTGCATAAGTTGTACATTTAATAAAAAACCCAGACCACTCTGTCTAGACACCAAGCTGAACAGTCCCATTTCTCCAAGTTTAAGCTCATCTCAGTCCTGCTGCTAGCCTTCCTATAATGGCAATTACTGCTACCTTGTTTGCTTTAGTTATAAACATACCCGGTAATTGTCCAAATCATTGTTAGGCAGTTATCTTCAGCAATCTGTCAGGTAATTAGCAATGCAACTCTCGCCCTGCTGTTGCCATAGTTTCCAAGCATGTGCACCAGACCTCCTCGAATAAAATTTGAACTGCGAATCCGTGGACTCCTGTCTCACAGACTTTGGACTTCTGTGACACTTACTGAAATGGTCAACATCATTGTGTTGAATCTGTGAGGCTGTGCGGTTGCAAGACTATAAAAAGTGCAAGGGGTTTCCATGGTTAACACTGATGCCAAAATATGATACTGGAAGAAAGATATACACAGCTATCACTGGTGCTCCTGTTTATGTTATTGTTGTGCATTTAATAACTGCCACTGGCAGACAGAGGGTTTTATTACCTAATTCCATCATTCAGACTCTTGCCCTCCAGTACCGGTTAGTGGAATTTGTCCTAGTACAGATTACAGAATAAATTACACTGTCATAGCCAGTGAATTGATTGTTATCAAAGGTCAGTAGTTAAAATACAATTTAAAACACACATATCATCCCAAATGTAACATATGCTAATTAAATGTAAATAAAAATGTGCAATCAAAATCATTCATCTTTCCTTTATGTTGTCACATCCGTGTCCAAGTACATTTATTGCATTTAGCAGATGCTCATATCCAGAGCGACTTACAAAAGTCTAGTAACTAGTACATACAGGTTAGAGCTAAAAATGACTCTTGACTGAAACTGCCAGATCAAAATGTCAGTGCTGAAACCTAGAATGAGAGCTACAATACAATGTTACAAAATACAATTTAAGAACAATTACAAACAATACAAATACACATGCAGGCAAAGTCTTTACAATTAACTGATTAGGATTAATAAGGTTATTTTCCAAGACATGAGCTTTCAGTTTATTTGCAACCACTGGAGGACTCCACTATTCATGAATTTCATGGAAGTTTAGTTCCCCAACTGTGTGATAGAAGAGAAAAGACTTGGTGCTTGTCTTTCAAGAATTTTGAGAGATGGTAGGTCCAGCCAGGCTCTACTTGAAGCTCAAATGGCAGATTTGGTTTTTCACCATGGCCATGGGAGGGAGCATAGTTTTAAGCCTGAGATGAGCTACTACAGGAATCCAGTGAAGTGAGCAGAATAGTGGAGTGACATGGGAAAATTTAGGAGTGTTGAAGGTCAGCTGTGCAGCAGCATAGCCAGGTAATTCCACATGCAGACTCCTGATACCTTCATCCCAAGTGAACTTTTGGAGTTTACAAAATGTTCATTATCCCCATTATGGCCTAGATAAACGGTACAATTTCAGTCCTGTGGATCTTTTGAGGAGTAGACATGTTGAGGCTATGGCTCTGCAAATTCTGAGAAGACCACACCTTCAGATTTGGGAATAAGTGTTGAACTTTAAACTTGTGATGAACTTTAATTAAGATGACAACAATAGAATGTGACTTGCTGAGTGTTTTTTTTTTTTTTTGTGTGTGTGTGTGTGTGTGTGTGTGTGTGTGTGTGTGTCTACATTAATTTGATTGATTAAGTGCAGGTGAAAGTTAGCGAAGGTGCCAAAATGTCTGTCAGTCTCAAGGTCATTTTAATAGCCATAAGCTATAGGCTATAGTCAAGCACAGGTCCCCTATTTTGAAAGCAAAATGAGCTAGGTCATTCAAGACAAAAGCCTTAAAACATTAGAAATCTTGATCTTAATCTATTCTATTCCTAACATGTTTCATAATTAATCTACGTTTCTTTGGTTGTGAGAACGTCTAACAATAATCAGTACAGAAGTCTGTCTGAATGGGAAGGTCGTTGTGAGAAGTTAATCCATTCTGAACATCAGCAGACTGAGTATTTCTTCCTTTGAAGCTGAAGAATGTCTGTTCTTGTGTGTACAGAACGTGATGATCCTAGCACAAAAGCATTTAGAGAGCTCACTGCTTGTTGAGATGTTGGGCCAAGGGCTCCCTCAGAATGCTGTTGGCTCACTGAACTCACCGCATGGCTGTTCTTAATGTACTTAGGAAATGGAGAATCAAAGGGGTGCCAATACAGAGTCCCATTTCCCCTGTCCATGCGTATATTCACACAGAAAGAGCAGTTTCGGGGACCTTTTCTTTCCTGTACAAACCAAATGCACAAATTTAGGAAACGCACACAAGCCCAGAGGCTGCAGGGCATTAGACTCAGAAGACACTGGCATATGGCTTACATCATGTGGAGGTTTGAGGATTTCAGAGGAATATTCAGCTCTGACCTCAACTTCCATCTCACCGCTCAATCAACCGGCCTTCTTCTTTTTAATCTGTTCGGGATGGGTCTCTGGCATGGGTGAAAGACCAAGAGTAATGATTGCAGGTAGGGAAAAAGAATGATGCCATTCTTGTCGACACGAGTTCCCCCAGAGCCACAATGGCCCTTTCAAAACATGGATGCAGACAGGCTTTATTTCTGCAGCTTTCAGTTGGGGTGATGAAATGCTCAGATGCTGTGGAGGATGCAATGAACAGTTAGTGGTTGAATAATCAGAAACATACCAAATGTTTTGGTAAATATATCATGGATGGTCAAGAAGAAAACAAAAAAAGTTATATTTGTCTTTCTTCATGTTAGAGATTGACTTTATTGTTAGATTTTATTCAGGCTTTATTGTAATGGAACAATAGCCCATTAGAAAAATAGTTTCCCTCATTTTGGGAGATGTAAATATTGAGAAAAATGAATTTGAAGTAAATTAAAGTAAAATATAATAATCTTATACACACACACACACACACACACACACACACACACACACACACACACACACACACACAAACTGGTTTCAGATTAACCTAAATGTTCATTTCATATCAAAACAGAATCTTTAACAAAGAAATGTGTGATTTGTCTATTTCAAGGGAAATGATTAGTGTGCACTAGGTAACTTTTAGTCCACACAATTAGGAAACTAAATTTCAAATCATTTTTACTGGTTTATATTTATATTTATGTGTCTTATATGTCTTAAAATATTATTCAAGAAATAACAAAGATAAAATAACAATGAACAAAAAAACAATATTGGCTCTTTAAAGCTATTCAGTGATTATAGCCACATTTCCTTTCAATAATTGACACGAGCCTTCCATCCACTGAATCCCCCGGTTTCGTGAACTGTTCACAGTCAGCTGTAGCTGAAACAGCCACCACAACCTCCCAAATGCTGTTCAAAGAGGTGAATTATCTTCCCTCATTGTAAATCTCTTCCTTGAGTAGGACCCAGAAGATCTCAGTAGGATTTAGGGCAAGTAAGGAAGGGGGCCAGATAATAATTCTGTCATCTTTGATGCCTTTGCTGGCTAGCCAAGCAACGATGTACCTTGGTGTATGTGATAGAGCATTGTCCTGCATAAAGATAACTCTTGAATGTTGATGACTTCTTCCTGTACCACTACTTGAACAAAGTGTCTTCTAGAAGCCTGCAGTAAGTTTGGGAGTTGATTTCCAGTCTTCAACAAGAACAGGTCCAACTAGCTCATCATTAACGATAACATGCCACAGCAGTATCTCTTCTCCAGATTGCTGGTGCCTCACTTGAACTGGTGCTCTGTGCCCATTACTAATCAACCCATGCGCCTGCCCATGTGGTCCATCTCATTTCTTGGTATTTCTTGGCCCAGTCATGACACTTCAGCTTTTGTCTCATTCAGTGGTGGTTGTGTTTCAGCCTTCCTTACCTTAGCCATGTCTCTGAACAGCTGACACCTTTTACTTCTGGACAACCCTGGAAGGTTGTAGCTCTGAAATATGGGGCACTGGAGATTAATGCACTCCAGGTAACCTCACCTTTAATTCTTTTGCAGTCGACTTGCAGCTTTTCTTTTCCACATGTTTTTTGTGACCCTGTTGAGTGTTCATAACAAAGTGTTTGATTGGCCAGTGATCATACCTCAATAGTTTTGTAGTCTGCAGTGTTCTGCATCACTTTCATAGGCATTTTCACAATTATTGACTTTTTAGTCTCAGTTAAATAAAGTTGGATAATATGAATAGAAATAATCGGGGGTAAGGGTGGGGGTGGTGGGAGAAATGAAAGACAACAATAAAATACAGATAAACAGAACTTATCATGGAAGACAGTCTGGTACTATTTATCTCTGTAATAACAGAGTATATAAAAATTAGAAACCAAAATCAATTTTCAAGGAGGGTCCCAGGTAATCAGTTCCACCATTTCTCAATGTCTGACACCTCCGTAAATACTGATCATGTCATAATACTAACTTATCTAATAACTGAACCTGCAGGGTATCTTTCTAAGCACTCCTTACACTGAATTGGGAAGACTTGGAAAAGAACAACTCTAAGATGTGGCCTGGGACCAGATACAGAGTATTGGAAGACTGCATGTTGGAAACGGGCAGTGAAAATGTGTCCTGCTGGCTTACGAAGCCTTGGTCTGTAAACAGCACACAGATGAGCCAGTGGCACCTGCCCACTCGAGGCTATCATGCTCACACCCGTCCACTCTGTAACGGAGCCATAACTGAGCCCCATTCGAGCAAAGGGGCTCTGTGTCTGTCGGCAGCAGTAACTAAATTTGATTCAGCTTGATTGGCCCGGGAAGATGTGGAGGAGGGAAGCCGAGCTGATTAAATTTCAGGTGAGAGGCTCCACAACAAGGATCTTTGCATGG